>NW_028327210.1:0-309873 GCF_987537825.1 Furipterus horrens
ACACATATCTAGACATGAGCATATGCACATAATTTACACTGACACACAGCAATATATACAAAATAATTTATACGAGCCGTGACACACACATCCCTGGCTACGTGTCTACATATGACACTGGTGAACACACACAAGCATTGAAACAACACATGTGTGTGTATATTCATAAACAATGACTCACCTACACAAAGGTATAGAGTCAGCTGCATTGACATACCCACATGTGACACATCAACATCTATATATGCATCCATGCACACTATGCATAAACATGCACACTACACATAAACATACACACATGAGCCTCGATCAAAACACAGTGACTGTACAAGTTCAGGTGATAGGCATGCACTCTTACACAGGGTGGGGCAAAAGTAGGTTTACAGTTATGAGTATGTGAAACGGTTTATTCTTGAATTATTACTTATTATTTTCCATACATACAACTGCAAACCTACTTTTCGCCCCACTCTGTAAATATACCTCATGTTGATACGCACACATACAAACTTAAGCAAAGTGACACTAACAACATTTGAATGCACTGATACATACCTTGACACAAATACAATGACATCCCCACTCACGTATTCACACAAGTACTCAAATACCCAGGGTGTGTGCAACACTGACACACATTCTCAATCATTCACGTAGCATATAAATATAACATAAACTGATACCCAATTTATTGACATACACAGTCATTATATTAGCACCGATCCACATTGAACATAAACATTTATTGATGTATTATCTATTATCTATTAATTACTATATATGTTAACATGTGAATTTATTCTTTTTTTATTCTTTTTTTTTAAATAAATAAAAGATTAATTAGTTATTTTAACAATAGGAAATAACAATCCCTCCCTCTCAGACATTAAGACCCTTTATAATCTTATAAAGGACAATGGGCGAAGGTCTCAAGCTCCTCTAGCTGCTTCAAGCTGGACATGGTTGTCGTTCGTCCTACCTACCCTTGGTCCAGACATCCCTAATAAGAGTGGGGGTGTGGAGGGGAGGGTTGCCTTCCCACATGGGGAAGGATCGTGCAGACTCCAGGTCAGTTGGCTGTCCCCAGACAACGGCGTGCTTGGTTTAACAGGCTGGCATCCTTGTTGTATTCTGGGGGCAACAGATTTGGCAAAAGGGTTTAAAGACATCTTCAATCCATAACCACTAGATGACAAAAGGCAGGGATTAATTTTTCAATGTTCCACATTAGGGAAAAGAAACGGGCTTCTTTGGAGGAAGGTGTGCCAGGCGCATCTCACCTGTCCAAAACCCTTTTGCCCATTCTACTTAGTTTGGGCTGAGGGAAATAGTTTAGCTTTCCCCACTCTTAGACCTCTGGGCCCTTTCGGTCCAAGCCATTAGGATAGAACAGAGAAACCAGTTTTAAAGTGAAGCCCACAAACCACCCCATTCTTCACCAACCCAGCCACTTAGTTCAGCCAAACCGTTGAGTCTCAGGAGGCCGCGCTGCAGACAGGATTAATACACATATAGGTATAGCTCCATGATACATTCTATTAGATTTGTATTATAAACAAACATGCAGATCACTCAAATCGACACTTGTCATTTACATATTCAGACACACTGACATACACATTCATTTTTACATTCACACAGTGTACAAAATGTACACGCTATCATGCACACGTTGGCCCGTACAGGAAACATATAAAATCGGTATTGATGTCAACACATTGTTACACAGGCTTACACACAGGCAGGCATACATGTGCACTGACATGTGCACACGGACACACACGCTAACAACACAGACTGAACATTCTCACATCTACTGAGATGTCCCCACTTATGAATTGCTATACTGTTATTCACACACACACACACATGACAGACACATTGATACATTTTTGACACATGTTGAGATAAGCACACGTGCTCATGTGAAATTGACACGCTACCACTTGTGCTCAAAGGGATATAATTATGTATTATGTTTCCATGCAAATCCTAAAGGGTAAACCCCTAATGTATGCAGTTTAGAAAGATATGTCTTCTAAATAAAATAAGGGGGGAAAGTAGCCTCCCCAAACTCTTAGGTGTTCTTTTTTTTTTTAGATGGACGGATCTATATGCCTTTTCACACAAGCTCCCTCTGATCCTATAACTGTTGTAAATTGGCTTCTAAATGATATCCAGAAGTATGCCTTGGGTTTCGAACATGCACTAAGTCCCTCAGCCTCTAGCTGCAAACATAAAATAGGAGATGAAGATGAACATCACAAATTACCCTCTGCAAACTGCTACAGCATCTATGATGATAAACTGAATATCGATTACATGGCCAATAGACCTCAAAGCCCACATGTAGACATGACTGCAGCCAAGAATACCAACAAAAATCAGAGTCCTTCCACCTCTCCAGCAAAATCTTCTAGCACTAACAGGGCAGTAATCTCTCCTGAGGGAGAATGTCCCATGGATGACCTTTCCTTCACCATCATCCGGCTATCTAATCTGGTAATGGAGATGCCTTGTAATGAAATCAAGAAGTTGGAAAATGGAAGCAAATGCTTTCGTCATTCAATCTATCCACCCTCTGGGAACAAAGGGAAAAACACTCCCCGCAGCGCTGTGAGCAAGATCGTTTCTGACATGGCCCATGATGCTGAGGAAATATCCTATGTGGAAAGGCGGGACACTGGAGAAGAGGGCAGGGAAGGTGGCAGGAAAAAGTTTATGTATAGTCAATTATCCAACAAGAACAAGGGGGTAGACAAAGAGATGTGCCAACAAGAGAGCAAAGATTTTTCACACTCTATCAGTAAAGGACTCACGGTTTATGCAAATCAGGTGGCATCTGACCTGATGGTCTCCATTTTGAAGACCTTGAAAGTGCATGCTCCTGGGAAGCCAATTCCCGCTTGTGTGGTCCTGAAGAGGGTTTTGTTAAAACACACCCAGGAAGTTGTCTCTGATTTGATTGATTCCTGCTTGAAGAACCTGCATAATATCACTGCGGCCCTGATGACTGACTGCGACTTTATCTCAGCTGTCAAGAAGAGTCTGTTCAACCACGGAAAACAAAATGCTACACATATAATGGAGGCCATGCTGAAGCGCCTGGCTACTGTTCTGCTTGGAGAGAAGGAGTCTAAATCACAGCCTCTGTTGTACGCATCCTTGAAGGCCGGCTCCCACAGTCTCAAATACGAGAACCAAAGTCAAAACCAAAGTCTTGAATTCTCCACCATGAAAACTGAATTGAAGGGGAAGGACAAATGCAAAATAAAACCAGAGGAGTGCAAGTCATTGATTAGCGCTGAAAGAGTTGCTGAACACATCCTCAAGGAGAGCCTGTCCATGTGGAACCAAAAACAACGAAACCAAGGCGAGATGGCTGGCAAAGCATGCGTGAGTAAGGAGGAAAAACGAGAGAAGATCAGCCCTTCCACAGAGTCACTGGCGAAGGACTTGATTGTCTCTGCCCCTATGCTGATTCAGTACCACCTGACCCAGCAGGCCGAGGCCAAAGATGCACTTGAAGATGACTATCCTGGTTCCACCATAGGCCATAGGACTCAGAGTGCCCAATTTGAAAAGAACGCAAGTGACCAAAGTGCCAAGGCACTTTCAGTGAAACATCTAGAATCTTGTGGAGCTCCTGGGCCATCTACCTCTGTAAAGGAGACTCAACAACAGGCGGAGTGCCAAAAGTCCGATATGTCAAACATCATTCTATCACTGATTCAGAAACTGCTCAGTGAGACCTCCTTCAACAGTGAAGAGCAATCTGAAGGGGAGAGCAAGCCTTCTGAGCCCAGGCCAAACAAAGCAACTTCAATGTCCAAGAGAGGGGAAAAACAATTCCAGGAGAATTTAGACCTTGATTTTGCCAGCGGGATGATGCAAATGAACTGGCAATTCATCAATCAACTGGTAGAACCTGTGAGGAAGCTGTGCCTTATCATGGCTAGGTATCACAACAACAGGGAAGCCCTGGCCGAATTGGAAGAACAAGCAGCCTTGGTACACAACCCAAGTTTCCAAGTTGGTGGCCCCAGATGCAGTCACAGTAGTGCAATGTCACAGAACTATCGAGAGTTTTCTGGGCCGGAAGTCATCATCAATAATTGGTGCTCAACAAGTAGCTTGCAGAAACAGCTCCAGGCTGTCCTGCAGTGGATTGCAGCCTCCCAATTTAAGGTGCCTGTGCTCTGTTTCGTGAGAGATGATGATGGACAACTGGAGAAGGTAAGCAATGGCAAAGCACAAGAAGAAAGATGGTTAGACTGGGCAGGGGAAGGGAGGCAAAACTGTACTTAGGGCTCACGAGCAGTCCAAATTTTTCTCAAGTATGCTCTTTACTATGTGCTTTATGAATTACTTTATCCTCATAAAAAGACACAAAAGCAATGAACCATTAATTGAGGCTGTAGCACCTCGGGGTCTGCACATTTCAGCCAAGAGGAGGCGAGAAAGATTAGCTTTTTTTTTTTTTTTAAATTCAGTGACCCTTTAAACAAACTACTTGGTAAAATATGTTTTAGGAAGGTGGGGGAGATGGCCACCCCTAACCTTGACCTAGCAATCAGCACAGACTAACCAAAAGACCCAGGCCTTGGAGAGAAGTATTTAGTAAAGACAACTGATTCCAGGTTTTGTTTTTTGATGCTCAAAATGAAGTTATGTTTTTCATTTTGATCTATGACATTAGAGGAGGGTCAAGGAAAAAGGAGAGGGAAGGCAGTCCTGGATCAGCGAAAGCTTTTACTCTAATCTTAGTCATGGGCGGAAAGGTGGGTGAGGGGGGTAGTTCACTTTATCCACCTGAGACCTTTCTTCAAAAGTATCACATGACTCAAGCTATCTCTGCTCCCTCCACAGCTTCCAGAAGTTTCAGCTAAGGCAGCAGAGAAGGGGTACAGTATTGGAGATCTCCTTCGAGAAGTAATGAGGTTTTCCAAGGAACGACAACTGGATGAAGCCATGGACAACATGGCTAGAAAACAACTGCTGGACTGGCTGCTCACTAACTTGTAAACTAACAGTCCCTTCAACAACTCTGTAGCTAGTCACCCCATCCCCACAGCAGCATTCCATGCCATCTGGGCGCCCCTTCATTAGGCAAGTTGAACAACACACTACACGACTGTCTTTCCCAATACGTCTGAGCAGTTGGACTATGCAAGTACAAGGTGTTAAATAAGCTAGGCAACAACATGAATTAAAAAATTAAAAAAAAAAGTCGTTGTGTTCTTTTTTTTAAAATATACGTTCTATTGTTAACTTTTTTATTATTATTTAGATTTTATTTATTTATTTATTTCCAGAGTGAGGGGAGCGGAGGGAGAAAGAGAGGGAAACATCAATGTGTGGTTGCCTCTCACGAGCCCCCAACTGGGACCTTGACCTGCAACCCAGGCATGTGCCCTGACTGGGAATTGAACCAACGACACTTGGCTTGCAGGCCGATGCTCAATCCACTGAGCCACAGCAGCCAGGGCTAGAAAAAAAAAGTCGTGTTTCTTAATCAGATATATCTGAGGCAAAAGAGGGGAGTGGGTCTAAATCCAAGGATTAGTGATACAGTGTTGGGCTTGGGTCTATATCTGACCTTAGGTAATTTTCTGAGCACCCAAGACATAAAGATATAACTCATGTCCAAATCTCTAAGTAATATGGTTTGTCCATTATGATCCAGAGGTTTGCCACCTGTGGACCCCCTGTTTCTGCCACATTACACATATAACTTGATAATCTCCCCTCTAATCCCGAGGGTACGGTTTTCTCGGTCTTTGTCAGGAATTTGCAGATGGGCTACTGTGCTGCAGGAGCTCAGCTCCAGGCAGGTTAACTTTGGATTAAGTGAGACCAAAAAGTGACAGTGGAGTGTTTGAGAGGGAATTCATTCCAAGTTTATTTATTTATTTTTAAGTATATTTTATTAATTATATTGTTACAATAGCTCCAATTTTCCCCCTTTGCTCCCCTCTACCCAGCAGCACCCCTCCCCCAGCAACCCCCCCAACCCAGTCCATACCAATGGGTCGTACATACAAGTTCTGGCTTCATCCTTTCCTATATTGTTCTTTTTTTAAATTAATTAATTAATCAATTAACTAATTATTCTAACAATAAAAAATAACAATCCCCCCTCTCAGACTTAAGACCCTTTATAATCTTATAAAGGACAATGGGTGACGGTCTGGAGCTCCTCTAGCTGCTTCTGGACATGGCCGTCGGCCTACCTACCCTTGGGTCCAGACATCGCTAATAAGAATGGGGGTGTGGAGTGGAGGGTGGTCTTTTCACATGGGGAAGGGTCTTGCAGACTCCAGGTCCGTTGGTTGTCCCCGGACAATGGCGTGCTTGGTTTAACGGGCTGGCATCCTTGTTGTATTCTCGGGACAACAGTTTTGGCAACAGGGTTAAAAGACATCATTCAATCCATAACCACTAGATGACAAAAGGCAGGTATTAATTTTTCAATGTCCCACATTAGAGGAACAAAAGGGTTTCTTTGGAGGAAGGTGCCAAGTTGATTTTTTTAATTAAGTATATTTTATTGATTATGCTGTTACAGTTGTCCCAATTTCTTTTCTCTTTGCTCCCCTCCACCCAGTATCCTTCTTCCTTCCAGCAGTCCCACCCCCCTTAGTTCATGTCCATTGGTTGTGCATACCAGTTCTTCAGCTTCACCCTTTCCTATATTATTCTTAATGTCTCCTTGCCTATTTTGTACCTACTAATTATGCTCCTTAATCCCTGCACTACTTCTCCTCCTTCCCCTTCCCAGCCGATAACCCTCCAAATGATCCCTATGCCTATGATTCTGTTCCTATTCTGGTTGCCTGTTTACTTTTATTGGTTTGTTTTTATTTTTTAGGTTCTGTTGTTGATAGTTGTGACTTTGTTGTCATTTTAATGTTCATAGTTTTGACCCTCTTTCTCTTAAATAAGTGCCTTTAACGTTTCATATAATAAGGGCTTGGTGATGATGAACTCCTTTAACTTCACATTGTCTGGGGAGCACTTTATCTGCCCTTCCATTCTAAATGATAGCTTTCCTGGATAGAGTAATCTTGGTTGTAAATCCTTGTTTTTCATCACTTTGAATACTTCTTACCAGTCCCTTCTTGCCTGCAATGTTTCTTTTGAGAAATCAGCTGATAGTCTTACAGGCACCCCTTTGTAGGTAACTCTGCTTTTCTCTTGCTGCTTTGAAGATTCTCTATCTTTGACCTTGGGCATTTTAATCGTGATGTGTCTTGGTGTGGTCCTCTTTGGGTCTAGTTTGTTTGGGACTCTGTGCTTCCTGGACGTGTATGTCTCTTCCCTTTGCCAAAGTTGGCATTATTTATTTATTTATTTATTTATTTATTTTTACATAAGGTTCAATTTCTTGCTCTTCCTCTTCTCTTTCTGGCACTCCTATGATTCAGATGACGGCACGTTTCAAGTTGTCCCAGAGGTTCCTAAGCCTGTCCTCATTCTTTTTTTTCAATTCTTGTTTCCTCCTTCTACAATGGTTGACTGTTTATTTCTTCCTTATGTCCCAAGTCATTGATTTGAACCCAGACTTCCTTCCCTTTACTATTGGTTTTGTGTGGATTGTCCTTGGTTTCACTTAACTTAGCCTTCACTTGTTCCCTTCTGCATTTGCCACACTCCAGCATATCTGTCACATCTGTGAGCATCTTTATCACCAGTGGTTTGAACTCTCAGTCTGTTAGGTTGCCTATCTCCTCATCGCTTAGTTCTTCCACTGGAACCTTGATCCGTTCTCTCTTTTGGGCCATACTTCTCTGTCTCATTAACTTGAGAGGCTTCTGTGTTTGCCTCTGTGTTAGTAGAGCTGTCACAACTGCTACATTGGGAGGGGCAGAGCCTTAGGTCTTCGTTAGTATGGGGCGACCCATTTGGCCACGTTGTGGTGCCATATGAGGGAGAGGAGTCTGAGAGGGAACAAAGCTGCTTGCTCAACCCTCGCCCCTTTTCCAGGCACTTCTCCCACTTCCTGTGTGGAACTGGCTGTCTCTAGCTATTTCTCTGGCTGTGGTTCCCAGAATGGGTGGGTTTGTGGCATTCTAGGACTCTGAGGGCCTCTAAACAAAGGAACTCTGCTGAGAGACCAGCAGCTTCTACCCATGCCCCAACCCCCACTGGCTTTCAGTCACGAGCAATGGGTTTTATTTTCCCTGGTGCTGGAACTGTGAGCTGCACTGTCTGGTCTGGTGCTGAGAGCTCTCCCCAGGTGTTCCTCCCTACTTTTTTTAAAGGTGTGACTGCGTTTTCCACTGGTCTGCCACTGCCGATGCCACAGCTGCCACTGCCACCTCACTGCTTCCTCTCTGCCCCGGCTCCATCCCTCCTGCCTCTCTGGATGAGTTTTTCTTCTTTAAATCTGTGTTTGTTGAACTTCCATGCAGCTCGACTTTCTGGAACTTCTGGGTGTCTCCAGTTTTGAGGTAGTTGTATTCCTTTTCAGTTGTGGAAGGAGATGCAGCGTGTCTACCTATGTCTCCATTTTGGCCAGAAGTCCCAAGTTTATTCTTGTGGCAGCAGGTGAGACAGGAACAAAGGATCCACGCTCTCCATGGTAAGCCGGTGGCAATTCTGCTTGGCGTCTCTGTGCTGACACTGCATGCCAAGGCATTTGCCACCTCAGCAAAGGGTGTATGCCCAGTCCATGTACACATTGCTACAGACTGACCCTAAGGGTGATTTTAAAAACAGGTTTTAGTGGTACTAACAAGGGTAGGTCTTGCTCGTCCGGTAGGCTGCATGCTAAAGAGATATCTTGAGATAACACAATAGCAGGTATCAGGTCCCTCCCTGGTTTTGTATACCACACCTTTACTCCCCTCCCCAGGGTAGTTTCTGTTGGGTCTGAATAACTACTACAGTGCAGTTTGTAGGACCAAATCCCTTATTCTCGCTGTGAACACTTCTTCATCCAGGCCATGAGTTTTCAAATTACAGTATAAATAGCATCCTTCAGTCCCAGTTCTCCTAATAGCTGCTGTAACCCAGTATACAACTGCCACCTGCTGGACGTAGATGGAAGATCTCCTGGGTTCGGCCACGTAATGCGATCAGCTGCCTTGATCCAATCTAACAGGGAATGATTGCCTGGAGTCTCGTGTGCATTCTGCAGCTGCTGCCTCAGCACTGGGTGCGTGGGGTTGGATACAAGCTTACCCATTCCCTGGCCAGGAAGTAAAATGCCACCCGCCCCTACATCCCATAATCTTAGCAACCAAGCCGCCAAAGATTCTGACGCCTTTTGCCAGAAGAAGCTCCCCAAATCCACCAGCTCTGCTTGCAAGTACGGATGCACTGTGGAGTGCTCTGTGACTGGCAGAGGGGGCTGGCTTGACCCTCAGTCATTCAAGGACACTTAGTCTTAATCTTCTGCATTACCACCACCGCCACCCCAGGCATGGCTGAAATGGGTGAGGTCTAGCCCTCCCCAACATCCTCCTCCTCATCCTCATCCTCCGAGGAGTCTATGACCTGTACCTCTGATCCTGTCACAAAACCAGTCCTGATCCAGGCCCTCAGGGTGGCCACTTCCACCTCTAATAGCTCCCATGTTTTCTCCCAGGCAGCCCTCAATTCCTGCTCCTGAGACAGGTCCTCTTTCAACTCTCGGACCTGGGCTTCCAATTCAAGCAACTCCCTGAATGCTTTATGCAGAACAGAGAAATAGCCAGCCTACAGCACCAGCCCCTACCCAGGCACTTTTCTTCCCTAGAGAGCCCCCTATCTTCAGCAGAGCCTCTTCTCTCACCTCAGGAGTCACTTCTACCCTCTCCCAATCTTGCAGGGGCACCGAAGCCTCCAACACGGTCACCACCATGAACCACATATCCATGCAGGCCAACCCGATAGCCCACCCTGAGTGGCCGTGCCCCGTGGCTGACCCCTGCTCCATAGCTTTCGTTTGTGGCAAGTCCTGCTGACTGTACCAAGTGCCGCAGGAGCTCAGCTCCAGGCAGGTTAACTTTGGATTCAGTGAGACTGCAAAATGACAGTGGGGCGTTGCAGAAGGAATTCACACCAACTTTATTCTCGTGGCGGCAGGCAAGACAGTAACAAATTATCCATACTGCCTGGACAACAGGGACTCATATATATAAGAAATTAAACAGAAGTAGCACAGGGCCAACAAGAACTGTGAGATAGTGTGGCACCTGCATACTAAGGCACTCTTTTATGTAAGGATAAGCTGGAGAAATTCATGGGTGTTGAGGCAGGGTTCTTGACTACAGTCATCATGACAGGACAGCTAGCTTAGACAAAAAAAAAATTGATAGGTATATTACTCAAGGACATTGTGACCACTTGCCACATGCACGCGCGCGCTCGCGCACGCCCACACACACACACACACACACACACACACACACACACTCCATATCAACTGCATGTGGCTATTTAGTACTTACTATTTAGCCATGGCTATTTAGTATTTACTGACTGAACTACAATGTGTTCTGATCCTCCCCCCTGTGTGAATAAAGTTTCCTTATAAGTCATTTCCTTCAATTGATGAGATTTCCTTGTCTTCTACCAGTCTGAAAGGAAATTTTTCTGAGAATAAACTACAGAATGGTAAATTCCTCATAGCCATGCTATGCGAATTCAATTGAGACTAGCACTAAGTTCCTAGATTTGTTGTATGCTTCTCAGAAGTCAATTATAATGCTAGAATTCATTGCAGATCAGATGAGATCAAGATAGTGGTTTCGACCCTGTGGTCCTCTACTAGCTAGTTTGCTGTGGCATACCTTAGCACCTTTGAGGTGCGAGTGGCTTTGTAGAACAAGCACAAGATGTGGCATCCTTCTGAATTCAAAAGTCAAAGCTTTTGCCTCTTACTAGCTACGTGGCCTTACAGAGTCACCTAGACTGTAAGCCTGTTTCTTCACGTGTAAAATGTAGCCAGAAATTACCCTCACTGTTTAAGCTGGAGGAATGGATGTGATGCTTTGCACAAGGTGAATCTTATAAATGTGGCTATGTGAAGGAAGCTGTATGTCTCAAAGCCCATCCTAACACATTTGCAAGTGTTCTTGATATATTTTAAAATAAAAACAAAATTCTCTGACAATGTAACCTAGAGAGACACTTTACGGGGTGAGGGGTGGGGGATAAGAGGCATGGAGGCAAACTTTACCTTCACAGTGCCTGGACCTGTCAGAAGGAAAGGCAGGCCCCTTTAAAGCAGAACCTTTAAAGCTCCACAACTCAAATGAAAGCTAGTCAAATCTTTTGCAGTCCCATCCCACCCCATGAAGAGCTTTGGAGTTGAGCCACTACAGATCCTTGTCTCTGTCCTTAGGAAAATCCTTAATAAACAAGTTACAGGGCCAGGGCTGCATTTCTGATGACTCAGATCTCCCTGAGCATAACTGGGGCCCATAGTAGTTTACTTCCTTGATTAACTTGGCTCTTGACTTGCTCCTGATTTTTATTATGAGGCAGCCTTAGGGATTCCTGGGACTGTGGAGATACAGCACAGGAAGTTATAAGTGCTGTTAAGTGGAAGGCATTGGGGTAAGATTCTCCTTGAGGGCTTTTTTACTTCTGATATTTCAGGATTATAAGAGTTTCTTTTCCATATTTTCTCAGGGAAACCTGTGTAGATGAGGTAAGATCAGGGTGAGGAAACTTGATTTTTGCCAGAACTAATTGACAAACTCCAAGAGAGAAAAGAATGCTTTGGGCCTCAAAGGGCCCTGGCAAGTGTCTGGAACAGCTCTGCAGTCTTGAGGTTTATCCCTGGAGGGTGGGACCCTGGCCTTTCACCTCTATAAATTGAGAAGTGCTCCCCGGCACCATATTAGCAATGCGGCCTTCCTCAGTGCCAACAGTTGGAAATGGGCAAAGATTTCTGCTGAGCCGCGAACCCAACGTGTAAAAAGGGAAGACAGGAGAAGAAGGAGGGGAAAATCACAATTATCTCCTGATAGGTGGTGTAATTAATTGGTTTGCTATCTCTAACAGTTTTAGTCTATCTGAGCATCAGGCATCCATTTTAAAAGGAAGTTGTGAGCATAACTCATCTAGAAGGTTACTGCAGGTCTAGGGCTGTGTTGAGGTGAAGTGTTAGAAGCACTTGCTTCAGGGTCACATTTTAAGGGGGTACCAGAAAACTCAGTAATCAAGATAAATAATATTTCAATGTACTATTTTTATTTTAATATGCTTTTAGTTTTTTAATTTTTAATTTTATTGTTGTTCAACTACAGTTGTCCTAATCCTTTTCCCATTGCTCTCCCCTGCCCCGCCCACCCCCACTCCCACATTCATAGTCAGTTCTTACCTTTTGCTCATGACCATGGGTCCTTTATACTTGTTCCTTGACTCGACCCTTCCCTTTCTTTCCCCCATTACTCCCCTTCCCCTTCCCCTTCCCCTTTGGTCGCTGTCAGTCTGCTCTTTGTTTATATATCACTGGCTCTATTTTGCTCATTTGTCTGTTTTATTCATTAGCTTCCTGTATTAGGTGAGATCGTATAGTATTTGCCTTTCACCGCTAGCTGATTTCATTAAGCATAATATTCTCCAGGTCCACTCATGCTCTTGTGAAGGGCGAGAGTTCCTTCTTTCGTTCTGCTGTGTAGTATTGCACTGTGTAAATGCATCACAGTTTTTGATCCACTCACTTATTGATGGGCACTTAGGCTGTTTCCAGCCCTTAGCTAATGTAAATAACACTGCTATGAACATTGAGGTACATAGGTTCTTTTGAATTGGTGTTTCAGGGTTCTTAGGGTATAATCCCAGCGGTGGAATCAATGTGTAAAAAGGCAGTTCCATTTTTAGTTTTTTGAGGAAATTCCATACTGTGTAATGTTTTTTTAAGTCAAAATTAATAGCAGTCAGAGAAAGACAAGTACCATATGATTTCACTCATATGTGGAATCTAATGAACAAAATAAACAAACAAAACAGGTAGAGAACAGACTGACAACTGTCACAAGGGAGGGAGGTTGAGAGGCTGTGTGGAAAAGGTGAAGAAATTAAGCCAAAAAAGAAAAAGGAAAAAAAAACCCACTCATAGACATAGACAACAGTATGGTGATTACCAAAGGGAAAAGGAATTGGGGGAGGCAGAGGATAAAGGGGAGAAAAATGGTGATGGAAGGGTGAGAAACGCTCACAATAAATCACTGGTACACAGGACTTGAGCAGCAAAGCGAGGCATTTATTCGTGAGTCTGCGGAGCTGGGCGCACCACCAGCCAGGAGCATGTGCGCGCAAAGTAGACAAAGTAAACTGGTTTTATACTAAGGCGATGAGCTCTCCTCCCCTCTCCTTCTCCCCGGTTTCTCCACTACTGGTTAATCCGGGTTCACAATCTATTCTAATGTGATTAACTACTTAACTCAGGGTGTGATTAACTAAGGGTAATCTAGTTATAGGTCTATGTCCAACTTACTGTACTTGCCAAGTTATCTAGCTACATCTTCCCATTTCTCTGTGTTTGGTGACAACAGTCTTTCTCCTTTTGAGCCCAGAGATATGTGTGAGGAGCTGCAGAATGTCGTTCCCTCGCCCCTTTTCCATGATTCATCTGTTAATTTTCTCCTGCTGGTTTGAGAGTCACTGGCTTGCTTCTTTATCCCTAACAGAAGGAGATATGACTAGGGGTGGTGAACACACAATACAATATACAGAAGGCTTATTATAGAACTGTACGCCTGAAACCTATAGATTGTAATTTTATTAACCAATGTCACCCCAACAAATTCAATAAAAAATTAATGCAAAAAATTCCTTGATTGTGATACAGAAGATACAGTAACAGTGCCATGCCAAACCATAATGGAACTTGAGGCAAAAGCAAAAATGGGTAGGCATTATATTGCCAAGGCAGTACTTAGAGAACGTCTTGTCCTAAAAACGTGTATCAGTACAAAAGAAGCCAATGCATTGGCTCCTGCTTAAAGAACGTAGGGAACAAATCAAACAAGTTTAGGAAAGGGGAAATAAAACTTGGAGCAAGGAAAAAGCAGAGAAATCAAAGTTTCACTGAAACCTTACAAATATCAGGGAGAAGGAGAAGGATGTCTGTAGTGTTTCCTCTCTTGCTGAACATAGGAGTACATCTTCCCAACAAAGCTCATATTGCATTAATTCTGCTTGAAAACAGGGACAACACAAAATCGACCTTTCAAAATTCTGCTTTAAAATAGTTCTAATACGGAAAAAAGACAAATAAAAATGCTACTTTTGCAAATGATATATATTTGTACATCCATGAAAATCACGTCCCCTAATACCAGAAGTAATAAGTGAACTTTGCAGAAGTATAAGATAGAAAATACTAGTGAGGTGTAAGAATTTGCCATCAACTAAAACAGTTCCAGATTCTTTCTCCCCAGCGACTCAGAAACATGTAAAAGGTTGAGCACTACCCCTGCACTAAAGTCTTTGTGCTGTCAGAACATGAAAAACATCTAAAAATTGATTGTGTTTCTATATCCTAGAGCCACCCAGTCAGAGAAAGACAATGACAATATTAAACACTGGCATATTAAGGAAGGCAAGAAATGGCATTTACAGAGCACTTACTGAGTGCCAGACACTACTAAGTGCTTTAATTCTTCCTAAAACCGTGTGACGTGGTTTGTTATTAGCCATTTTTACCGATGAGAAACTAGAGGCTTAGGTTTAAAAGACTTTTGCAAGGTCATGTGATCAGTAAGTGGGAGAGTTGGTATTCAAATCCAAGTTTGCTTCTCTATGTTTCTTTCCATTCTTCTCACACTGTTTTCCTATTCATTCAGAACCCGTGTTTATTAAAAAACAAAGCCATAAAACATGAACGAGGAAAATAGAGGAAAGCTGATAAATACAGAAACAGACTATGCTTCTACTATAACTAAATAAAACAAAACAATATTCTCTAATTCAACACATAGGTCTCATACAATGCCAGTGTAAATCTTTATGGGATATCACTCCTCCCACAAAATATTTATTAATTACAAAGGGAAAAGGAGTAACTACAATAGATAAACCCCATCAGTCACATTTTAATTAGGTGATCAAGGTTAACATTGCCAGTAAAGACATTGACACCACCTACCTCCAGACATGATGTCAAGAGAAGGGCACATTACCTCTATGGCAGTTTTGCAAAAAAAAAAAAAAAAAAAAAAAAAAAAAGCATGACTCCGGCGTAATCATGAAAATGATTCGGTAAACTCAAATCGAAGGACATTATACAAAATACCTCACAATAATTGACTGCAAAGATTCACAAGGGAATGTTTTAGGGTTATGGAAATGTCATCTATGCACCTTGATAATAACAGAGGGGGGTGGTTAGTGCAGGTTTATGTGTACATTTCTCAAGGCTCAGCAAACTATACACTTGAAATTAGTAAACATTATTCTATCTGAACATTATTCTATCTAAATTATATCTCAGTAAAGTTAATTGAAAAATATAGACTTAATAAATACTTGTAAGGAAAATGCCTTGCACTATTCACAAGTTTCTTTGCTTTTGTGCTTCTCCAGAAAGTCTCTAATTCTGACTTTAGGCCCTGAGCCACCCTTAACTTGCAGCCCTCCCTCCTGCTTCTTCCACTTGTCTGTGGAGGCCCAGAGCAGGAAGTTCCTTTCTGTGAGAACTTCCCTCCCAGATCCCAGTCACATATCAAATGTGAAAAGGGTACCAAGCCCTGGCTGCTGTGGCTCAGTGGATTGAGCATCGGCCTGAGAATCAAGTGTCGCTGGTTCGATTCCCAGTCAGGGAACATTACCAGGTTGCACATCAGGTCCCCAGTTGCGGGCGCGAGTGAGAGGCAACCACACAGAAAAAAAAAAAAAAAAAAAAAAAAAAAAGGAAAAGAAAAGAAAAGAAAAGGGTTCCAGCTTGTCCTCTTGTCATGAAAGTCTCCTCCTCAGAAAAGCCTTCCTTCCTTCACCGAACTCTCACAGTTATTCTTTAAACATCACCCTGTTTTATTTTCATCATACCAATTGATATGTCATTTATATTCTTATTTGTTTGGTTATTGACTGTTTATTCCCACTAGAATGTCAGTCTTGCTCACTACTGTATCCTCGGTGCTTAGCGCAATATCTGGTACATAGTAGCCATTTAATAAATTTTTATTGAATAAATAATGATCCACCTATTTCAGTGTTCCCAGGTGGGGAAAATGACAGAAAATAGGGAGTCAAAAATGTGTCATTCACCACTGCCACTTAATGTCACTTAATCCCTTAATATAGCTGAGCATCAGTTTCTTCCCCTTGGAAATTGGCATGCTAATCAATGTCTTTCGTACCTACATTTGTGGAGGTGTTGAGCCACTCGAAAAGGCAAGCAAGGTAAAACTATTTGAAAATATGCTCAATGTGCCCATTAAAGCTTCGATATAAAATAATAAGAATAGTAACAATAGCAATAATAACATTTACTGAGCTTTTCCTATGTACCAGGCATTCTTCTAAGTGCTTTTCACTACTATGTCTTTTAATTTTCCCCAAAGCCCTATGAAGTACATATTAGTATTATCTGATTTTGCAGGTGAGGCAACTGAGGCCCAGAGAAGCTGAATACCCTGCTCAAGTTCAGAGAGTTAAGAAATGGTAGAGCTGGGATTCAAGGACAGATAGCTCTGGTTCCAAATCTCTCACTTTGTATTCTTTCATAGATACCAGGACATGTTCCTAATGCCACATGTCATGATAAGTCCTAGCGTACGTAGAGCTGGTAATACCGACAGAATGGATTGGGTGCCTTTAGGAGGCAACAGAAACCTCTCACGTGGGGTAGATAGATGGCTAGAAGGAAGCCAGGCTGGTGGATAGGCACAGGTTTCCAAAGAGTATTGCAGGCATAGGCCATGGCCCAAAAGAAGGCCAAAAGCTATCCTAAGACAACAGGCGTCTCAACAAGCAAACAGAGACAGCTCCTAGGACTCATAGAGCAGGCGGTATCCCCAAGTGCAAGCCAAGGTGATATCCAAATGAATGCTGGCTTGAACAAACTGGTAATTCCCATTTGCTCACAGTGCCTAGAGTTGCTACCATCGGGGTGGGGTATGAGAGCAAAAGAACAGTGTCGGACAAGCTGCCACACATGTGCCATAGGGGGAACGAGGGTGGACGCTGATGGTGTCCAGTCAGTGCTCCCGAGAGCCAGAACACTTCAGGTGCTCAGGGCATTTGCTAAGCAATATGAAAGTATTTTGATATTTTAACAGGCAGTAGGACTATGCCAGTGCCTAAAGTTCTAATGCCAGCATTAAATTGGAAATTATTTACTTTTCTCAAGCCTCAGGGCCTGGCTAAAAGTTGAATTTGAAGTAACACCTTTGATGAATGTAGCTGAGGGAAGGGTGCGAGGGAGGAAACCCACGAGTTGTTCCCTCTGGCTCACACAGCTCTATCCTCACTTTGATCACAACGTATGATAATGTCCTGTTTACATGTCTGCCTTTCCTCTAGGTGAGAAGTAGCATGGGATAAATGGACGTGACAGGCAGTCAGCCAATCATTGTTTGTTGAGGAACAGCTAACATGTATTGTGTGCTGACTTTGTGGCAGGCCTCTTATCTGATCCTTAAAGCACCTCTGTTGGTAGCCTCGTTTTGTCACTGAAGAAATGAAGGCAGAGAGGATCAGAGTCTTGCTCACGTCTGAGATTAAGGCCTGGTAGCCTGATTCTGGAGTCTGTACTCTTAACTACTGTGCTTGATTTCAGTGGCCATACAGATACAAAAGTGGTAACTGGAGTGTAGAGTGTGTGAAGAGAAGTGATGGGTGACAAAGCCAAACGTCAGCTAGTATCAGAAAGGCCTTGTGTGTCATTTATAATTTTGGACTCTTTTCTGAGGTCAATGGAAAACCACTTAAAAGGTCTGAGCCTGGCATTTTCAGGGTGAGATTTGTGTTCTGGAGCAGTTGCTCCGTCTGCTATGGGAAGAATGGATCAAATGGACCGTTGTCCTGACCAACTGTTCTTTACTTCCTTTGTTAACTTCTGTTTGTATCCTTCTTTCATTTTACATTTTTAAAAATGCCTCACTGAGCTCCACTGAAAGTGAAGAGGATTTATCCATACCTGGGTCCACACACGTCTTAGCGGGGCAAGTAAGAGCGAGAAAGGGTGCCCCTTATGACTGGGGCTGTAAAACCCCAGCTGTGATGGAGTCAATTGGTGAAGGAGTGGTAGGTTTTTACTTCCCTTCGTCAAGTCTCACAGCTTGTATTTAACACTCTCACTACCACCCAATTCTAGGAGCCGTAGATTCCAGGCTCCATGATCCCCAACCGCTTCACTCTCAAATGTCAAACAGGAGTATTTTCTGTGACTCTGAGGTGGTTTTGTACACTGCCTCCCAAGAACTATAAATCCCGTCCCAGAATTCAGCAGGAGGAAGAAGCAAAGGAAACCCCCCTTAACTGCTAAACTTTCTCTCTGGGGCTTGATAGCATCTCTCTCCCAGAGACCTTGCTTTTTTTGGAAAAGAAATTTCTCCCGTCTGAGATATCAGGTGGCTCTGTCAGCCAGTCCCACGGCACATACTGGCAACTGGAAGGAAGAGAGGGCTGGCCAAGAAAATCTACTCTGGCATCAAATGACCCATTTCTGAACTGATGTAACAACTTAGTTTTCCTCATCCTGATGCAACTTCTAGAGCAGGCGCACCTAGAATGCCTTGTCATCTATCTCTATCTTCTTTTGAATTATATACGTGCACTCCTGGCATTTCTACCATCTTACTTCCCTGGCCCTTCCTTGTTGATGTCTCATGGAATTCTCCTTGTCTGCCCATCTTAAAATACTGGAGTGCTCCCGAACATATCCTCAGTTCACTGCTCTTCTCACCACCCCCAATCCCTAGCTGCACCTGCTTTCAACATTGTCAAAAATAACTAGTGTCAAGGTTTAAGTTCTGAAGGAAATCCAGGACCAGAGGAGGCAGAGGCGGGTCTGAGATGCAGTTTCACAGGCGTGTTTCTTACTTGGGGCGCTAGGACTTTTAAAATGCAGATTCCCAAGTCCCACCCAGGAAAAGTCTTGATTCCTTGGTTTTGGACTACAGCAGAAGCACGTGTATTATGAAAAACATTCTTCAAGTGATGTTCTATTAGCCCTTTATATTTTGGGAAAAAATAAAACCCAAAGGAAAATCAGTACAATGAGTACTCATAGACCCTTTATCCAGTTTTACCCATTATTAATGTTTTGCCATCTTGCTTTATCTAAAATCTATCTAGCACCCAACTGACTAAACTTATGAATATGTAGTTATTATATAAAATAATCCTTATTTTGCTGAACCATTCGGAAGTTGGTTGCAGACACCATGATATTCAATCTTAAATACTTCAGTATGCATCTCCTAGGAACAAGGACATTCTTCCACATGCAATTCATATTCAATTTTCCTTAACTATCCCATAATGGCCTCTACTGCCACTCGTTTCTACCCTATCCACAATCCATATATTTCGTTTTGCCATCTTTTAGTCTCCTGCAATCTAGAACAGTTCCCCAGATTTTTTTATTGCTCTTTCATGATACTGACATTTTTTAGTAGTTTTGCTCTGTTTAAGAAATGAATGTGGGGTAAAATGAAATATCTATGGATAGAATGGGGGTGGAGGTGGGGGTGTATGGGGAGTGGTTAGGAGTGTAGTATCTTCTGGGAAAGGTCAGGTATGGAGTGAGGCTGATAAATCAGTTGGGGGCTGTTGAAATATCTGCCTTAGGGAAGAGGCCACATCAGGGGAGAAGGACCATGAGAAAAATAGGGGTAAGTAGGAGGGAGAAAATGCCAAGGGCCTCCTGGGTAAGGCAGAACAGACAGGTCTAGAGTAGATATGTTTGAGGTAGAGCAGTTACTGGAGTACTACGAGTATGTGGACTATAGTGCCATGAGTGTGTGTGTATATATTCTGTCTCTGGGTGGAAGGTGTTCAGAGTGGTAAGGTAGATTCACTGGCTCAGGGACTCAGATGCCACCTATCTTGTAGCTTCATGCTCCCTGATTTGTTGCCTTGGCCCACATGGACCAAGATGGTGCACCACTGTACCGTCACAGCCAGTGGGAAGAGAGGTATGGGAAGCCGTGGCATGCCCTGTTCCTCTGAGGTAGCATTTTCCCACCGGGGCACAATTTACATTGGAAGCTGGGTAATTCTGTGTTTGGGGGGCTGTCCTGTGCATTGTAGGATATTTAGCAGCATCCCTGGGCTCTACCCACTACAGGTTACTAGCATCCTCCAGTTGTGACCATTAAAGATGTCCCAGGCATGGCCAAATGTCCCCTAGGGGCAAAGTCACCCCCCCCCCGTTGAGAACCACTTCTTTAAGGGTATTACCCAGAAGTCTCCAACAACACTTCTGCTTAAATCCCACTTGTGGCCAGAGCTTTGTCACTTGACCATCCTAAGGGTACTGGAGTCTTGGAAATGTCTGCTAGCCAGGTGTCCAGCTAAATGTTAAGCTAAAAAGAAGGCAAGAAGCTAGCAGATTCTCCCGCAAAT
This sequence comes from Furipterus horrens, assembly GCF_987537825.1. Taxonomy (NCBI): domain Eukaryota; kingdom Metazoa; phylum Chordata; class Mammalia; order Chiroptera; family Furipteridae; genus Furipterus; species Furipterus horrens. The sequence goes on from NW_028327210.1 coordinate 20,515, forward strand.
TCTGTAGCTGATCGAGTAGGTGGCCCTGTTCTTTTTATGTTCCAGGCTAAGTTTTAGTCATTAATCATTTTAATTCACTTGCATGAAAATACTGGTGGTAGGGAACACTAGGCACAAAAAAGTGACAAGCCCTTTAGAAAAAGGATGGGCTTTTGTTACCCTAGAAAGCTGACCAGGGTGAGTGAGAAACTGCATTCTGAAATGGAGGCTGGAGAAGATTGAATTTTCGTCTGTGTTTCAGTGCCATCTTGTGGACATTTATAAATCCTACCATTCGTCACTCTCATCTGGCATTTTCTTTGATTTATTTTAGACACTAATTTCAAATTAAAAATAACCCTTATATGGGTTTTAGGAAGACTTTAAAAAGGTCCTTGCAGCCCTGGCTGGGTGGCCCAGTTGATGGAGTGTCTCCCCTGCACCAATAGGTTGCAGATTTGATTCCTGGTCGGGGTGCATACAGGAGGCAACCAATCAATCTCTCTCCTTCTCTCCCTCTCCCTCTCCTTCTCCGTCTCCCTCTCTCATCACTAAAAACATATCCTGGAGTGAGGATTTTAAAAAAGAAAAGGTCCTTGCAGATAAGGAACTCTTTAAAGCAGGGTTTCTCACCCTCAGCACTATTGACATTTGGGGACAGATCATTCTTCGTTGTGGAAGCTGCCCTGTGCATTGTAGGATGTTCAGCAAAATGGCCGAATCTCCCCTTGGCATGGAGGCAAAATTACTCCCAGTTGAGAACCATTTCTTTTAACAAAGCACCTAAAAATTCCACGCTCTATTAAGACCATATGCTAACAATGATCTCATATCAGCGTGTCCTGGGGGTGGACAGGTGTGTCCGGGAGAGCTAGGAGAAAACGAGGCTCCAGCTGCAGCATGACATGCCCTCTTTTTTATACTCTGGAGAAGTCCCAGCAGCTGGAGATCAGATTGAGATATGCCAGAAGACCCGGCGAGAGGTTGTACAGCTTCTTGAAACCCCACGGCAAGGCAAGGAAATCTTCAGACACCGTTCCCTAAAGCAGAAAGTAGCACAGAATAATCCCAGACTGTGATACTGAGTGCCCAAAAGCCCCGTGGAGATGTACAGGTGTGGCTGATCCTGCCAGGTGGGCCTTTTAGAGCCCTCCGGGAGCCCTCTGCCACCTGAGTGTTGTAGAGAAGCGCTGGTTGGGAGCCCGTTCCCTGGCCTCGGTGATGTCCGTAGTGCTAACACTCCTGAGATTTTACTTTGAAACTGGGTAAAGGAAAGGTAAGTTTCCTAGGAGCATGCCCTCTCAGGCAGGGCTTTGGGTCGCTCGTTTCCCTTCCGTTTCACCTTCCTGGCAAACTCCTGTCCCGCCACCCAGACGCTCTTTCAGTGGACGACCTCACCTCCTACTGAAAAATTGAAGATGACCAGTTGCAGAATTTATCACTTCAAAATGTGTTGCCATCTGAACTCCGTAATGACCGTGCGTCTTGTTTTAGAAGAAGAGGGCTCTTGGCTTCTGCCTGGGCCAATCCATTCTTGTGTTCTTGGCATCCAAACCCACGCCCTCACACGCACCTTGCCCAATTACACACCTCTGTCTTACATCAGCACATGTCTTCTCCCCAGCTCCTTTTGTGTCTGCATCAATCTCGTCCAGGCTCTGATCTTGGCAATCGGTTTGGTCGACTTTTCATCTCCTGCACCTTACTCTTCTATTCTTCAACTTCTCTTTGTGGTCCTACTGCTGTAGAAAACGACCTACTTTGATTCCCTCGCCTTCTACAGCCACCTCCCCGAGGCTCTCTGCTGGCTTCTTCCTAGCTATTATCTGGCATTATTTGGCCTCTCTGCAATGTTTGATACTATTGGCCATGCCCTCTTTCTTTGCAATTACCCCACTTTCCCTCCCCAAGTTGCAAAAGTAACATGTGCTCTCTGCACAGAACAGATCACAAGAAGAAATACACAAATCTCAGAAACCAGGCACTTAAGCACAAAAGGAAACAAGACACGGTCCCATTACTGTAAAATACCGGCTCTTCATCTTTAGAGTATGTCCTTCCAGGTTTGTGTTATACTAATACATTTCAACACATACATGCCACTCTCTTGCTTATATACACACATATAAAACCAAAATGGGTTCTTGTTATAGATCCTTTTGTAACCGTTCCTCCAAACGCTGACTCAACAACGGAATTTAGTGTGCAGGATGTTTATTAAGGAATGACCTCGGGGCCAACACCTATGAAAGGGAAATGAAAGAAGCAGGACTGGGTAGACAGGATTTCTCAACTGCTGGCATATTGACCTAGATGGGTAATGCTTTACGGTGGGGCTGCTAATTGTGGACGTTTAGCAGCATCCCTGTCCTCTACCTTCTGGATGTCAGTAGCACCCACACACCACTCTCCTTCCCCAAGTTGTGACAACCAGAACTGTTTCCACATTGCCAAGTATGCGGCTGGGGGAGGGGGGCTGCAAAATCACCCCCAGTTGAGAAGCACTGGGCTAGAGAGAAGAGTTGAACTTGGATGTGGCCTAACAACAGCCTCTGTGGAACCCGCAGGCATCTCAGGAGCTAAAACGGCCTTTCTCAGTTGTCCAAGTTAGACTGAGATGTCAGGGCCTTTGTTCTCTCATAGGCAGCAGTCACTGGACAGGAGCCCCGGGAAGGGGGCATGGTGTTGGGTGAGGTGGCTTTCTGAGGCTGAAGCAAGTCCTTCAATGAAGGGGCATCTGAGCTATGCCCAGTGTGTGTTACTCCACAATTGTCCATTTCCTTCTCAGCATCTTCTGTTCCATGGTAAAACTCCTGAGAACTGGGGCTATGCCTTATTTGGTTCTGTGTCTTTGAAACATAGCATACCACCTGGGAATGAACACTTGCTTAATGGCCCAATGAAATTAAATGGGATGATACTTGTGGTTCTTTGGATATTTGCAAACTTAAATACTCTAATGAGAGGCTTCATGATGCATTTTCTTGAACCACGGGAGACTCCAAAAAGATTAATCTGTATTTATGTTATTATATTAATTCATGAGTACTTTTTTTGGAAGTAACAAGTCAGTATCAGCAGATAAACAGTACTGACCTAATCGTTAACAGTATTTTGAATCTTCAGTAGATGAGATTCTTTACCGGTAACTTATAAAGATGAGTGAGGAATGGCGTGGGATGGAGCCAACTAATTTATGAAATATTACTCAGACTTCAAGTAATGAAAATTTCTGCCTAAATAGATGGAATTATAACACACCACATCTCTGCACAGCTCCACAAAGTGGTACCCATTTCCATCCAGCAGAGGGCACAGCTATACAGAGTTATTGCTGGAGAAACACTTTCAAAAGCAAATAGGAAGTGAATTCATCTCACAGCCATAGGCTGCAGTGACATATCATCACATGGAAATGAGTGTAACTACACATCTGAAGTTCCATAATGTGTTGTTTGGAGACTGCATTTCCAACTCGATTCTTTCACGTTGTTTTTTATGTTAATCTCTAAGTATTACCATACGATTTCACTCTTATGTGGAATGTAATGAACAAACTGAACTAACAAGCAAAATAGAGACAGACTCATAGATGGAGAGCAGGATGACAGCTGTCTGGGGGTGGTTGGGTGGCTGGGTAGAGGGACTGAGCAAATAGGAGAGAGGAAAAAACCTCATGGACACCAACAACAGTGTGATTTCCAAGGGGGAGAAGGTCTAGGGAGGTGGAGGAGGGCAAAGAGGGTACCTGGTGATGGAAGGAGACTTGACTTGGGGTGGTGAACACACAATACAGTGTACAGATGATGTGCTGTAGAACCGTGCGCCTGAGACCTGTATAATTTTGTTAACCAGTGTCACCCCAATATATTCAATGAAAAGGAAAAGAATAACACTGTTAATTTCAACTGACTAAAATTATTTGAGCCCAATAATGTGTAAGGGTGTTTTGGAGCATCATTTCACATATGGTATGTTTTCTGTTTTCACAAGATATTTTAAAAGTTATGATACAGAAGCAGACCTATATATATGGTACAGTGTGTCCCTCACAGTTAAAAAATCAGGTGAATAGTGCCCCCCCACCAATATTTTCAGATTTTGCTTGGCATGATGAGATCATGTGATGAAATGGACAACGGTTTGTTTTAGGGGATGAAACATTTGCCTTTGTCCCTTACTGGTTGTGACGCCTTGGTCAGGGAACCACTTCTCAGAGCTTCTCTGTGTTCTTCTGTTAGTAGAGGAATGCTAATGCCCACCGGGCCCCCTTCACAGGTGGGCAAGGAGTGTTCCCAGTATAAGAGCCGTGCATGTTGCCCATGAGGTGCATGGGGTCGTCGGGGCCACGGTACAGGACTAACTGAAGCAGTGTCACGAAGTGTCCGCCAGATGGTGTAAGTACCTAGTTTTCTCTCAGTGAAGAATTTGAATGAATCCCCAGGATCTTGGGCAATGCAGAGCAGTGGGAGAACAGATCTCCAGGGGTTAGATTACTGCTAATCTTAGGAGGAGGGCTTTGATTAGTGTTTTGACCTTATTTTTACCACAGTCTTGTAAAGCTGGTCACTCTTCAGGTACGTTTCTTACTCTACCTTAGGTACATTTGTAATTCAGAACTACAAAAGCACATAATAGCTATATATGTATAGATGTTTATTTATTACACTAGTTCTTATGGATAATTAGTGAAGTTGGAAGCAATTTAGGAACATGGCAGCCATCAAAACGAAAATTGTGACTATTATGGAGGTACATGGAAAGATAAGTCTGGTGGATAGTAAATAAAATAAAAGCAGAATGAATTAAATATTGTGTTAGTAACTATGTCAAAATGGAAAGCACATGTGGCTGGAAAAGAAACGCAAGGAAGATGGAACTGTAATAACCCTGACAGAACTTGGAATCTCTGTCTCTCTGTATCTCTTCCTCTCTCTGTCTCTCCTTCCATTGCTGTAATGGTGACACTTCGTAGAACACGACACTTCTAAAGAGATTTTCATGCTTTGCTCGAAATACAGTAATGCCTAATGTATCCAGCATGTTACGGAGGATGTGGCATATTTAAATGACTTATTTAAATCATTTAAATAAGAATGGATTTTTTGTTAAAAACTGTTAACTGGTTAAGAATTAAGATATCATTTCCCCCCATGATCTTCGCTCACTTAAACACAAAAACAACTGCAAAACGATGTTGGCTATAGATCTAAAGCATATTGCATACTTTTCTGCCCCCTCCAACAGTTTCCTGGGTGTATCTTACTCTTGGCTTTCTCAGTTTTGTCACCATGACTCAACCTCTCCCCATTAGAATACAATGTTGCCCTTACATGCAGTCCAACTATAGGGTTATTTGCCTCTACAAGGCATGATCAGATATCTGAGTTTTGATTCCTTGATTCTTGTTTTGTCAGGTTTTCTATCTTGTTGCTGTTGTTTGGTCTTTTTCTCTCTTGCTGTCTCTCAGGTGCCATTTCGTGGTTGCCAGTGTCTCAGGCTTTGGCAGCCTTATTTTTGCAAACCTCCCAGCTCGCCAGTCCAGGTAACCAGTGACATGAAGAGGAATCCCCATAATATCTGTCTGTGAAAACCAGCAGAGATTGCATTTGAGAGACAAAAGCTGTGGGAGATAGATACGCTGCTCTTAAAGGATCCAAGCACAAACTCACTCCTTCTAAGTTCCAGTGCAGCTCAGAAAGTGCCAGGAACATAGGAGGTAGACCTTAATTGAATGTCAAGGGGAGGACTTAAAAGGCAGGGGTTGGGGCAAATCTCCGAGGAAGGAAGTTCTGGCATGTGTCATTGTTACTTGGTTGAATTCTCTTGCCACTCAGCTGGCCCTGCACAGGTGGGTACCAAACGTGTTCTCTCCACTAACCTGGTTAACACTTCTCCCTGCCCTGGCGACTCCCTGTGATTCTGCACCACCCTCCTTGCTCCCCTGGCCAAACATTTCATGGCAACTTCTCCAAACAAGCAACCTGCCTAGCCCATGAGGCGGACTTTCTCCCAAATTTACAAACCTCACACAAGTGGTGGCTGCCTACAGTTTGCACTGCAGACTTTCTCAGAAGTTTGCAAACCTCGCACAGATGATAGCTACCCTGGGCTCATGCTACAGTCTCTCAAAGATCCACAAATGCCACACAAGCAGTAGCCATTGCAGGTATTTTAGCTCCTGCCAAGTGTCCCAAAGCCCAGAACAGCCAACTACCAGTTTTAACCTGTATTGTAAATCCCATCAAGTAGCTCACAGCTTGTTGTAAGAGGCAGCCAGTCGTGGCCTGGAGTATAGTTCTAACCAAGCATATCTGAGCACATCACGACTGGCAGCTGGAGTCTTCTCGCATGGTAGTGTCCGCTGAAGACTCTCAAGCCTGGCACAAATGCCAGCCCGTCTCGGTTCACGCTGCAGCTTCTCCCAAGAACTTCCAAACCTAGCCTAAGTGGCAACCAACTGAAGATTACTTTGTAGCATCTCCCAAGTGGCTCTGAAGTTTGGCATAACTGGTGGCTGCCATCAGCTAGTGCCTCAGACTCTCTTGAAGGTCGGCAAACCTCACACAAGTGGCAGCTGCATTTGGCTCACATTTCAGACTCTCTGAGAAGTCCAAAAGCCACAGACAAAGAGTGGCTGCCCTCAACTCATGCTAAAGAATCTCTCAAAGTTCCACAAACCCCCCACACAAATAGCAAAGTTCCACAAAACTTCCACACAAATAGTAGTCAGCCTCGATGTACATTGTAGCTCCAGCCAAGTGACCTCAAGCCCAGCACAAGCAGCGACCAAGCTTGATTTGCATTGTGAATCCCACCAAGTGGCCCCAAGCTTGGCATAAGTGGCAACCGGTCTTGTCCTTTAACAGCTTGAACTAAGCAACCACAAGACTAGGGAAAGTGGCAGCTGGCCTCAGCTTTTAGTGTATAGCCTCTTCCAAGTACCTCCAAGTCCAACACGAGTAGCAAGCAAACACAGATCACCTTTTAACTTGTACAAAGTGGTCGAAGCCTGCCAAAGTGCCAGCTAAGTTTGACCCGCACTGGAGATGCTCCAAAGAGTCTCCAGGCCCAACACACAGATGACCACTTTCAGACTGCAGCAGAGCTTTAATCAACCAGTTCTGAAACCAACACGCCTGAAGGGTGGCATCAATGGCACCAGAGGATCACTAAAAATAGTCTTGCACTATAGATCAGCCCGTGCACAACAGCTCTTCTTTTGTACCACCTGGTTTTAGGACTTATTATATAGTTACATTAACACTTACAGTTAATAGTTATAGATATGAGACTCACTGTCAAGATCGTGTATATTGGCATAGGAACAAAAACCTAGCTCAATCAACCATAGTGGAAAGTTTAGAATATGTCTCAAACAAGTATAGCCAACAACTTTTGACAAAGGTGGAAAAGTAGTTTAATGAAGAAAGGATACTCATTTCTACGAATGATGTTCAGAAATTGGAACTCCATACATAAATTAATGAATCTTGACCTTAATATCTTATACTTTAAACAAAAATTAACTCAATATATAACTTTTAGAATAAAATAAAATCTTCAAAACTTGGGTTTAACAGTTTTCTTAAACATGATACCAAAATCATGATTCACAATTAAAAAAAAAATTACATCTCGTTAATGAGGCTGTTACAGTTGTCCCCATTTCTTTTCCCTTTGCTCCCCTCTGCCCAGTACCCCCCTTCCCTCCAGCAGTCCCAACCCTCTTAGTTCATGTCCATGGGTCATGCTTGTATGTTCTTTGTCTATTGCCTTTCCTATACGACTCTTAACATCCCCTGGCCTATTTTGTACCAACCATTTATGCTTCTTAATCCCGGCACCATTTCCCCATTTCTCCCCCTCCCCCTTCCCAGCTGATAACCCTCCAACTGATTCCCATATCTTCGATTATGTTCCTATTCTGGTTGTTTGCTTAGCTTGTTTTTGTTCTTATTTCTCAGATCCTGTTGTTGATAGTTGTGAGTTTGTTGCCATTTTAATGTTCATAGTTTTGATCTTCTTCTTTTTCTTAAATAAGTCTCTTTAACATTTACTATAATAATGGCTTGATGATGATGAACTCCTTTAGCTTTACCTTGTCTGGAAAGTACTGTATCTGCCCTTCCATTCTAAATGACAGCTTTGCTGGATAATCTTGGTTGTAGGTCCTTGCTTTTCATCACTTTGGATACTTCTTGCCAGTCCATTATTGCTCACAAAGTTTCTTTGGAGAAAACACCTGATAGTGTATAGGGACCCCTTTGTAGGTAACTATGTCCTTTTCTCTTGCTGCTTTTAAGATTCTCTCTTTATCTTTAACCTTTGACATTTTAATTATGATGCGTCTTGGTGTGGTCCTCTTTGGGCCTAGCTTGCTTGGGACTCTGTATGCTTCCTGGACTTGTATGTCCATTTCCTTCACCAAATGAGGAAAGTTTTCCTTCATTATTTTTTTCACATAAGTTTCCAATTTCTTGCTCTTCCTCTTCTGCTGCTGGCCCTCCTATGATTTGGATGTTGGCACGTTTGAAGTTGTCCCAGAGGTTCCTAAGCCCCTCCTCATTTTCAAAAATTGTTTCTTCATTCTGTACTGGTTGACTATTTATTTCTTCCTTATGTTCCAGATTGTTGCTTTGAACCCTGGTTTCCTTCCCTTCACCATTGATTTCATGCATATTTTAATTCATTTCACTTAGCCTAGTCCTCACTTCTTTCCTTCTGCATTTGCAATAGTCAAGCGTATTTGTCAAGTCTGTGAGCACCTTTTCTTTTTTAGAACTTTATTTATTTTTTATAATATTAATTAATGAATTAATTTTTCACAAGGGTGACTTTATTTATTTTATTTATCTGTTTGAGAGAGAGGGGAAAGGAGAAAGAGAGGGAGAGAAACATCAATGTGCGGTTGCCTCTCACGCATCCCCAGCTGGGGATCTGGCATGCAACCTAGTCATGTGCCCTGAATGGGACTCAAACCAGCGACACTTGGTCCGCAGGCCAATGCTCAATGTGAGCACCTTTATCACCAGTGTTTTCATCTCTGCGTCTGTTAGGTTGGCGATCTCCTCATCACTTAGTTCTCCCGCTAGAACCTTGATCTGCTCCCTCTTTTGGGCGATACCTCTGTGTTCTCAATTCACATCTTCCTGTGTTTGCTTCTGTGTTTTAGGTGGAGCTGTTGCACCTGTCACATTGTAAGAAGTGGAGCTTTAGGTATTTGTCAGTGACAGGCGACTTGTTTCACCGCATTGTGGTGTACGTGGGGGAGGTGTCTGCGTGGTAACAATGCCACTTGCTCAGCACTTGCCCCTTTTCCAGGCACTTGCCCTACTTCCTGTATGGGACTGGCACCCTTCTAGCTGTTGCTCTGGTTGTGGTTCCCAGAGTGGGTAGGTTTGTGGATATTCTAGGACCATGGAGGCCTTCTAAAGAAATGGAGTCTGCTGAGAGACCAGCAGTTTCTTCTGCCACCCCACCCCCCACTGCTTTGCACAGTCAGAAGCAATGAGGCTTTGTTTTCCCTGGAACCAGAACTGTGAGCTGTGCAGCCTTGTCTGGGGCTCGGACCGTTCCCCAGATGTCCCTCCCTACTTTTTTCTTAATGTGTGACTGTGCTTTCTGTCGGCCAGTCACAGCTGCTGTCACTGCTGCCAACACACCACATTCTCTCCACCCCAGCTCTGCCCCTCCTGCCTGTCTGAATGAGTATTTCTTCTTTATATCTTTGTTTGTTGGACTTCCATGCAGCTCGGATTTCTGGAACTTCTGGTTGTCTACAGTTTTGAGGTAGTTGTATTGCTTCTCAGTTGTGGAGGGAGACGCAGCGTGTCTGTCTACCTACACCTCCATCTTGGCTGGAAGTCCCGAAACATTTATTTATAACTACTCTTTTTTTCTTTTAAAATTATTTTTAAGTATATTTTATTGATTATGTTGTTCCAGTGGTCCCAATTTTTTCCCTTTGCTCCCCTCTGCCCAGTACCCCTTTCCCTCCAGCAATCCCACCCCCTTAGTTCATGTCCATGTGTCATACATATAAGTTCATTGTCTTCACCCTTTTCCATATTGTTCTTAACTTCCCCCTGTCTATTTTGTACCAAACAAGTATTCTTCTTAATCCTTCCACCATTTCCCCATTTATCCCCCTCCCCACTCCCAGCTAATAACCCTCCAAATAATCCCCATATCTTTGATTCTGTTCCTATTCTGGTTTGCTTAGTTGGATTTTGTTTTTACTTTTTAGATTCAGCTGTTAACAGTTGTGAGTTTGTGTCATTTTAACGTTCATAATTTTGACCCTTTTCTTAAGTAAGTCCCTTTGATATTTCATCTAATAAGAGCATGGTGGTGATGAGCTCCTTTAGTTTTAACTTGTCTGGGAAGCACTTTATCTGCCCTTTCATTCTAAATGATAGCTTTGCTGGATAGAGTAATCTTGGTTGTAAGTCCTTGCTTTTCATCACCTTGAATACTTTTTGCCAGTCCCTTCTTGCCTGCAAAGTTCCTTTTGAGAAATCAGCCTATAGTCCTATAGGCACCCCCTTGTAGGAAACTCTTTGCTTTTCTCTTGCTGCTTTCAAGATTCTCTCTTTATCTTTAACCTTTGGCATTTAAATTATGATGTGTCTTGGTGTGGTCCTCTTTGGGACTAGTTTGTTTGGGACTCTGTATGCTTCCTGGACTTGTATGTCTGTTTCCTTTGCCAAATTTGGAGAGTTTTCCTTCATTATTTTCTCACATAAGTTTTAAAGTTTTTGCTCTTCCTCTTCTCCCTCCAGTACCCCTACGGTTTGGATGTTCACATGTTTAAAGTTGTCCCAGAGGTTCCTAAGCCTCTCCTCATTTTTTTTCTTAATTGTTTCCTCATTCTGTACTGGTTGACCGTTTTTCCCTTATGTTCCAAGTCATTGATTTGAACTTTGGTTTCCTTCCCTTCACCATTAGTTTTGTGTGGATTTTCCTTCACTTCATTTAGCATAGCCTTCACTTCTTCCCTTTTGCACTTGCTTGCCATACTTAAGTATATCTGTCAAACCAGTGAGTATCTTTATCACCACTGTTCTAAACTCTGATTCCATTAGGTTGGCTACCTCCCTCCTCGTTTGTTAGCTTGGCTATCTCCTCGTCACTTAGTTCTCCCACTAGAACCTTGATCCATTCCCTCTTCTGGGCCATACTTCTCTGTCTCCTCATCTTGGCAGGCTCCTGAGTTTGTTTGCCTCTGTGTCTTAGGTAGTGCTGTCACTGCTGTTATGTTATAAGGGGCGGAGCCTTAGGTATTTGTCAGTACAGGGCTACCCGTTTCACCACGTTGTGGTGCTGTTTGTGGGGGAGGGGTCTGAGAGGGAACAATGCCACTTGCTCAGCACTCGCCCCTTTTCCAGGCACTTCTCCCACTTTGTATGGGACCGGCGCCTCTCTAGCTGTTGCCCTGGCCATTGTTCCCAGAGTAGGTGGGTCTGTGGACGTTCTAGGATTGTGGGGACCCTTTCAACAAGTGTACTCTGCTGAGACACTGGCAGTTTCTTCCTCTGCCTCAATCCTCACTGGTTTGCAGAGTCAGAAGCAGTGAGGCTTTATTTTCCCCAGTGCTGGGACTGTGAGCTGTGTGGTCTGGTCTGGTGCTTGGAACGCTCCCCAGGTGCCCCTCCTGACTTTAAAAAATGTGTGACTGTGCTTTCTGCTGGCCTGCTGCTGCCGCCACCACCGCCGCCGCCGCTGCCACGACACCGCATCCTCTCCACCCTGGCTCTGCCCCTCCTGTCTGGATGAGTATTTCTTCTTTATATCTTTGTTGGACTTCTATGCAGCTTGATTTTCTGAAACTTCTCATTGTGTTTAGTTTTGAGGTAGCTGTATTCCTTCTTAGTGGTGGAGGGAGATGCAGCGTGTTGGTCTAGGTCTCCACCTTGGCCAGAAGTCCCTATTTATAACTACTTTTAACCATCACTTGAGCTATTACTTAAAGATTGTTTTTAGCTAATCAATCACACATATTTAGTATCGCCCCTGGCTCAGTTAGATTTATAGGGCTACAGTATCGATTGTCCCTGTACTAATGATTGTTATGGAAGAGAAGGCATGCCTTTTTTATACTATATCCATTTCCATATAGCAAGGACTTTGTGTAATTCAGTAGAGAAAACAATGCTCATAGCTCAACTTTTAAATCTAAACCAAGCATTCTGAGCCCACAATGAAATATACTAGTTATACTACCGATTACAAGCCAAAATTTATCTCATACATTAAGTATTAAAATAAATAAATTCAATAGAACATTTCATAATTCAAAATTGTCCATCATATTAGAAAGTGTTACTAATTTGCATTTTTATAAACCACTGTGAAGTGAAGAGCCCCACATTAAGAGTTATTTTATTTTCTTTGTTATTGGTGAACTCAATATATTGATAAAAGCTGGTTCATAGGAGGCCACTATCATAAGTCCAATCGTTACATAGGAAGAAATCTTATGAAGAAACGAACTATTATATCATCACCTCCCAAACCACAATCCTGACTAAATGACTCAAAATTACAAGTTCATGGTGTAAAAAATAATAATAATAATAATAATGAGGAGAATAAAAGCTAATAACTTAACATACATTCAACATTATATGCCTAAACATTTCATTATCATTATTACATATCACCTTCAGAATAATACTATTAAAACTACAATCATTGTTCTCTGTTTTTACAAATAAACTACAATAAATCTGTTAAGTAAACAGACTTAAACCGAGGGTTATAAATTTAGAAACCTTAATATCTTTCTTTTCAGTGCTAAGAGGTTTCTGATTCACGTGAATTCAAATGTGGGAGCATTTCTGAATCCATTGAGATATTGCTTCCTGGCCATCAATTTGGCTCAAATAAACTCTCCAAAAATTCTCTGTATTTTCAAATGTTTCTTACATCGATAACAACTTGACAGAGTCAGCAGGATTCCGAAGAATCTTACCCCGGACCACGTTGCAGACCCAGACTCATGCTATGTATCAGCAGAGGCCCATTGTGCCTCACTGGCTCTTCGTTTTCCAAAGGGTGAACTCGGGTGAGTTTCAACTGGAATTCCAGACCTCCCTGTTTTAAGGTATGAGACCCTGACTTTATCTGAGTTGTCTTTTTAAATCTTCAAAGTGGAACTAAGATTAAAGGTTGACAGAACCCAGGTTAAGGCAGGGCTGGAGGGGAAAAATGAGTGGGTGGTTTTTTAATTTTGCTTTTCAATTCGTATTGCTTTCTGTGAATGTGAAGTACAGACTGTACAGATCTCAAAATCAAACTAAAATTAACATGGTAAACTGTGCCTCCAAAGCCAGAGAAACTCCCACCCCCCCAGCCCTCATTAATACTCCTGGTAGAAAGCCTTGACTTGTACGTGCATTAAAGAAAGGGGAGGGTTTAACCAGAAGTGTTACCAACTTAAAATGGCCAAACTACAGTTTTCTTTTGGAGCCTAATTTTTTTTTGCATGCAAAATTAGAAAATACTGGCTCTAAAACTAAACTGAATGAATGAGAAGCTTATTGATTTAGAAATTAAAAGCCTCTAGGAGGAGCACAGATAACCTTTTCAAAGGTTAACAAGAAAATTTAGAGACTATCTCTGAGCTAAAGAAGACTTCTGAAGCTAATAAATGCCATCCCCTCACCTCGCGCCCACAACTCCAAAACCAAAGTTTGCCTTTGAAATGCAAATGCCTGGTGTCCAATAACTCTTATCTGGACTATCTTAATGTGCAAATTTCTGGAAGGTAAATCTTATGAAAAGTGTTGAAAAAAAAACCCTGAGCCACACCTGATCACCTTGATTTAATTTACTTCACCTATTCCTCTCTAAATTAGTGAATTTTGGTGAAAGTTATTGGATATCTAGATATTTTGAAATGCTAAAACGTTGATTGCTAGACAAGTCTTGGGTTTGCCTGCTTTGGCTTTTGTTGCAGAGGCTGTAGAATGGATTTGGAGCTGTTAATGAGTGCCTTGCTGATAAATGTCTTTGTTAGAGGTGTGATTCTTGAAAGCGAGTGTATTTGCCAATAGAAGAAACTATGTTTCTACAGGTTGTGAAATGTGTTCATAAGAGTCAAACTAGACTTCCCTCTGGTGCCAGCAGCCCTGGGCGCGTGCCCAGGTGAGGTGAGGTGACTTCAGCGGGGAAACAGAGGCAGAGGTGGACCTCCACCGGCCCCGGACACTGAAGGGGTGAGGGATGACGGGCCCGAAGGCCAAAAAGCACGTGGTGCTGCCCACTCGCCCAGCGGCCCCCACGGTGGAGCAGATCCTGGAGGATGTACACGGGGCGTCCGCTGAGGACCTGGTCTTTCACTGTCCTGGCCCTGGAAGACTCGTCAGACCCCCTAGGAGGGCTGAGAACCCTGAGGCCCAGTAGGAGCAGCTCTACCAGCACGGGCTGATCAAGTGTTTACTGCATGCTGAGATCTCATTTACTCACAGGTGGGCTATATGCAGATGATCCCTTCACTTGGTCTGGATTTCAGATTGCCTTTCCAAGAACCATCTGATGGTAGTGATAATATATAGAAAAAGATCTCTGTCATTGGTCTCACATCTCAGGGATGTTCCCGCCCCCTTCCCCCAAAGGAATACACATAGCAGGGGAAACTCAGGAATTATATTGGGAAGGAATTCAATCGTTTATATGAATGTATCACAAAAAGAACGAGCAGCTCATGTGACGTTTCTGTAAAATACGTCTCAGAGTTTGAAAGCAATTGTTGCTTAGTACCTGTTACCAGGGCTCTTTCAGGTAGTGACAGAGTGTGTGTCTTATAAGAAAATACAAACTATATACGGTCAAAAGCAACTTTATTAAATGACCTGGAGAGTCACACATCTGAGCAAGCAGAGGCAAGTACAAGTGTCAGTGATATTTTAACAAATTAATTTGTGAACAAAAAATGATGAGGACCGTGCCACCCACAACTGCCAGAGAAAGATCTAAAACAAACTTATCACATTCTCGAATTTCCAGAATGTCTTTATGTGTGGTAAAGGATGGAGGGATCACACGTTTCGTGCAGTCGGGGTTTCTTACTAATGCTACGAGTGAGAGGTCTCTTGGCTAAGGTGTGGGTGCAGGGGGAGAGTTATTTCGCCTTGCTCACGATTGCCGATCTCTTTTTTATTTCCCTTAAGATATTTTTATCAAATAGTTCTTTTTCCCGGTAATGCACAGGTGGCCCTTGCAGGTACTTTACTTCTGCCTCCTTGTAATCTAGCCCATCAAGGGCAGCAATTGAACAAATTATGGCTTCTGGCAGAAGGACTTCCAGAACAAAACTTACTTTGTCATCCCTTGTCAGAGACAGCGCCTTCTTGTCTATTTGCTTGTAGAGCTCTTGTAAATGCCCTACCACGTCATCCAACTGGTCTTCATCCTCCAGGTATGTCTCAACGCAGATCACATATCTGGCTGATTTCATAAATGACACCAGCCACCTGGACTGTTTCCTGCCTTTGAGGATGTCCAGAAGATGGGAGTCAGCTCCCTTTCTCCTCACGATGAAGTCCACGAGCTTCTGGTTTTCTCGGTCCCAAGCAGCCCTCATCTGGTCAGGGAGCGTTTTCTTGCAGGGCCCCTTCCCGCCTGGGGAGCTCTCCTCCTCGGAATCTTCCAGGTCGGCGTAATTCACCTTCGGGAAATCAACCCCAAGATGTGCCTCTTGGATGGCTTTCCTAATTGGGTAGCTGATGTCGGCGGCATAGTAGTCCAGGAAAGAACCCACAAAAGACCCGTGACTGAGCTGTTCTCCGTAGTGGGAAATCAGGGAGAAGCACCAGTTCACACCATGCTCGTACACTTTCTTGGCTCTCTCCATTAGTTTCTCCTTCTCCTTACAATGCAGATGCTTTAACCTGCGAAGAGGCACTCGAATGCCGCTCCATGCTGCGCACATGTTTGCATCAATCAGAAGCACCCTTGCAGTCTTCTCTGGGTGGCTGACAGTCTTCACCACTGCTGGCCAAAACGGGTGGTTTTGAAATTTAAACCAGACCACCATTCCTCTTTCAATGGGGCCGAGCTCCTGTGGGACAGCCTTGCTTATCAGTTGTGGCACATCCTTGGCGCCATGCTTCCTCATAGCGGTGGTGGGGTTCAGAGCCTTTGAGTCAACAAAAGGTTGAGGTTCCTGCCGTGTTCTCTGAAACTCTGGTGCCCACCGCTTCCTTGGTTTGCATGACAAACGGCGTGAACACCGCAGCTCTGGGTTAGGGGCACTGGAGGGTGCTGCCACACCTTCAGAGCCTGGCTTCCAGGCACCCTGTGCAGGGTCCTTGATGTTCACGGAACAGTCAGAGGAGACAGTTGGGGTCTTTGGGCAGGTGCTACGTGATGCCTTTCTTTTCGGAGCCTTGGGCACAGTGACTATGGAACTGTGTGGCAGAGATGGAAGGATGGCTCCCCTTTCAGCCCCTGCACTGTTCTTCCTGACGATCGGTTGTCCCACATCCTCAGCAGCATCCTTCTTCATAGCGGTGGCGGGGTTCACAGCCTTTGAGTCAACAAATGGTTGAGGTTCCTGCCGTGTTCTCTGAAACTCTGGTGCCCACCGCTTCCTTTGTTTGCATGCCAAACGGCGTGAATACCGCAGCCCTGGGTTAGAGGCACTGGAGGGTGCTACCACACCTTTGGAGCCTGGCTTCCAGGCACCCTCTCCAGGGTCCTCGATGTTCCCGGAGCAGTCAGAGGAGACAGCCGAGGTCTTTGGGCAGCTTCTGCATGGTGCCTTTCTTTTCAGAGCCTTGGGCACAGTGACGATGAAACTGGGTGGCCGACATGGAAGCACGCCTCCCCTTTTAGCACCTGCACCGTTCTTCCTGACTATCAGTTGTCCCATATCCTCGGCAACATCCTTCTTCATGGCGGTGGTGGGGCTCACAGCATTTGAGTCAACAAAAAGTTGAGGTTCCTGCCGTGTTCTTTGAAACTCTGGTGCCCACCGCTTCCTTTGTTTGCATGCCAAACGGCGTGAATACCGCAGCCCTGGGTTAGAGGCACTGGAGGGTGCTGCCACACCTTTGGAGCCTGGCTTCCAGGCACCCTCTCCAGGGTCCTCGATGTTCCCGGAGCAGTCAGAGGAGACAGCCGAGGTGTTTGGGCAGCTTCTGCATGGTGCCTTTCTTTTCAGAGCCTTGGGCACAGTGACGATGAAACTGGGTGGCTGAGATGGAAGCATGCCTCCCCTTTTAGCACCTGCACTGTTCTTCCTGACGCTCGGTTGTCCCACATCCTCGGCAACATCTTTCTTCACGGCGGCGGTGGGGTTCACAGCCTTTGAGTCAACAAAAGGTTGAGGTTCCTGCCGTGTTCTCTGAAACTCTGGTGCCCACCGCTTCCTTTGTTTGCATGCCAAACGGCGTGAATACCGCAGCCCTGGGTTAGAGGCACTGGAGGGTGCTGCCACACCTTTGGAGCCTGGCTTCCAGGCACCCTCTCCAGGGTCCTCGATGTTCCCGGAGCAGTCAGAGGAGACAGCCGAGGTCCTTGGGCAGCTTCTGCATGGTGCCTTTCTTTTCGGAGCCTTGGGCACAGTGACGATGAAACTGGGTGGCAGAGATGGAAGGATGGCTCCCCTTTTAGCCCCTGCACTGTTCTTCCTGACGATCGGTTGTCCCACATCCTCAGCAGCATACTTCTTCATAGCGGTGGTGGGGTTCACAGTCTTTGAGTCAACAAATGGTTGAGGTTCCTGCCGTGTTCTCTGAAACTCTGGTGCCCACCGCTTCCTTTATTTGCATGCCAAACGGCGTGAATACCGCAGCCCTGGGTTAGAGGCACTGGAGGGTGCTGCCACACCTTTGGAGCCTGGCTTCCAGGCACCCTCTCCAGGGTCCTCGATGTTCCCGGAGCAGTCAGAGGAGACAGCCGAGGTCTTTGGGCAGCTTCTGCATGGTGCCTTTCTTTTCAGAGCCTTGGGCACAGTGACGATGAAACTGGGTGGCCGACATGGAAGCACGCCACCCCTTTTAGCACCTTCACCGTTCTTCCTGACTGTGCAATTCCGGGACCTAGCTTTTGAGGTGTTTGTCTTTTCCTTGCCCTCTTTCTCATGGTTGTCTTCTGAAAGCAATGGGGAGTTTGAGCACATGCTGAAACTCTCTGAGGACTTTGTTTGCTTTTTTCTTGGAACAGGAGCGACACATGTGTGTACCTGTGATTTGTCACCATCAGGGGTGTCTTCATCCCCTGAATGTACCAACAGTGATCTGGGGGTTTTCCTTTGGCTAAGACATCTCAGTGAATGCCCTTTGGGCTTCCGAGATTTTTTATGAGACTGTATCCGTGGCCCCTTTGGAGACATTGTAATGGTCTCTGGATCATCTGATGCTCTGGACGGACCCAACTTTGCTCTCTTTTTCAGAATCTTCTGTGCCAATGTCAAAGCTCTCCTGTAGGCTGCTCGCTCTCCTGGTGGGACGCTGGCCTTTGGCTGGGCCACTATCGAAGAGAAGATGGATTCAACTTGAGACTCATTTAGGATCTTTACTTCCCTGCGTTTCACTTGAATAGTTTTACCTACTGAGAGTATTTCAACTTGTAGATAACATGGCTTTTTCTTCTTATTTTTTGGTGAGCGTCCGGATCTGGACAAAACCCTTGCTGGCCAGAACTGGCCTTTCCAACTGCACAAGACATATTTGGAGTCCATTATGACTGGTCTTGGGTATTGAAAGGTAATTAACAGAAGTCTAGGGGTGCAGCTGTCCCACAGCTACAGCAGGTTTGTCCTCAGGCAATGTGTTTCACCACATGTTTTTGCCTAGGACTTGAGAGGGATTATTGCTTGTGTGACCTGTTCTTCTCCACCTGAATCTCCCAGAAATGCTGGAACTTGTGTTTTGATAGACTGAACTGAAGAATACTGGAATATGGAAAAGGAAAAGAAGAAGAGTGTCAGAAAGAACTGTTTTGGTGTGTAACAGGCAGAGTTGGGGGAGGCCGAGTACAAGGCAACTATTTGGGAAAAAATATGAAAGATACCAGAAGAATTCCACAGCCCTCTGAACCCACTTTGTGTCCTGTTGTCACTACTGCATAATAAAGATCACTTGTGTGTGGAGGTTGGCGTCATGTCCAGGATCTCATTTGTGCCATTGGACATCCAGTGCCTTTTGTGCTCCTCGGGGCTCATCCTAGGGGAATGCTTCAGGGTCTCTTTTCTGGTGTGCGAGCATGGCCCTGTGCACCCAAGGAAGTCAGAGATGACCTCCGATCTACAGACATGGGTATCAGCATGATAGCATGTCCAAGAGTGGGAACATAGAAGCCAGGGGTTCATGAAGTTCTTGTGGGTGTTAGAGGTATTCCCGCTCATAAGGATCGCTGCAGGCACAGGCCACTGGCTGGGACACACACCTCTTTGCTTCTCCATGGTGGTTTAAATGGATCCCCACCCCCACCCTCAAGCACCAAATCAGTGTGAAGTAGTGACTGTGCAGTGAGGAGCAAAAATAAAACACATGCCAAATGTCAACATGAAACAAATGATTGCAGATGAGATGTGTAGTACAATGGGAAAGTCTTACCGAATGCCAGGTGGACTGTGGTAGGCGAGGTTCTGTGAGCAGGATCTGTTGAACTCCAACTGCTTGTGGGACAGGCCCTTTACCCTTCTCTGGGCTTCTGAAGTGCACTGCTCTTCCAGGGATAAAATGGTACCAAATGCACCTCTATATTAATCTAGGAAATCCAAGCGAGTTAGTTAAATGGGGAATGAGAGAAGAGGGTGTACTTCCAGCCAAGATGGCAGCACAGGTACACATGCTTCCCCTCCCTCCACAACCATA
Organism: Furipterus horrens; assembly: GCF_987537825.1. Taxonomy (NCBI): domain Eukaryota; kingdom Metazoa; phylum Chordata; class Mammalia; order Chiroptera; family Furipteridae; genus Furipterus; species Furipterus horrens. Next base: position 40,323 of record NW_028327210.1, read on the forward strand.
AGAAGGAATACAGCTACCTCAGAACTAAAAACACCCAGAACTACCAGAACATTGCACGGCATGGAAGTCCAACGAACAGATACACAGAAGTAATACTCATCCACACAGGTAGGAGGGGCAGAACTGGGGTGGAGAGCAGGTGGTGTGGTGGCGGTGGCAGGGGCAGCGATGGCAGTGGCAGCAAGGAAGTGGCAGTGGACGGCCAGCAGAAAGTGCAGTCACACATTATGAAAGTCTAGAGGACAACTGGGGAATATATCCCAGCTCCAGACCAGACCACACAGCTTACGGTTCCAGGGCTCGGGAAAATAAAGCATCGTTGCTTCTGACCGTGAGAACCAGTGGGGATTGGGGTGGAGGAAGAAGCCGCCAGTCTCTCAGCAGTCCTAGAACATCCACAAATCCACCCACCCTGGGAACGACGGCCAGGGAAACAGTTAGAGGTGTGCCAGTCCCATACAGGAAGTGGGAGAAGCTCCTGGAAAAGGGATGAGTGCTGAGCAAGCAGCATTGTTCCCTCTCAGACGCCTCCCCCATATACAGTGCCACAATGTGGTGAAACAGGTTGCCCTGTACTGAGAAACACCTAAGGCTCTGCCCCTTACCATGTAACAGGTACAACAGCTCTACCTAAGACACAGAGGCAAACACAGGAGCAGGTCAAGTTGGGGAGACAGAAATATGGCCCAAAAGAGGGAAGGGATCAAGGTTCCAGTGGGAAAACTAAGAGATGAGGAGATAGCCAACCTAAGAGATGCAGAGTTAGATACTGGTAATAACGATGCTCACAGACTGGAAAGACATGCTTGAGTATGACAAACTCTTAAGGGAAGAAGTGAAGACTATACAAAGTGAAATGCAGGAAAATCCACACAAAACCAATGGTGGAGGGAAGGAAACCAGGGTTCAAATCAATGGTTTGGAACATAAGGCTGAAATTAACAGTCAACCAGTGCAAAATGAAGAAAAAGAATAGAAGAAAACGAGGAGAGGCTTAGGAACCTCTGGGACAACTTTGAACGTGTCAACATCTGAATCATAGGGGTGCCAGAAGAAGAAGAAGAAGAAGAAGAAGAAGAAGAAGAAGAAGAAGAAGAATAGCCAGAAATTGAAAATGTAGTGAAAAAATGGTGAAGAAAAACTTTCTTAATATGACAAAGGAAACAGACATACAAGTCCAGGAAGCACAGAGAGTCCCAAACAAGCTGGATCCAAAGAGTTCCACACCAAGACACGTAGTAGTTTAAATGCCAAAGGTGAAAGACAGAGAGACTCTTAAAAGCAGCAAGAGAAGAGATGAGTCTTCTACAAATGAGTTCCTATAAAACTGTCAGCCGATTTTCCAAAAGAAACTTTTCAGGCAGGAAGGAACTGGCAAGAAGTATTCAAAGTGATGCAGAGCAAGGACCTACAACCAAGATTACTCTATCCAGCAAAGCTATCATTTAGAACGGAAGGGGAGATACAGTGCTTCCCAGACAAGGTAAAGCTAAAGGAGTTCATCATCATCAAGCCATTATTATATGAAATGTTAAAGGGACTTATTTAAGAACAAGGAGATCCAGACTATGAATATTCAAATGACAACAAACTCATACCTATCAACACAGAATCTAAAAGTTAAGAACAAAAGCAAGATAAGCAAACAACCAGAATAGGAGCATAATCGTCGGTCTGGGGATTAGTTGGAGGGTTATGAGCTGGGAGGGGGAAGAAGGAGAATGGTGGAAAAGGTGCAGGGATTAAGAAGCATAACTGATTGGTACAAAATAGACAGGGGGAAGTTAAGTATAATATAGGAAAGGGTGAAGCCAAAGAACTTACATGCACGACCCATGGACATGAAGTAAGGGGGGTGGGATAGCTGGAGGGAAAGGGGGTACTGGGTGGAGGGGAGCAAGGGGAAAAATAATTGGCACAACTATGACAGTATAATTAAAAATATATATTTAAAAGAATAAATGGGGATAGAGTCATCATTTTCCCTTCCCCAACCTTGGAACGCATGCCATTCTTAAACAGAAATGTTAGTTAAATCTTATTTATAATGTAGATGCCATGCTTCTTTTCTTCCTTTTTTGCATTTCAATCTATTTCCAACTGAAGCTACTCCATTGATGCCAGTCCCTCCTACTCCACAGGAGTGGGCACTACTGCTTTCATGACAGTCCTCCTTTTCCTTGGACTCATAGAGTCTTTCAGAGTAGCAGCATGTGTGTGCGTGGTGTGTGTGTGACACAAACATTGGGTCTGTAATGCTAGTGTGTGTTGTTTTGTCCATCTAAAGACACATCACATGGGCTTGTGGAGAATGTAAAACGTGCAGAGCAATGTATGCAGGAGATGACACATTGTAGATGCTCGCTCTCAGTATGATGGCGAATGGGCTTCCCACACATCTCCCGTGCACTCGTATGCACATACCTTCACCTATGACCTACCATTGCATTTCCTCACTCAAGAGCATCTTGATCACCGTTTCATGTGAGTGCCTACTTTCACACCATTCTTGTGAATCTCTTGACAATGTGGACCTTCCGAAATTTAAGAACTTGAAGTAAATTTCAGACATTTAGTTGTATGGGATGCACATGCAATCCTTTTCTTAATCCTCCTCTTCCCACCCAGAAGTACCATGTTCATAGGTTCTACTTTTCTGTATTCACCGTACAGATAGGCATTATAATTCACTTATAGATTTTAGCTCATCCGTTATCAGTCTCCAATGATGCTCTTTAGAAGATGGAATATGATTTCGGTAGTAAATGCCTGCATGTGCAGCTTTGTTCACACACACTCATAGATATATGAACTATACCGTGACTTAATGTGTATAATTTGGACATAACATGGTCATGCAGGTTTCAGGTTCTCTGCCTTAGAGAACTTAGTGTACCTGCTCTGAGCACAGAAAGAAAGGAGGAAGGAAAAACAGGTAACTCAGTCCTTGCAGCCTCTCTGCAACAAGACTTGCCAGCCTGTCACACAAAGCAGGAGTGCCTGGGTGACCTCAACTCCAACCAGAGAGCAGCCAGCATCCCAAGGCACATGTACATACACACACACACACACACACACACACACACACAAGCAAGCGCGCGCGCGCAATCACCCAGAATCACATTAGAGACACAGATGCCTGATATTGATACACGTAATCCTTGCTCTCTGCCTCCACACACGCATGCACATGTTTCTGCTTCTAGTATAGATGTTATTTGCAGTTTCTTTTAGTTCCTTATTTCAAAAATGCACATGGAAAACCCAAAATGATGTTTCAAATTAGAGAGTGGGACAAATACTAAGCGTCAATAATCTAATCTAACACCTAGGAATGCTTACTGCAAATGTGTAATGCATGGACTCGAGACATTTTATTCTGTTTATACATATATTATATAACATAGAAAACCACTTTTGAAATTGTAGAAACATTTTGAATATTCTCTCATATTCACATGTGTGTACATCTTTTCAAGTGTCAAACCCTTTAGTGGACCACTTTCAGGAGACAACCAAAATATCAGCCACAGTTAACTTTCCAACTAGTAAAACAACACCTCCTTAAGTGAGACAATCACCAAATGGAAGGGTGTTGAATGAAAACAGTAAATTGTCCTGCCATCGTATGCTTTGATCCATGGTTCAAACATCTTCCATTAAGGGTTGGTACATAATGTTGCAGATAATTTTCCTCTCCTATTTTGTACTAAGATTGCAACTCAATTCTCTCTCTAAAGGTGTGTGTGGGTAGTGGATACATGATTGGTAGATAGATAGACAGATAGAATAGTATGTAAATCTCGATCCTCTTTTGCACACCAGTCACAATGTGTTAAAACCAGAACTCTGAACAACACAAACTAACATTTAAAGTAACCCCAGGGCAAAAGTGGAGGTGTAGGTGGACACATCATACCTCCTTGCACAACCGTAAGGATTACATCTACCTCAAGACAAAGAACCACCTAGAACTGCAAGAGAATTGAACCGCATAGAAGCCCAACAAACAAATCTATAAAGAATTAATACTCATCCAGATGGTGGGAGGGGCGGAGACTAGGAGCTGGGGCGAGAGGATGAGGTGTAGCTGCAGCGGGGGCGGCAAAGCAGTGGCTGCAGCTGGCGAACCAGTGGTCATACATTATAGAAACTGAGAGGGACACCTGGGGAGCGACCCCACTCCCAGTTCAGACCGCAAAGCTCATGTCTCCAGCACCGGGAAAATAAAGCCTTTCTGTTTCTACTGTGAAAACCAGAGGGATTGGTGTGGCAGAAGAAACTGCTTGTCTCTCAGGAGAGTTCAGAGGGCCCCCACAGTGCTAGAATGTGTGCAAACCCACCCACTCTGGGAACCATCACCAGAGCCACGGCTACAAGGGTGCCGGTCACATATGGGAAGCAGGTGAAATGACTGGAAAAGTGGCAGGTGCTGGGCAAGCACCATTGTTCCCCCTCTGACTCCTCCCCCACATACAGCATCACAAGGCGTTGAAACAGGTCGCGCAGCACTGACGAAAACCTAAGGCTCCGCTCCTTAAAAGTAACAAGTACAACAATTCTACCTAAAGTGCAGAGGCAAACAAAGGAGGCTGGCAAGTTGAGCAAACAGGAGTATGGCCCCAAAGAAAGAGTAGATCAAGGCTCCAGAGGGATAACTAAGCGAGGAAGACAGAGCCAACCTAATTGACACAGAGTTCAAAACACTACTAATAAGGATGCTCAGAGAAACAACTGAGTATGGCAAGTGCATAAGGGAAGAAGCGAAGGCTACACTATGTGGAATGAAGAAAAAGCCACATGAAACTAATAGTGAAGGGAAGGAAGCCAGGGTTAAAATCAATGTATTGAAACATAGGAAGAAATAACCAATCAACCAGTACAGAATGAAGAAACAAGAATATTAAAAAAAAAAAATGAGGGGAGGCTTAGGAACCTCTGGGTCAACTTTAAGCATATCAACATCTGAATCACAGAGGTGCCAGAAGGAGAAGAGGAAGAGCAAGAAATCGAAAGCTTATTTGAAAAAATGATGAAGGAAAACTTCCCTAATTTGGTGAAGGAACTAGATATACAAGTCCAGGAAGCACACAGAGTCACAAACAAGTTGGTCCCAAAGAGGACCACACCAAGATGCAAGATGTAGCAAGGCAGGGGAGACATCCCGAAAGTCCCCACAGCCCATGGTTGGAGGTTGGGGAAGTACTTTTAAGGTACTTTGCATGCCAATGGCAGGCTGGGAGCTAGATAATAGCTGTGCTGCTGCCTGGGTGAAAGGGCAGATGATAAGGCTTAAGATACTTTTCATAGCAATGATTTATGGTGGATAGGGTCAGCATTGAAAATTAGGGGAGCCGTCAGGAAGGGGGGCATGCTGTTTGAAAAGATGTAGAAGGGCCCCTCCATTGACCATGAGGTCTGGTGTGAAAGAAGGGGCCATGCGGTTTTGGGCTAAGAGCTGGAGTAAGAAGGAGCATGGAAGAGAAGTGTAAAGGAGTGCCCCATGACGTGGTGGAGCAGGTTGTAGGAGCCATGTGACAAGAAGCAGCTGTGCAGTGTGCAGTCAGGAATCAGCCATGTGACCTGAACTAGTAAGGATGCAGGCATGCTGCTGCTTTGAAGGTGCCCGCTCCAGCTCACTCCAAAGCCACCAAGGACGCTGCCTTACAGACCCAGACTCTATATGGACTCCTGAAACTTGGGCATCCCAAGAGCGTCAGGCTCAGGAGATCGAAGAGACTATACCACTGAATCCCCAAGGACTCCTATAAAAAATCTCATACCACAAAGGCGGGAAATCGAAGCCATCAATTTTAATGAACAAAAACAAACAAGAAGACTCCAACATGGGGAGACACAGAAACATCCTCCCAATGAAAGGAAAGGAGGGATCCCCAGAAAAGAGAGAGTGATGGAATAGACATAAGCCAACTATCAGACACGGAATTCAAAAGAATGGTTATAAAGAAGCTCCATGTACTTGACAATCTCAAAGAAAACTACAAAAACCTCCAGGGAAATTACAAGGAACTCCAAGGAAACCACAAAGAATCTCAGGGAAGCTACAAGGAACTTACAGAGAACTACAACAGCATAAAAAAGGACATAGAAACTATTAATAAGAACCAGGAATAAATGAAGAATACAATTTCTGAACTGAAGAACACAGTAGAATCCATCAAAAGCATGCTAAATGAAGCAGAGGATCAGATCGGTGAGTTAGAGTACAATGTAGAAAAAAATTCCCAGACAATACAACAAAATGAAAAAAGATTCAAAAAGAATAAAGAGGGTTGAAGCGAACTGCAAGACAACATGGGACTAAAGAGCATTAGAATCATAGGGATACAAAAAGGAGAAGAGGAGGAGCAAGGGATAGACAACCTGAGAAAAAATAATGACAGACAATTTTCCTAACCTGATGAGAGAAAAAGTCATGCAAGTTCAGGAAGCACAGAGGCTCCCAATGAAGATGAACCCAAAAAGGCCCACTCCAAGGCACATCATAATTAAAATGGCAACATTCAAAGACAAAGCGAGAATCCTAAGAGCAACAAGAGAAAAACACCAAATAATATACAAGGGAGCTCCGATAAGGCTAGCAACCGATTTCTCAACAGAAACACTACAAGCCAGAAGGGAATGGCAAAAAATATTCCAAGCAATGAAAAACAAAGGCCTGCAACCGAGACTACTCTACCCAGCAAGGCTCTCCTTCGAAATGGAAGGTGAAATAAGGAGTTTCCCAGACAAAGGAAGACTAAAAGAATATGTCTCCACCAAACCAGCATTGCAAGACATGCTAAAGGGAATGCTTTAAGAGAAAGAAGAAAGAGAGGGAGAGGAACACAGGTACAAAGGGAAATGAATACATACATGTCAATAATAACCTTAAATGTAAATGGATTAAATGCTCCAACCAAAAGGCATAGGGTCTGAAAAGGATACGAAAACATGACCCACATATATGATACCTACAAGAGACACACGTCAAAACGAAAGATTTACACAGACTGAAAGTGAAGGGATGGAAAAAGTATTCCAAGCAAACGGACAGGAAAGAAAAAGCTGGGGTAGCAACACTTACATCAGACAAAACGGATTTCACAGCAAGAGCCATAAAAAGAGACAAAGAAGGACATTTCATAATACTTAAAAGAACAATCCATCAAGAAGATGTAACCCTGGTAAACATATATGCACCCAACGTAGGAGCACCCAAATATATAAGGAAAATTCTAGAAGACTACAAGAAGGATATCAACAGCGACACACTCAATAGACAGATCTCCGAAGCAAAGAAACACCAAGGATATTGAGGCATTGAACAACACACAAAACCAAATGGACTTAACTGTTATATAGAACTTTTCACCCCAAACAAGCAAAATATACATTCTTTTCAACGGCACATGGGACATTTTCAAAGATAGACCACATAATAAATAGGACACAAAACAATCCTCAACAAATTCAAGAAAATTGAAATCATATCAAGCATCTTTTCGACCACAATGCTTTGAAACTAGAAAGCAACCTCAAGGGAAAAAAATCAAAGACTTCCAAACTCATGGAGAATGAATAACAGGATATTAAGAAATGAATAGGTTAACAATGACAGCAAGGAAGAAATCAAGAAGTTTCTGGAAACTAACGATAATGAATACACCACAGCCCAAAACTTATGGGACACAGCAAAAGCAGTCCTGAGAGCGATGTTCATAGAAATACAGGCTCACATGAAAAGTATAGAAGAATCGCAAATAAAAAATCTAACCCTACATCTACAAGAACTAGAACAACAACAACAAACAAAGCCCGGGAGAGTAGACAGAAGGAAATCATCAAGATCAGAGCAGAATTAAATGACAGAGAGACTAAACAAACACTTCCAAAGATCAACAAAAGCAGGAGCTGGTTCTTTGAAAAAACAAACAAACAAAACCAAAATCGACAAGCCTTTGGCCAGGCTCATCAAGCAAAAAAGAAAGAGGACCCAAATAAACAAAATCAGAAATGGAAGAGGAGAAATCATGACTGATACCACAGAAATACAAAGGATTGTAAGAAATTACTACAAACAACTGTATGGCAAGAAACTTGACAACCTAGATGAAATGGACAAATTTCTAGAAACATACAATCTTCTAAAACTGAATCAAGAATAAGTAGAAAGCCTGAACAGACCAATAACACAGAGTGAAATTGAAATAGTAATCAAAAGTCTCCAGGCACACAAAAGCCCTGGACCGGATGGCTTCACAGGTAAATTTAACAAAACATTTAGGGAAGAACTAACTCCTACCCTAATCAAACTATTCTAAAAAATCCAAGAAGAGGGAAAAATCCCATACTCTTTCTATGAAGCCAGTATCACCCTAATTCCAAAACCAGGTCAAGACACAACGAAGAAAAAAATCTACAGACCAATATCACTGATGAATATAGATGCTAAAACCCGAAACACAATATTGGAAAACTGGATTCAGCAACACATTAAAAAGATCATACGCCACGATCTAGTGGCATTCATCCCAGGGATGCAAGAATGGTTTAATATTTGCAAATCAATAAATATAATACACCACCTAAACAAAATGAAAGACAAAAATCACATGATCAATAAATGCAGAAAAAGCATTTGATAAAGTACAACACCCATGGATGATGAAAACATTCAGCAAAATGGGAATAGAGGGAGCATACCTCAACATATTTAAGGCTATAATTGAGAAACCTGAAGCCAACATCATATTCAAGGGACAAAAATAGAAAACATTCCCCCTGAGATCAGGAACAAGACAAGGATGTCCACTCTCTCCACTCCTATTTAACATAGTGTTGGAAGTTCTAGCCACAGCAATCAGACAAGAAAAAGAAATAAAAGGCATCCAAATTGGGAAAGAGGAAGAAAAACTGTCATTATTTGCAGATGACATGATAGTGTACTTAAAAAACCCTACAGACTCCACGAAAAAATTAATCGACACAATAAGTGAATTTGGCAAAGTAGCAGGGTACCAAAATAAATATACAGAAATCGAAGGCATCTCTGTACACCAACAATGAAATATCAGACATAGAAACAAACAAACAAAAATCCCATCGACTATAGCAACAAGAAAAACAAAGTACCTAGGAATAAACTTAACCAAAGAGATAAAAGACCTGTACTCAGAAAACTATGTAACACTGAAGAAAGAAATTAGGAAGGTACAAATAAATGGAAGCAAATACCATGTTCGTGGGTGGGAAGAATCAACATCATTAAAATGTTCATACTTCCCAAAGCAATATACAGATTCAACGCAATCCCTGTTAAAATACTAATGACATATTTCACAGACCTAGACGAAATACTTCAAAAATTTAGATGGAACCAAAAAAGACCCCGAATAGCCAAAGCAATCTTGAGACAGAAGAACACAGCAGGAGGAATCAGAATACCAGGCATCAAACTATACTCCAAAGCCTCTGTGATCAAAACAGTCTGATACTGGCATAAGAACAGACATACAGATCAATGGAACAGAATAGAGAGTCCAGAAATAAACCCGGGTCTATATGGTCAACTAGTATTTGACAAAGGGGGAAGGAGCAGAAAACGGGGTGAGAAGAGCCCCTTCAACAAACGGTGTTGCGAGAACTGGACAGGGACATGCAAAAAAATGAAACTAGACCACCAACTTACACCACACATGAGAATAAACTCAAGATGGATCAAAGACTTAAATGTAAGTAGTGACACCATAAAAGTCCTAGAGAAAAACAGGCAGGAAAATTTCAGATATCCCATGTAGCAATATTGTCACTGATACACCTCCTAAGACAAGGGAAATAAAAATAAATAAATAAACAAATGGGACTACATCAAACTAAAGAATTTCTGCTCAGCAAAAGAAAACAGCAGCACGATGAAAAGGAAACCAACCATATGGGAAAACATATTTGCCAATGATACCTCAGACAAGGGGTTGATCTCCAAAATATATAAAGAACTTACTCATTAAACACCAAGAAGACAGACAGCCCAATTAAAAAATGGCCAAAAGACCTGAACAAACACTTCTGCAGGGAGGATACACAGCGGGTTCATAGACACATGAAATAATGCTCAACGTCACTAACCATCAGAGAAATGCAAATAAAAAAATCACAATGAGATACCACTTTACACTTGCCGGAATGGCCATCATGAACAAATCAACAAACAAGTGCTGGCGAGGATGTGGAGAAACGGGAACCTTACTGCACTGTTGGTGGGAATGCAGACTGGTGAAGCCACTATGGAAAACAGTATGGAATTACCTCAAAAAAACTAAAAATGGAACTGCCACTTGAACCAGCGATTCCACTGCTAGAATTATACCCCCCAAATCCTGAAACCTCAATTCAAAAGAACTTATGCACCCCTATGTTCATAGCAGCCCTGTTTACAATGGCTAAGTGCTAGAAACAACCTAAGTGCCCATCTGTAGGTGAGTGGATCAAAAACTGTGATACATTTACACAATGGAGTACTATGCAGCAGAGAGTAAGAAGGAACTCCTGCCGTTTGTGACAACATGGATGGAACCAGAGAGAATCATGCTTAGTGAAATAAGCGAGGCAATGAAAGAAAAATATCATATGATATCCGCTAATACAGGAGACTAAAGAGCAACACAAACAAACGAACTGAATAGGACAAAGACTAGAATAGCAGTCAGTAGTGGGGAGGGGGGAGGGAGAGAAGGGGGATAAGTAACGGAAGGGTTTAATCAAAGAACGTGTATAAATGACTCATGGACATGCACAACGGGGTGGAATATGACTGTGGGAGAAGGGGTGGGCTGGGTGGGGCGGGGAGCAAAGGGGGGAAAATGGGACAACTGTAATTGAAAACCAATAAAAAATAAAATAAAATTATATATATGTATATATATATATATTCAAAAAAATAAAGTAACCACAAATTCTTGGAGACTTGGACGTGAAGATGCTTCTAATGTTTTAGTTCACAATCACATCTGACATGCCCGAAGAGAGAGGATACACAGAAGAAGACAAAACAACAGGGGGCACAATCAATAGCAACTCCGTAACCTCTAGCTTCATAGTTCATTTCAGGCCATTGGGAAATCAAGTTCTCAAATGCACTAGCTTTGATATTTCAGGTCCTGGTATAACTTCTGTTCTATCCCATCTGCTCTTTGCTTGAGCAAACAAAGAAGTGGAAGACAGAGCTTTCGTGTCCCCAGTCAACAGCCACGAGTTTTGGAAGAACTATTTGGAAGCTCTATTCTCCTTTCCCCTGTGAGGGCTGTAATCATTTCTGAAGGAAAAAGGGAGGAGCCAGTGCTCTGAAGGTGGTGTCTCCAAGAGAGAGCCCCCAACACCGCCCTCAGCACCACCCCCAGAGCCAGACGTTCTTTCATGTTCACCCCAACTCCCCCTCCCTACAGTGACTAGCAGTTTCGTGGAGCTTCTTTGAAATGGCAGGTTTTGTGATTTGAACTGTCCCCCAAACTTGTATTTCCATAAAAACGTGACTTGGCAGTTCCCTTTGTTATAACAGAGCAACACTCTCAATGTTCTGTTATGAAGAAAATACATTCTTGCCTATTTTTGCACCCCTCATTCCCAGATGAATTCAGCATAAACCTTCTCACTGCTTTTTTTGAAGCTTCTCATACAGTCATAGGGCAGATATTGTCATAAGAAATTTAAATATGAACAAGCAGAAGAAATGGTTAGGAGTCTGGAGCCAAATTAAATATCCATGGACTGTCTAAGCTGCATCGTCTGAATACTTTAAGCATTGTTTTATATATCCTTTTAACTGAAATGTTATTTTGAGATCAATATCTACAGTTGGCTGTAAGAAATAATAATAAAAAGAACAATAAAGATTTCATTGGGCTTAAATTCTATTTGTAGAATGATTGAGTGAGATGTGATATCTTGGAACATTTTTTCTTATGTCATTCACTAGTTTCACAAATGCATAGATGGCACGCCTACCTGGAGATGTGGGTTGTTCTTATACATACTATTTAAACGAGAACTACTACAAACTGGAAAAGCATGAACTGTCCTCAGTTTTCTCAAAGGAATAAAAAAGTTAGATTTCTGTCTCACCTGCAAATAATCAGATCTGACTCTAAAGATACATGCATCAGCCAATTACCAAGCTCTGTCTCCCAATTTCTCCTTAACAAACAAGCAGGAACTCACTTTTTGGGCCATCTACTCAGAGAAGGAGAAGCATGAGCACTTGAGCAAAGAAACACACAAAGATAATTATAGCAGTCCAAGCAGAGAGAGGGGTGTTGCAGAATGTGTGAAAGAGCAATAGCCAGCAATTTTCCAAGATAAAGAATCATTTCATGTGGTATAGTTCGTGTGTCCAAACCACTATCTTCATTCATTCACACACACACTCACACACACACACACACACCCCTACACAAGCACAGTTATGCAAGCACATGTACAAACACATATAGGCTCTTCATAGTAAAACTTCTAGGAACCAAAGCAAAATGCAAGACCTTAAAAGCGAAAAGAAGAAAAGCCAACCTGCTTATTGGCAGGGCCGTCTTATTGTTTAATAGAACGATTTGGAGTCCAGGAAAAGCAAAGAGGGAGCAATGGGACACTCAGAAGGGTGCCACGGTTGGTACAAAATAGACAGGGGGAAGTTAAGAATAATATAGGAAAGGGGGAAGCCAAAGAACGTATATGCACGACCAGTGGACATGAATAATGGGGGTGGGATTGCTGGAAAGAAGGGGGGTACTGGGCCGAGGGGGAGCAGAGGGGGTAAAATTGGGACTACTGTAACAACATGATCAATCAAATATACTTAAAAAATAAAGAAGGATGCCATGGTAGGCAGAGTGGGCACCTGTAGGTCTGGAAAAACCAGGGGAAGCAATGGTGGTTCTGAGAACTCATGACCCTAGAGGAGGAGGCCTCAGAGCTTGGGCTCAGATTTGTAAGGAAAAGGGGCTGCCCAACTCTGTGTGGTTTCTCCAGGAGGTCAAGGGAAGGATGCTCAAACCCAAGACCCCTCCCACTGTTGATGGGGAAAAGTGAAGCATTCCAGCCGCAGCTCTGGGATCTGAGAGGGGCCACCCCCGCCCTTGACCTGGGACTCCGATGTGTCAGGAGACTGTTCACCAGTCTGTCGGTGCTGGCCCCTACTGCAATCACATGCCCTGCCCCTGTCATATGAAGGGCCGTTATTGGGGTGGCCCCAAGAGGAGCAGGAATGGAGAGGAAGGTACAGCTGCTTGTGTCACTGTGTCATGTCCAGACTGCCCGTGGCCCCCTGGTTGAGCCTCACAGGCAGCTAGAAGGCAGAGGGAAAATGGAATGGGCAGAGTGCAGTGTCAGGATCATACAGCAGTGTACAGGACTGAGCTGAAAGGCATGGGTAACCTTTACCTGGAACCTGCTTCTTCTGGAGGCGCATCCCTGATAAAGAACGCAATGGTACATACTACAAAAGCTGTTTTTCTTTAGAAACACAAATAAACATATACAAACTGTAACATCAGCAGCATTCACTTTCCAACACATAACCAAAAAACACAGAGCCTTCAAGAAGGAACTTGTATTTATGCTTGTACAATAAAGAAGGAGCCATTAACTGATCTGAATTGTTTACTTAACTGTAATTAATGGTATGATACGAGGACATTTGACTGGTAGAGAACACACTTCTTTGTGTGTGTGTGTGTGTGAGCGACTCAGGGTGAGCACAATATCATCCCGCAGGTTACACAAAGTTACCTTACATCTTCCAACCCTGCCTATTTGTCTTGTTTGCAGGCTTCAAATCCTCTCTCTCACATCACACACATAATAGCTCTTTACTATGAGCAGGTGTAAATGAATAAGCTTATGGCTTTAAGGGTTCATGTGACAATCACTGTAAGTAAGCAGAGGTGTAAAAGAGAAATACTTGGGGATCTCTGCTTTCAAGAACTCAGGTGACAATACCCTCATGCAACAGATGTCACTGAGGACACTGACATGGGGATGGGGTATGACAGGTTACTCAACCACCCTAGCCCACAACAAGAGGAGCTGCCATCCTCTCTTATAAAACAGGAAGGATCAGAGCTCTTAATGTCCAACTAAAGGCCAAACACTGGCAACACACACACACACACACACACACACACACACACAGGACTCACATTGATTGGAGACACCGACTAGTCTTGATGTTTCTACCGTTACTGCAGCTCTCCAGTCTGTAAATGTTTCTGCCACCAGAAAAAAATGGCTTACCCTAGTTGCCATGGAAACTGGAATGGAATGTCAACAAACCGTTCTCTATGGAAACTGGTTTCCATAGATGCACAGCATTGATCTAGCTCTCAGTCAGTTACACCCCAACCAATCCAAGGAATGAATGGATGAATAAATTAATAAATGAATATAGAGAGAATACCTGATGTTCTCATGGAATAAGCATTGAGGGGCAGGAGAGTTTTTAACAAAGGGTGCCATGGAAAACCAAAAGGATAACAGCTCTGTCCTCCCTTGATTGAGACACATACACACACACACATCAGACACACAATCACACACATGCAAGTTTGTGCACTCAGACACACAATTCGGTTCCACGTCCTGTTAAGGACCTCTTTTCAACCTGCCAGGACATATGAGGCATGATATGTTTGTGCAGGTGATATCCAAGGAAACTCTGTCAATTGAAAATGACCTAAAGAGCCCTGGCCAGGGTGGCTCCGTTGTTTGGAATGTTGTCCTGTACACCAATAGGTTGCAGGCTTGATTCCTAGTCAGGGCACATACCTGAGTTGGGGGTCTGATCCCTGTGTGGGCCATGTTTGGGAGGAGACCGATCCATATTTCTCACATCGATGTTCCTCTCTCTCCCTTCCTCTCTCTAAAATCAATAAACGACATATCCTCAGGTGAGGATTTTGAAAGTAAATAAAAATGAAATGAAATAAAATAAAGTAAAACAGAGGGGACAAACTGAATGGATGAAACACCTGGAAGCCAGAGGAAGGCAAATCAGGGACCCAGGGTCCCGTGGCACGACCAAGGACCTTGGGTCTACCCTCAGACAAATGTGTATTGACAGGGTCATCAGCACAACATGCTTCCTGGGAAGGGATGAGCCCACAAAGAGCCCTTGACCTAGGATGATCGGAGGTCAGGATGAACCTCTCCCATGTGGAATCTGAGCTCAGTGTGTATTGCTCTAAGCACACTCACTGCCAACGGACATTATGTTCAGAGACAGGCTCCTGTCGTCGGGGCAGAGGGCACACACTTCCTCTCTCACAGTCATTTACAGTGGGGGGCAGAGCTGCCCTGTGATGTAGCTCTCCCTTCCGTTAATGAGCTCCAGGTGACCTTCTGTGGTCAGTCCTGGGCAGTGACGTGCTGGGGACAGGCCCTTGGGAGGGGAGAGTGCAGGTCTGATTTCTAGGGTCTTCTTATTTTCACGATGTAAATTCTCCCATCATGGCCGATTTCAAGCCACCAACATGGGGTCCACTGGATGCAGAATTGGCAACTGATGCCCCAGATAAGCCTTCATGGGCTGATGGCTCCAGACAGACCCAGCACAGCCCAGGATCCCAGCCTCTAGGGCCAGACAAAGCCATCCCACTCCACATGCAATCCACAAGAGAAGGCCAAGCTGGACTTTTCTATAACTGTAGGCTTTCAACAGGTTGTTAGTGTGGAGGAGAGGGAGAAAGATATCAAGACCTACCCTCTAGCCTATCCAGTTTTGGGGGACGGTAAATAGTGTGGTACATTCACAGTCAATGTTTGTAAATCAGAGAGGCTTTCCAAAAGACGGATACGGGTTTGAGTCTGAGCTCTGCTTCTCTTCAGCTGCGTGACTCTCATATTGTGACCTGACATCTCTGTTCCCTAGTCTATAATTTTGACAAATCAATTAATAGCGCTTCTTCTCTCAAGAGGCTGCTTAAACACCATTGTTGATTTATTGGTGATAGCCATTCTGATAGGTGAGAGGTGATATCTCATTGTGGTTTGAATTTGCATGTCTCTGATGATGAGTGACATTGAGCATTTTTTCATAGGTTTCTTGGCCGTCTGTCTGTCCTCTTTGGAGAAGTGTCCACTAAGAGCCTTTGCCCACATTTAAGTCAAAACCACACTTTCAATACTTATTTTATTTTCAAAAAGTAGAGTGATTTTGACCTGGCTGGTGTGGCTCAGTTGGTTGGGTGTCATCCCACAACCCGGTCAGGGCATTTCCTTGCCTCCCTCCTTCCTTCCCTTCCCTTCTCTCTAGAATCAATAAAAGGAATGAAATATTTGAAAGGAATAGAGTGATATTTTTCATCAAGCACGTTTACATGGAAGCAACAATGGGCTTCCTATTATTTTAAATTGATGCATTAAAATCAATAGCTTAGTTTTCCCCAAATACTGGACTATTTTATGACAGTGGACTGAAAAGTGTTATTTTTATAGTTAAAATTGCTTGAAATCAAAACTGACACATTGTAAAATTAATCATTGTAAAGTATTCCATTCGGTGGCATTGCGTAAGTTCACCGTATTGTGAAACTATCAAGCCTGTCTTCTTACAAAACACTTTGCCAAGTCCTGAAAGAAATCTTTTACCCAGTAACAACTCTTCATTCATTCCTCCTGCCCAGAATCCCTGGCAACCACTGAACTACTTTCTGCCTTTACGGACTGGCTTATTCTGGACACTTCATGTACATTGAATCATACATTATGTGACCTCTGGTGTGTGGTTTCTTTCACTTAGAATAATGGCTTCAGAGCTCATCCACATTTTAACACTCTTTCTTATGGCTGTATACTGTGCCATTGCATGGATAGTCTGCAGGATGTTTATCCATCCGTCAGCCCATGGGCACTTGGGTTGCTTCCATCATTGGCTGTTTTGAATGTTGATACTTCCGTGTTTTTAAATGTTTTTATTAGGGGGGTGGGGGTGTATCCCTGGGAGTGGAATTACTGAATCATGTACTTATTATATGTTGAAGCTTTTGATGGAACACCAAACCATTTTCAACAGCCACTGTAGCATTTAAAAGTACCACGAGCAATGTGTAAAGCCTTTGTTTACTCCACTCTCCCCATGACACTTGTTATTTCCCCTTTTTTCTGAGGGGTCATCTGGAGGTCATGTGATAGCAGCCTGAGAACGACATCTCAAGGGCGTGAGGACAAGATGGTCCCCATGCAGGAAGGCTGCCCTAGAAATTTCCTTCCTGTTTTGATTCAAGAGAAATTGTTAACTGCTTTTGTGGGGCCAAATGGAAGGTTCACCTGTTCTGCTCATCGGCCAACATAGACAAGGAAAATCTTCATTCTTTCACATAAAACAGAGCATCTGCACTTATTAAATATTATTGCTATTCTGACACAATTTTTTGTTAGTATGTCCTATTAGACTGAAGGCAAACATTTATAAAATATGGGAAATTAATTTTTAACAGAACTCCAAAATTACTTGTACTCAGACAAAGAGAACAATGATTTTTAACCATTAACAGTTTCACCTGCTGTGTTAAGAACATGAACTCTTCCAGAAGCACACCAACGACCATTGACACTGTGGTCTTCACATGGGCAATTACTGACGATGCCTATTCGTTAGCTTTCTGCCTGGGAACTCGGCCATATCTTACACAGCTGTATAACATGCTGGGGGCTGGGGGGGGGCAGGTGAGGGACCAATGAACAAAGTCTTTAAGCAAAGAGGACATCGACTGTTGAAATTACAAGACATACTTAGACTTGGGCATAGCACTCAAGCCTCTGACTTGACCTTAGAAACCTGGGTTGAGCTTACTGCTTTATGGTACTAATTATTCTATGTGAGAACCAAAAAACGATGTTTTTCTTGATGCAAAAAATGTCCGACTTCGGACTAAAAATGTACTCTCTGTTTGGGCAGATGGAGAGACACGTTGCAAAGGGCTTGCTTATCTTTTGTCATTGAGTGCGTGTATGTTGCAATGCAGTTCAACATCGTTCACGCGAAGATAAAGCTTGCAAGGAGGCGGGACCAGCAAAAGAAGAGAAATAACTTTATCTTTGACTTACTGAGTGGCTTTCTGAAACCTGAGTCACCAGTTTAGGGTTGTCCTGTGCGAAAGGGCCAGGAAGCGATAAACAAAATAAATGACAGAATCCTAATGGAAAAGCACTGTTCTGTGAGCTACCAGTCGGGAAAGAGGAAGACTGGATACAAATGTTTATGCTAGCAACACGTCCAGTACTTGGGCAAATCAGTTTCAAGACTGAAGATAGAGCTGTGTGATGTTTATGACACCATAAACTTAAAGTGATTAATAAACTTGTTCTGGGAACTATAACCCTGGCCACGAGCCAGACTTGCCCCTACCCCCGGGGTTGTCTTTAAGTCTCAACAGGACACTGGAAGGCCATCAGGGAGACATGACTGAAGGCCATTCAGAGGGTTTCCATGGGAACTGGGTTGAAAGAATGCTTATTATGCTTTGGAGCATGCTCTGCTTTTCTTATCTCTTAGTTAACTATAAGCAATCTCTAGCAAGGAATGTATGAAACCTTGCGCCTAATGCCACAGTGCTGTCAAGATGTTTAATAGACCCTGACACGGACTGGTCACTGTGCCCTCTGTAGTGGCCCACGTATCCTGTAATTGTCAACTGTAATCCAAACACCTAAAAGCTATTGATGATTTATGAGTTTTGACTTGTATCTCCCATGCGTACCCTTCTCAATAAAAAGCATGAGGGGTGGAGGTCTTGCCCTTTCTCCATTAGAGGGAACAGCCACCTCCCTTACCCCCACCCCCCGACAAAATAACAGTGTCCTGGATGGATTTGTTCCGCTGTGGTCGTGGACCTCTGCTGGACAGAAGTTTCCAACCAAGCCTAGGGTATTGGAGGCAACTGCACCTCACCTGGTGCCCAAACATGGGGCAGGTCAGCCTCATCTGGCTCCTGAATGTGGGGCCTCATCTGGTGCCTGGGCAAGGGGCACTCAAGAGAAGTGACACCTGGAATGGCTGTGGGACCAAGAGCCTAACCATGGACAACCGCACTGCATGGACAGGAATTTTGGTGCCTCTGCCCCTGGTAAGGGCTTGCAGCCCCCAGGTTCCCTCTGGAAAAGGCTGCCTGTGTGGTTAGGAAAAGGGAGGGGGGTCTTTCTTCTTTCTGCCACTCTCTCTGGCGGGAGTTTTGGTTTCGTCTTTGTCTCCTCTCACTCACTAAAGGACCATTTTGGCTTCTCTCATTCAATAAGTCAGCACAATCTTACGGGCACAGGACAAGCACTTATAAGCCAATAGGCTACTTGCCATTTGTAAGACTCCTGTGACAGGATAAGCTGGCACATGGACCGGGTTAGAGCACTAGGCACCTGCCAGCCACAAGCCAAAGTCCGTGCAACCCAGGAACACAGTCACAAGCACTCACTGCCCGACCCCTGTGGTGTTTCCCCCTGAATAGGATTTTGTGAGAGCCAGAGAAGCTTTAGGACAGAAATGGGATTTGTATGAGGGCTCCGGCGATGACCGAGCTCTGAAGTAAGAGGCACTTCCTCCCTCTGGCCCGAATTCTCGGGTGTCCCTACGTGAGTTGGGACCTAGCAGAGGTGTCGGGGGTCAAACCATGAGACATGCAAGGGCCTCGTAGGACATTCTACTCACAGTCATATCATTCGTGGCTCGTCTGGGGACGTGCGAAATAAGAACTGGTCATTCAGCACGCCGAGACCTTCCAGTTGTTCTAGACGACTGGGAGGGAAACCGAGACACGTAAGAGAGGTTGGGATGACCATGGTGTGACACCCTTGGGAGCCCTTTTCCCAAGCAGCACACTTCGACCCACTACACCAATTAATCCCTAGTTTAGAGTCAGAAAAAGTATGGTCCACTTCAAAAGAGAGGCAGGATAAGAGGGCAAAACCAAAACTGACAAAAGGGGGCCCACTACCCATGAAAGAATGGGGTCAGGGTTATCCGAAGAACAATAGCTTTACTTTATCTATTTTGTACCAATCAGTTATGCTTCTTAATCCCTGCACCTTTTCCACCATTCTCCTTCTTCCCCCTCCCAGCTCATAACCCTCCAACTAATCCCCAGACCGACGATTATGCTCCTATTCTGGTTATTTGCTTAGCTTGCTTTTGTTCTTAGCTTTTAGATTCTGTGTTGATAGGTATGAGTTTGTTGTCATTTGAATATTCATAGTCTGGATCTCCTTGTTCTTAAATAAGTCCCTTTAACATTTCATATAATAATGGCTTGATGATGATGAACTCCTTTAGCTTTACTTTGTCTGGGAAGCACTGTATCTCCCCTTCCGTTCTAAATGATAGCTTTGCTGGATAGAGTAATCTTGGTTGTAGGTCCTTGCTCTGCATCACTTTGAATACTTCTTGCCAGTTCCTTCCTGCCTGAAAAGTTTCTTTTGGAAAATCGGCTGACAGTTTTATAGGAACTCATTTGTGGAAGACTCATCTCTTCTCTTGCTGCTTTTAAGAGTCTCTCTGTCTTTCACCTTTGGCATTTAAACTACTACGTGTCTTGGTGTGGAACTCTTTGGATCCAGCTTGTTTGGGACTCTCTGTGCTTCCTGGACTTGTATGTCTGTTTCCTTTGTCATATTAAGAAAGTTTTTCTTCACCATTTTTTCACTACATTTTCAATTTCTGGCTCTTCTTCTTCTTCTTCTTCTTCTTCTTCTTCTTCTTCTTCTTCTTCTTCTTCTTCTTCTTCTTCTGGCACCCCTATGATTCAGATGTTGACACGTTCAAAGTTGTCCCAGAGGTTCCTAAGCCTCTCCTCGTTTTCTTCTATTCTTTTTCTTCATTTTGCACTGGTTGACTGTTAATTTCAGCCTTATGTTCCAAACCATTGATTTGAACCCTGGTTTCCTTCCCTCCACCATTGGTTTTGTGTGGATTTTCCTGCATTTCACTTTGTATAGTCTTCACTTCTTCCCTTAAGAGTTTGTCATACTCAAGCATGTCTTTCCAGTCTGTGAGCATCGTTATTACCAGTATCTAACTCTGCATCTCTTAGGTTGGCTATCTCCTCATCTCTTAGTTTTCCCACTGGACCCTTGATCCCTTCCCTCTTTTGGGCCATATTTCTGTCTCCCCAACTTGACCTGCTCCTGTGTTTGCCTCTGTGTCTTAGGTAGAGCTGTTGTACCTGTTACATGGTAAGGGGCAGAGCCTTAGGTGTTTCTCAGTACAGGGCAACCTGTTTCACCACATTGTGGCACTGTATATGGGGGAGGCGTCTGAGAGGGAACAATGCTGCTTGCTCAGCACTCATCCCTTTTCCAGGAGCTTCTCCCACTTCCTGTATGGGACTGGCACACCTCTAACTGTTTCCCTGGCCGTCGTTCCCAGGGTGGGTGGATTTGTGGATGTTCTAGGACTGCTGAGAGACTGGCGGCTTCTTCCTCCACCCCAATCCCCACTGGTTCTCACGGTCAGAAGCAACGATGCTTTATTTTCCCGAGCCCTGGAACCGTAAGCTGTGTGGTCTGGTCTGGAGCTGGGATATATTCCCCAGTTGTCCTCTAGACTTTCATAATGTGTGACTGCACTTTCTGCTGGCCGTCCACAGCCACTGCCTTGCTGCCACTGCCATTGCTGCCTCTGCCACCGCCACCACACCACCTGCTCTCCACCCCAGTTCTGCCCCTCCTACCTGTGTGGATGAGTATTACTTCTGTGTATCTGTTCGTTGGACTTCCATGCCGTGCAATGTTCTGGTAGTTCTGGGTGTTTTTAGTTCTGAGGTAGCTGTATTCCTTCTTATGGTTGTGGAGGGAGGGGAAGCATGTGTACCTGTGCTGCCATCTTGGCTGGAAGTACACCCTCTTCTCTCATTCCCCATTTAACTAACTCGCTTGGATTTCCTAGATTAATATAGAGGTGCATTTGGTACCATTTTATCCCTGGAAGAGCAGTGCACTTCAGAAGCCCAGAGAAGGGTAAAGGGCCTGTCCCACAAGCAGTTGGAGTTCAACAGATCCTGCTCACAGAACCTCGCCTACCACAGTCCACCTGGCATTCGGTAAGACTTTCCCATTGTACTACACATCTCATCTGCAATCATTTGTTTCATGTTGACATTTGGCATGTGTTTTATTTTTGCTCCTCACTGCACAGTCACTACTTCACACTGATTTGGTGCTTGAGGGTGGGAGTCGGGATCCATTTAAACCACCATGGAGAAGCAAAGAGGTGTGTGTCCCAGCCAGTGGCCTGTGCCTGCAGCGATCCTTATGAACGGGAATACCTCTAACACCCACAAGAACTTCATGAACCCCTGGCTTCTATGTTCCCACTCTTGGACATGCTATCATGCTGATACCCATGTCTGTAGATCGGAGGTCATCTCTGACTTCCTTGGGTGCACAGGGCCATGCTCGCACACCAGAAAAGAGACCCTGAAGCATTCCCCTAGGATGAGCCCCGAGGAGCACAAAAGGCACTGGATGTCCAATGGCACAAATGAGATCCTGGACATGACGCCAACCTCCACACACAAGTGATCTTTATTATGCAGTAGTGACAACAGGACACAAAGTGGGTTCAGAGGGCTGTGGAATTCTTCTGGTATCTTTCATATTTTTTCCCAAATAGTTGCCTTGTACTCGGCCTCCCCCAACTCTGCCTGTTACACACCAAAACAGTTCTTTCTGACACTCTTCTTCTTTTCCTTTTCCATATTCCAGTATTCTTCAGTTCAGTCTATCAAAACACAAGTTCCAGCATTTCTGGGAGATTCAGGTGGAGAAGAACAGGTCACACAAGCAATAATCCCTCTCAAGTCCTAGGCAAAAACATGTGGTGAAACACATTGCCTGAGGACAATCCTGCTGTAGCTGTGGGACAGCTGCACCCCTAGACTTCTGTTAATTACCTTTCAATACCCAAGACCAGTCATAATGGACTCCAAATATGTCTTGTGCAGTTGGAAAGGCCAGTTCTGGCCAGCAAGGGTTTTGTCCAGATCCGGACGCTCACCAAAAAATAAGAAGAAAAAGCCATGTTATCTACAAGTTGAAATACTCTCAGTAGGTAAAAATATTCAAGTGAAACGCAGGGAAGTAAAGATCCTAAATGAGTCTCAAGTTGAATCCATCTTCTCTTCGATAGTGGCCCAGCCAAAGGCCAGCGTCCCACCAGGAGAGCGAGCAGCCTACAGGAGAGCTTTGACATTGGCACAGAAGATTCTGAAAAAGAGAGCAAAGTTGGGTCCGTCCAGAGCATCAGATGATCCAGAGACCATTACAATGTCTCCAAAGGGGCCACGGATACAGTCTCATAAAAAATCTCGGAAGCCCAAAGGGCATTCACTGAGATGTCTTAGCCAAAGGAAAACCCCCAGATCACTGTTGGTACATTCAGGGGATGAAGACACCCCTGATGGTGACAAATCACAGGTACACACATGTGTCGCTCCTGTTCCAAGAAAAAAGCAAACAAAGTCCTCAGAGAGTTTCAGCATGTGCTCAAACTCCCCATTGCTTTCAGAAGACAACCATGAGAAAGAGGGCAAGGAAAAGACAAACACCTCAAAAGCTAGGTCCCGGAATTGCACAGTCAGGAAGAACGGTGCAGGTGCTAAAAGGGGAGGCGTGCTTCCATGTCGGCCACCCAGTTTCATCGTCACTGTGCCCAAGGCTCTGAAAAGAAAGGCACCATGCAGAAGCTGCCCAAAGACCTCGGCTGTCTCCTCTGACTGCTCCGGGAACATCGAGGACCCTGGAGAGGGTGCCTGGAAGCCAGGCTCCAAAGGTGTGGCAGCACCCTCCAGTGCCTCTAAACCAGGGCTGCGGTATTCACGCCGTTGGGCATGCAAACAAAGGAAGCGGTGGGCACCAGAGTTTCAAAGAACACAGCAGGAACCTCAACCTCTTGTTGACTCAAAGGCTATGAACCCCACCACCGCCATGAAGAAGGATGTTGCCGAGGATGTGGGACAACCGATAGTCAGGAAGAACGGTGCAGGTGCTAAAAGGGGAGGCGTACTTCCATGTCGGCCACCCAGTTTCATCGTCACTGTGCCCAAGGCTCTGAAAAGAAAGGCACCATGCAGAAGCTGCCCAAACACCTCGGCTGTCTCCTCTGACTGCTCCGGGAACATCGAGGACCCTGGAGAGGGTGCCTGGAAGCCAGGCTCCAAAGGTGTGGCAGCACCCTCCAGTGCCTCTAACCCAGGGATGCGGTATTCACGCCGTTTGGCATGCAAACAAAGGAAGCGGTGGGCACCAGAGTTTCAGAGAACACGGCAGGAACCTCAACCTTTTGTTGACTCAAAGGCTGTGAACCCCACCACCTCTATGAAGAAGGTTGCTGCTGAGGATGTGGGACAACCGATCGTCAGGAAGAACAGTGCAGGGGCTGAAAGGGGAGCCATCCTTCCATCTCTGCCACACAGTTCCATAGTCACTGTGCCCAAGGCTCCGAAAAGAAAGGCATCACGTAGCACCTGCCCCAAGACCCCAACTGTCTCCTCTGACTGTTCCGTGAACATCAAGGACCCTGCACAGGGTGCCTGGAAGCCAGGCTCTGAAGGTGCGGCAGCACCCTCCAGTGCCCCTAACCCAGAGCTGCGGTGTTCACGCCGTTTGGCATGCAAACCAAGGAAGCGGTGGGCACCAGAGTTTCAGAGAACACGGCAGGAACCTCAACCTTTTGTTGACTCAAAGGCTCTGAACCCCACCACCGCTATGAGGAAGCATGGCGCCAAGGATGTGCCACAACTGATAAGCAAGGCTGTCCCACAGGAGCTGGGCCCCATTGAAAGAGGAATGGTGGTCTGGTTTAAATTTCAAAACCACCCGTTTTGGCCAGCAGTGGTGAAGACTGTCAGCCACCCAGAGAAGACTGCAAGGGTGCTTCTGATTGATGCAAACATGTGCGCAGCATGGAGCGGCATTCGAGTGCCTCTTCGCAGGTTAAAGCATCTGCATTGTAAGGAGAAGGAGAAACTAATGGAGAGAGCCAAGAAAGTGTACGAGCATGGTGTGAACTGGTGCTTCTCCCTGATTTCCCACTACGGAGAACAGCTCAGTCACGGGTCTTTTGTGGGTTCTTTCCTGGACTACTATGCCGCCGACATCAGCTACCCAATTAGGAAAGCCATCCAAGAGGCGCATCTTGAGGTTGATTTCCCGAAGGTGAATTACGCCGACCTGGAAGATTCCGAGGAGGAGAGCTCCCCAGGCGGGAAGGGGCCCTGCAAGAAAACGCTCCCTGACCAGATGAGGGCTGCTTGGGACCGAGAAAACCAGAAGCTCGTGGACTTCATCGTGAGGAGAAAGGGAGCCGACTCCCATCTTCTGGACATCCTCAAAGGCAGGAAACAGTCCAGGTGGCTGGTGTCATTTATGAAATCAGCCAGATATGTGATCTGCGTTGAGACATACCTGGAGGATGAAGACCAGTTGGATGACGTGGTAGGGCATTTACAAGAGCTCTACAAGCAAATAGACAAGAAGGCGCTGTCTCTGACAAGGGATGACAAAGTAAGTTTTGTTCTGGAAGTCCTTCTGCCAGAAGCCATAATTTGTTCAATTGCTGCCCTTGATGGGCTAGATTACAAGGAGGCAGAAGTAAAGTACCTGCAAGGGCCACCTGTGCATTACCGGGAAAAAGAACTATTTGATAAAAATATCTTAAGGGAAATAAAAAAGAGATCGGCAATCGTGAGCAAGGCGAAATAACTCTCCCCCTGCACCCACACCTTAGCCAAGAGACCTCTCACTCGTAGCATTAGTAAGAAACCCCGACTGCACGAAACGTGTGATCCCTCCATCCTTTACCACACATAAAGACATTCTGGAAATTCGAGAATGTGATAAGTTTGTTTTAGATCTTTCTCTGGCAGTTGTGGGTGGCACGGTCCTCATCATTTTTTGTTCACAAATTAATTTGTTAAAATATCACTGACACCTGTACTTGCCTCTGCTTGCTCAGATGTGTGACTCTCCAGGTCATTTAATAAAGTTGCTTTTGACCGTATATAGTTTGTATTTTCTTATAAGACACACACTCTGTCACTACCTGAAAGAGCCCTGGTAACAGGTACTAAGCAACAATTGCTTTCAAACTCTGAGACGTATTTTACAGAAACGTCACATGAGCTGCTCGTTCTTTTCGTGATACATTCATATAAACGATTGAATTCCTTCCCAATATAATTCCTGAGTTTCCCCTGCTATGTGTATTCCTTTGGGGGAAGGGGGCAGGAACATCCCTGAGATGTGAGACCAATGACAGAGATCTTTTTCTATATATTATCACTACCATCAGATGGTTCTTGGAAAGGCAATCTGAAATCCAGACCAAGTGAAGGGATCATCTGCATATAGCCCACCTGTGAGTAAATGAGATCTCAGCATGCAGTAAACACTTGATCAGCCCGTGCTGGTAGAGCTGCTCCTACTGGGCCTCAGGGTTCTCAGCCCTCCTAGGGGGTCTGACGAGTCTTCCAGGGCCAGGACAGTGAAAGACCAGGTCCTCAGCGGGCGCCCCGTGTACATCCTCCAGGGTCTGCTCCACCGTGGGGGCCGCTGGGCGAGTGGGCAGCACCACGTGCTTTTTGGCCTTCGGGCCCGTCATCCCTCACCCCTTCAGTGTCCGGGGCCGGTGGAGGTCCACCTCTGCCTCTGTTTCCCCGCTGAAGTCACCTCACCTCACCTGGGCACGCGCCCAGGGCTGCTGGCACCAGAGGGAAGTCTAGTTTGACTCTTATGAACACATTTCACAACCTGTAGAAACATAGTTTCTTCTATTGGCAAATACACTCGCTTTCAAGAATCACACCTCTAACAAAGACATTTATCAGCAAGGCACTCATTAACAGCTCCAAATCCATTCTACAGCCTCTGCAACAAAAGCCAAAGCAGGCAAACCCAAGACTTGTCTAGCAATCAACGTTTTAGCATTTCAAAATATCTAGATATCCAATAACTTTCACCAAAATTCACTAATTTAGAGAGGAATAGGTGCAGTAAATTAAATCAAGGTGATCAGGTGTGGCTCGAGGTTTTTTTTTCAACACTTTTCATAAGATTTACCTTCCAGAAATTTGCACATTAAGATAGTCCAGATAAGAGTTATTGGACACCAGGCATTTGCATTTCAAAGGCAAACTTTGGTTTTGGAGTTGTGGGCGCGAGGTGAGGGGATGGCATTTATTAGCTTCAGAAGTCTTCTTTAGCTCAGAGATAGTCTCTAAATTTTCTTGTTAACCTTTGAAAAGGTTATCTGTGCTCCTCCTAGAGGCTTTTAATTTCTAAATCAATAAGCTTCTCATTCATTCAATTTAGTTTTAGAGCCAGTATTTTCTAATTTTGCATGCAAAAAAAAATTAGGCTCCAAAAGAAAACTGTAGTTTGGCCATTTTAAGTTGGTAACACTTCTGGTTAAACCCTCCCCTTTCTTTAATGCATGTACAAGTCAAGGCTTTCTACCAGGAGTATTAATGAGGGCTGGGGGGTGGGAGTTTCTCTGGCTTTGGAGGCACAGTTTACCATGTTAATTTTAGTTTGATTTTGAGATCTGTACAGTCTGTACTTCACATTCACAGAAAGCAATACGAATTGAAAAGCAAAATTAAAAAACCACCCACTCATTTTTCCCCTCCAGCCCTGCCTTAACCTGGGTTCTGTCAACCTTTAATCTTAGTTCCACTTTGAAGATTTAAAAAGACAACTCAGATAAAGTCAGGGTCTCATACCTTAAAACAGGGAGGTCTGGAATTCCAGTTGAAACTCACCCGAGTTCACCCTTTGGAAAACGAAGAGCCAGTGAGGCACAATGGGCCTCTGCTGATACATAGCATGAGTCTGGGTCTGCAACGTGGTCCGGGGTAAGATTCTTCGGAATCCTGCTGACTCTGTCAAGTTGTTATCGATGTAAGAAACATTTGAAAATACAGAGAATTTTTGGAGAGTTTATTTGAGCCAAATTGATGGCCAGGAAGCAATATCTCAATGGATTCAGAAATGCTCCCACATTTGAATTCACGTGAATCAGAAACCTCTTAGCACTGAAAAGAAAGATATTAAGGTTTCTAAATTTATAACCCTCGGTTTAAGTCTGTTTACTTAACAGATTTATTGTAGTTTATTTGTAAAAACAGAGAACAATGATTGTAGTTTTAATAGTATTATTCTGAAGGTGATATGTAATAATGATAATGAAATGTTTAGGCATATAATGTTGAATGTATGTTAAGTTATTAGCTTTTATTCTCCTCATTATTATTATTATTTTTTTTTTTTTACACCATGAACTTGTAATTTTGAGTCATTTAGTCAGGATTGTGGTTTGGGACGTGATGATATAATAGTTCGTTTCTTCATAAGATTTCTTCCTATGTAACGATTGGACTTATGATAGTGGCCTCCTATGAACCAGCTTTTATCAATATATTGAGTTCACCAATAACAAAGAAAATAAAATAACTCTTAATGTGGGGCTCTTCACTTCACAGTGGTTTATAAAAATGCAAATTAGTAACACTTTCTAATATGATGGACAATTTTGAATTATGAAATGTTCTATTGAATTTATTTATTTTAATACTTAATGTATGAGATAAATTTTGGCTTGTAATCGGTAGTATAACTAGTATATTTCATTGTGGGCTCAGAATGCTTGGTTTAGATTTAAAAGTTGAGCTATGAGCATTGTTTTCTCTACTGAATTACACAAAGTCCTTGCTATATGGAAATGGATATAGTATAAAAAAGGCATGCCTTCTCTTCCATAACAATCATTAGTACAGGGACAATCGATACTGTAGCCCTATAAATCTAACTGAGCCAGGGGCGATACTAAATATGTGTGATTGATTAGCTAAAAACAATCTTTAAGTAATAGCTCAAGTGATGGTTAAAAGTAGTTATAAATAGGGACTTCTGGCCAAGGTGGAGACCTAGACCAACACGCTGCATCTCCCTCCACCACTAAGAAGGAATACAGCTACCTCAAAACTAAACACAATGAGAAGTTTCAGAAAATCAAGCTGCATAGAAGTCCAACAAAGATATAAAGAAGAAATACTCATCCAGACAGGAGGGGCAGAGCCAGGGTGGAGAGGATGCGGTGTCATGGCAGCGGCGGCGGCGGCGGTGGCGGCAGCAGCAGGCCAGCAGAAAGCACAGTCACACATTTTTTAAAGTCGGGAGGGGCACCTGGGGAGCGTTCCCAGCACCAGACCAGACCACACAGCTCACAGTCCCAGCACTGGGGAAAATAAAGCCTCACTGCTTCTGACTCTGCAAACCAGTGAGGATTGAGGCAGAGGAAGAAACTGCCAGTGTCTCAGCAGAGTACACTTGTTGAAAGGGTCCCCACAATCCTAGAACGTCCACAGACCCACCTACTCTGGGAACAATGGCCAGGGCAACAGCTAGAGAGGCGCCGGTCCCATACAAAGTGGGAGAAGTGCCTGGAAAAGGGGCGAGTGCTGAGCAAGTGGCATTGTTCCCTCTCAGACCCCTCCCCCACAAACAGCACCACAACGTGGTGAAACGGGTAGCCCTGTACTGACAAATACCTAAGGCTCCGCCCCTTATAACATAACAGCAGTGACAGCACTACCTAAGACACAGAGGCAAACAAACTCAGGAGCCTGCCAAGATGAGGAGACAGAGAAGTATGGCCCAGAAGAGGGAATGGATCAAGGTTCTAGTGGGAGAACTAAGTGACGAGGAGATAGCCAACCTAATGGAATCAGAGTTCAGAACAGTGGTGATAAAGATACTCACTGGTTTGACAGATATACTTAAGTATGGCAAGCAAGTGCAAAAGGGAAGAAGTGAAGGCTATGCTAAATGAAGTGAAGGAAAATCCACACAAAACTAATGGTGAAGGGAAGGAAACCAAAGTTCAAATCAGTGACTTGGAACATAAGGGAAAAACGGTCAACCAGTACAGAATGAGGAAACAATTAAGAAAAAAAATGAGGAGAGGCTTAGGAACCTCTGGGACAACTTTAAACATGTGAACATCCAGACCGTAGGGGTACTGGAGGGAGAAGAGGAAGAGCAAAAACTTTAAAACTTATGTGAGAAAATAATGAAGGAAAACTCTCCAAATTTGGCAAAGGAAACAGACATACAAGTCCAGGAAGCATACAGAGTCCCAAACAAACTAGTCCCAAAGAGGACCACACCAAGACACATCATAATTTAAATGCCAAAGGTTAAAGATAAAGAGAGAATCTTGAAAGCAGCAAGAGAAAAGCAAAGAGTTTCCTACAAGGGGGTGCCTATAGGACTATAGGCTGATTTCTCAAAAGGAACTTTGCAGGCAAGAAGGGACTGGCAAAAAGTATTCAAGGTGATGAAAAGCAAGGACTTACAACCAAGATTACTCTATCCAGCAAAGCTATCATTTAGAATGAAAGGGCAGATAAAGTGCTTCCCAGACAAGTTAAAACTAAAGGAGCTCATCACCACCATGCTCTTATTAGATGAAATATCAAAGGGACTTACTTAAGAAAAGGGTCAAAATTATGAACGTTAAAATGACACAAACTCACAACTGTTAACAGCTGAATCTAAAAAGTAAAAACAAAATCCAACTAAGCAAACCAGAATAGGAACAGAATCAAAGATATGGGGATTATTTGGAGGGTTATTAGCTGGGAGTGGGGAGGGGGATAAATGGGGAAATGGTGGAAGGATTAAGAAGAATACTTGTTTGGTACAAAATAGACAGGGGGAAGTTAAGAACAATATGGAAAAGGGTGAAGACAATGAACTTATATGTATGACACATGGACATGAACTAAGGGGGTGGGATTGCTGGAGGGAAAGGGGTACTGGGCAGAGGGGAGCAAAGGGAAAAAATTGGGACCACTGGAACAACATAATCAATAAAATATACTTAAAAATAATTTTAAAAGAAAAAAAGAGTAGTTATAAATAAATGTTTCGGGACTTCCAGCCAAGATGGAGGTGTAGGTAGACAGACACGCTGCGTCTCCCTCCACAACTGAGAAGCAATACAACTACCTCAAAACTGTAGACAACCAGAAGTTCCAGAAATCCGAGCTGCATGGAAGTCCAACAAACAAAGATATAAAGAAGAAATACTCATTCAGACAGGCAGGAGGGGCAGAGCTGGGGTGGAGAGAATGTGGTGTGTTGGCAGCAGTGACAGCAGCTGTGACTGGCCGACAGAAAGCACAGTCACACATTAAGAAAAAAGTAGGGAGGGACATCTGGGGAACGGTCCGAGCCCCAGACAAGGCTGCACAGCTCACAGTTCTGGTTCCAGGGAAAACAAAGCCTCATTGCTTCTGACTGTGCAAAGCAGTGGGGGATGGGGTGGCAGAAGAAACTGCTGGTCTCTCAGCAGACTCCATTTCTTTAGAAGGCCTCCATGGTCCTAGAATATCCACAAACCTACCCACTCTGGGAACCACAACCAGAGCAACAGCTAGAAGGGTGCCAGTCCCATACAGGAAGTAGGGCAAGTGCCTGGAAAAGGGGCAAGTGCTGAGCAAGTGGCATTGTTACCACGCAGACACCTCCCCCACGTACACCACAATGCGGTGAAACAAGTCGCCTGTCACTGACAAATACCTAAAGCTCCACTTCTTACAATGTGACAGGTGCAACAGCTCCACCTAAAACACAGAAGCAAACACAGGAAGATGTGAATTGAGAACACAGAGGTATCGCCCAAAAGAGGGAGCAGATCAAGGTTCTAGCGGGAGAACTAAGTGATGAGGAGATCGCCAACCTAACAGACGCAGAGATGAAAACACTGGTGATAAAGGTGCTCACATTGAGCATTGGCCTGCGGACCAAGTGTCGCTGGTTTGAGTCCCATTCAGGGCACATGACTAGGTTGCATGCCAGATCCCCAGCTGGGGATGCGTGAGAGGCAACCGCACATTGATGTTTCTCTCCCTCTCTTTCTCCTTTCCCCTCTCTCTCAAACAGATAAATAAAATAAATAAAGTCACCCTTGTGAAAAATTAATTCATTAATTAATATTATAAAAAATAAATAAAGTTCTAAAAAAGAAAAGGTGCTCACAGACTTGACAAATACGCTTGACTATTGCAAATGCAGAAGGAAAGAAGTGAGGACTAGGCTAAGTGAAATGAATTAAAATATGCATGAAATCAATGGTGAAGGGAAGGAAACCAGGGTTCAAAGCAACAATCTGGAACATAAGGAAGAAATAAATAGTCAACCAGTACAGAATGAAGAAACAATTTTTGAAAATGAGGAGGGGCTTAGGAACCTCTGGGACAACTTCAAACGTGCCAACATCCAAATCATAGGAGGGCCAGCAGCAGAAGAGGAAGAGCAAGAAATTGGAAACTTATGTGAAAAAAATAATGAAGGAAAACTTTCCTCATTTGGTGAAGGAAATGGACATACAAGTCCAGGAAGCATACAGAGTCCCAAGCAAGCTAGGCCCAAAGAGGACCACACCAAGACGCATCATAATTAAAATGTCAAAGGTTAAAGATAAAGAGAGAATCTTAAAAGCAGCAAGAGAAAAGGACATAGTTACCTACAAAGGGGTCCCTATACACTATCAGGTGTTTTCTCCAAAGAAACTTTGTGAGCAATAATGGACTGGCAAGAAGTATCCAAAGTGATGAAAAGCAAGGACCTACAACCAAGATTATCCAGCAAAGCTGTCATTTAGAATGGAAGGGCAGATACAGTACTTTCCAGACAAGGTAAAGCTAAAGGAGTTCATCATCATCAAGCCATTATTATAGTAAATGTCAAAGAGACTTATTTAAGAAAAAGAAGAAGATCAAAACTATGAACATTAAAATGGCAACAAACTCACAACTATCAACAACAGGATCTGAGAAATAAGAACAAAAACAAGCTAAGCAAACAACCAGAATAGGAACATAATCGAAGATATGGGAATCAGTTGGAGGGTTATCAGCTGGGAAGGGGGAGGGGAAGAAATGGGGAAATGGTGCCGGGATTAAGAAGCATAAATGGTTGGTACAAAATAGGCCAGGGGATGTTAAGAGTCGTATAGGAAAGGCAATAGACAAAGAACATACAAGCATGACCCATGGACATGAACTAAGAGGGTTGGGACTGCTGGAGGGAAGGGGGGTACTGGGCAGAGGGGAGCAAAGGGAAAAGAAATGGGGACAACTGTAACAGCCTCATTAACGAGATGTAATTTTTTTTTTTAATTGTGAATCATGATTTTGGTATCATGTTTAAGAAAACTGTTAAACCCAAGTTTTGAAGATTTTATTTTATTCTAAAAGTTATATATTGAGTTAATTTTTGTTTAAAGTATAAGATATTAAGGTCAAGATTCATTAATTTATGTATGGAGTTCCAATTTCTGAACATCATTCGTAGAAATGAGTATCCTTTCTTCATTAAACTACTTTTCCACCTTTGTCAAAAGTTGTTGGCTATACTTGTTTGAGACATATTCTAAACTTTCCACTATGGTTGATTGAGCTAGGTTTTTGTTCCTATGCCAATATACACGATCTTGACAGTGAGTCTCATATCTATAACTATTAACTGTAAGTGTTAATGTAACTATATAATAAGTCCTAAAACCAGGTGGTACAAAAGAAGAGCTGTTGTGCACGGGCTGATCTATAGTGCAAGACTATTTTTAGTGATCCTCTGGTGCCATTGATGCCACCCTTCAGGCGTGTTGGTTTCAGAACTGGTTGATTAAAGCTCTGCTGCAGTCTGAAAGTGGTCATCTGTGTGTTGGGCCTGGAGACTCTTTGGAGCATCTCCAGTGCGGGTCAAACTTAGCTGGCACTTTGGCAGGCTTCGACCACTTTGTACAAGTTAAAAGGTGATCTGTGTTTGCTTGCTACTCGTGTTGGACTTGGAGGTACTTGGAAGAGGCTATACACTAAAAGCTGAGGCCAGCTGCCACTTTCCCTAGTCTTGTGGTTGCTTAGTTCAAGCTGTTAAAGGACAAGACCGGTTGCCACTTATGCCAAGCTTGGGGCCACTTGGTGGGATTCACAATGCAAATCAAGCTTGGTCGCTGCTTGTGCTGGGCTTGAGGTCACTTGGCTGGAGCTACAATGTACATCGAGGCTGACTACTATTTGTGTGGAAGTTTTGTGGAACTTTGCTATTTGTGTGGGGGGTTTGTGGAACTTTGAGAGATTCTTTAGCATGAGTTGAGGGCAGCCACTCTTTGTCTGTGGCTTTTGGACTTCTCAGAGAGTCTGAAATGTGAGCCAAATGCAGCTGCCACTTGTGTGAGGTTTGCCGACCTTCAAGAGAGTCTGAGGCACTAGCTGATGGCAGCCACCAGTTATGCCAAACTTCAGAGCCACTTGGGAGATGCTACAAAGTAATCTTCAGTTGGTTGCCACTTAGGCTAGGTTTGGAAGTTCTTGGGAGAAGCTGCAGCGTGAACCGAGACGGGCTGGCATTTGTGCCAGGCTTGAGAGTCTTCAGCGGACACTACCATGCGAGAAGACTCCAGCTGCCAGTCGTGATGTGCTCAGATATGCTTGGTTAGAACTATACTCCAGGCCACGACTGGCTGCCTCTTACAACAAGCTGTGAGCTACTTGATGGGATTTACAATACAGGTTAAAACTGGTAGTTGGCTGTTCTGGGCTTTGGGACACTTGGCAGGAGCTAAAATACCTGCAATGGCTACTGCTTGTGTGGCATTTGTGGATCTTTGAGAGACTGTAGCATGAGCCCAGGGTAGCTATCATCTGTGCGAGGTTTGCAAACTTCTGAGAAAGTCTGCAGTGCAAACTGTAGGCAGCCACCACTTGTGTGAGGTTTGTAAATTTGGGAGAAAGTCCGCCTCATGGGCTAGGCAGGTTGCTTGTTTGGAGAAGTTGCCATGAAATGTTTGGCCAGGGGAGCAAGGAGGGTGGTGCAGAATCACAGGGAGTCGCCAGGGCAGGGAGAAGTGTTAACCAGGTTAGTGGAGAGAACACGTTTGGTACCCACCTGTGCAGGGCCAGCTGAGTGGCAAGAGAATTCAACCAAGTAACAATGACACATGCCAGAACTTCCTTCCTCGGAGATTTGCCCCAACCCCTGCCTTTTAAGTCCTCCCCTTGACATTCAATTAAGGTCTACCTCCTATGTTCCTGGCACTTTCTGAGCTGCACTGGAACTTAGAAGGAGTGAGTTTGTGCTTGGATCCTTTAAGAGCAGCGTATCTATCTCCCACAGCTTTTGTCTCTCAAATGCAATCTCTGCTGGTTTTCACAGACAGATATTATGGGGATTCCTCTTCATGTCACTGGTTACCTGGACTGGTGAGCTGGGTGTGGGCCTGGGATCCCCCACTTCTCAGTGTGGGTGGGGGATTCACTATTGAGCTTTCTCTCCTGTTTTATAATCACCACCCTGTGGGTGTGGACCTGCAGGGTCCACATATTTGCCTCTACTACCAGTTTCAACATGGCTTCTTCTTAATATTCTTAGTTACAGGAGTTCTGTTCAGCTCCTCTTCAAGTAGCTCTCAATGTCTGTTTTTCCATAATTTAGTTGCAATTTCAATGTGCTTATTGGAAGAGGTGAGCTCATAGTATACCTACTCTGCCGTCTTGTCCAAAATCAGGCTTATTCTTCTTAGTTTGCATGGAATTCTTTTTTCTACTATTTTATTTTTTACATATCTACATCATTATTTATGAAGTAAATTTCTCATAGAATATAGATGGGATGATTTTGGTTGGTATTAATTTGACAGTCTCTGTTAGATGGGCCATTTATATTAAATACAACTATTTATAACTTAAGATTTAATTATGCCACTTTACTATTACCTTTCTTTTAGTTGGCTCCTTTTTTGTTCTGTTAAATCTCCTCTGCTTACCTGTGTGTTAGTTGAATTTTTAAAATATTTTCGTTTGAGATTGGCTCAAGAGAAATTAGCCATCTGAATACTACACCAAAAATATTCTAGAAATCGAACAGATTTTTAGGGACCTGGAAGACTGTAATAAAAGATCTAATGTTTTTGCACTTGGCTTATTTCTTCAAAGGGAGAGTAATGGAGAGTATCTGGGAAAGCATTCAAAAAATATTGTTTGAAAATTCTCCAAATTTGTTAAAAGACTTAAGTCTACGGACTAAAGAAGTTTAGGGAAATCCAAACAAGATAAACTTAATAAATCTCTGATAAGTTACATCATAGGCAAAATTTTAAAAATTGAGGAGTGATGTCACCAAGATGGCAGAATAGCAGATCACCAGCCCGCATCCCCCAAAGAAACAAATATTTCTCAGCCATCCATAGACCAAAATGACTTTGTGGTAGCTTTAAAATCTATGCAGAAGGTTGTGAAATCCCTGCGGAACCCAAGACTAAGGATGACTGCTTTCTGAAGGGAAAAACACACAGCAATGGTAGGCCGAACCATGGACTCTGCTATGGACAGAAAGAAGTCCTACCCTTCTCTTAACTCAGGTGTAGTTTTTCCCTTATGCGATCCCTTTGCCAACCAGGAGGAGCCGTGACCATCTGTACCATCGGTAATAGGCTTGAGAATCGTGGACCCAACTATGTTCATTAAAGCAGTTCATAACTTGAGTGTAATAGCACTCTCTCAGAATCACAAGTCAATACTGCATGCACAGTGGACCACCCAAGAGACCCAGTAGAAATCACAACTATAGGTGTTCCCATAACAGGGATGTAGACCTCAGACAGGGTTGTACATGAAGCAATCCTGTGAACAGGCTTCAGTCCTCTGGGACAGCAATTATGGAGGCAATCACTTCAGTTTTGAGCAAGAGAGGTGTTCGCCAGCTACAATCATTCTGCGCAGACTGGATGATGTTTCAGTTCTTTCAAAGTTACATCAGCATAAGGCTCCCTGGATCTCAAACATCAGGCAACCATAATGCCCCAAGAATATTAATAAAGCTCCTGTAATCAATACTAAAATAAAATGGAGACCCATGAACTGCTTCAATAATAAAACAATACTTATAAAGGAGCTCAGTGAGCAGCAAAAGAACACAGGTAGATAACTAAAACTCAGGAAAACAAGATACACAAAATGAGAAATTTTCAAAAGAAACAGAAAATGTAAGATAGAATCAAAAATAAATCCTGGAGGGGAGCTGAACTAAAAATATACAATAGAGACCCACCTTGAGCATCTGTCTCACCGAGGAGGGGTGTCAATAGAGGGGCCTGAAGCTAGAGCCCCAACTCCCCACCTCACAGCTCATCCCACACCCCTCCACCCTAGGAGTGCAGGACCCTGAGGAGCTTCATGTCCATGAACAAAATTTTAACAGGTTTGCAGGTCGTGCCAGTTTATCTCTTAAAAAAGATGTGGGAGAGACAAGAGAAAGATGGTGGCAGAGTAAATAGCAGTGTGGTCTGCCTGCTCCCATCGCGGAAGGACTTGGAGTATACACATGGAGCAGAGAGTGAGTGAGAGCAGCTTTCAGAGAGGGCGAACAGGGATGGGAGTGTGGGAACAGCGTGGGAGAGGCCAGTAACCATGGCCTGCACTCTCCAAGCAGAGTCACTGGGCTTCGTAGCCCAGCACCTCTGATGTACCAAAAGGGGCAGCTGCTGACCGGCTCATTAGCCGGGAGCTGCTTGGAAACTGCACTACCACCGTAGGCGTCCTGACCAGCGACATCCGGGAATGGAGTCAGCCAGAAGGTTTGGTGAAACAGTCGGAGGCACAGGAACACAGAGGCCAGCCCTGACTGCAAGGAACTGTGTGGATTAAGACTTGGTAGGGACCCCCGGGGCGGGCAGCCCTGCGCCCATGGGCGCATGCGCACAGAGGCTCTGCCAGACACAAATGCAGAACTGAGCTACAGAGAGGGATGCACATGGGGGAAACCTGAGGGACAACCTGGGATTTGGTAGGGACCATGGTCTGGCAGCCCTGTACCCACGAGCATGCACACACAAAGGTTCTGCCAGACAAAAACACAGACAGACCAGTGCTGCACTTTGGAAGCCACACAGAGACTTTTTTGGAAAAGGAGAGGAAAAAAGGCCCAAGACTGGGCAAGGACTATGGGCATGCACACCAGCTCATCGGCAGAGTAGAGTTGCTAAACAAAAATGAAGAGCACTACAGGGTACCACAGAACCAGTGGAGGGGGAGACCCCAACTCAGTGCAGGTCATAGCAGAGAGCTGTGGCAGACTCACGAGCGAGAGAATAGCAGCCCTAGAATTTAGCTATATCTCCTCACAGACAGAGAGCCGGAAAGGAAGATATGAAACCCATGGAACTCTGACCAGGGCCAGATCCAGAAAGAGATGAAAGCAGTAAAAACCAGATATTACTGGGGAAAATTCCACCATGGTATTTTTCGTGAGTTATTTTTTGTCCTCTCAGTTTATGCATTTTAAGTCACTATATCAGTTGTTATATTATAGTTTATTCCAAATATCATATGTTGCTCCCCCCTTGTATTACCCCACCTTAACCTCCGATCTCCTCTTCTTACTTTGGTCTTAAATTCTATCTTCTCTCCTATTTCTCTCATTCTGTAAGCTTAAATATGAAAAAAAAAATTTTCCTCTCTTAGCATGGTTTTCACTCCTCATTCTTAGTATATCATCTCAGATTCACTTCCCT
This sequence comes from Furipterus horrens, assembly GCF_987537825.1. Taxonomy (NCBI): domain Eukaryota; kingdom Metazoa; phylum Chordata; class Mammalia; order Chiroptera; family Furipteridae; genus Furipterus; species Furipterus horrens. Next base: position 78,928 of record NW_028327210.1, read on the forward strand.
CACCTTTGGGCATCTCTTAAACTTTTCTTTCTTTCTTTTTACCCTCTTAGTCCCATCCCACTTATATCAACCATAGCCCAAAGGTTGTACTGGGGGAAAGCTCTTTCTTTGGTCTGTTTCCTACCTTCTCTCCCTCTTATTCTTATTCTTCTTTATGGTTTTTGTTTGCCTTGTTCATGCTCCCTCTTGCACTAAATATATAACATATAACTTCTGTATAAACGTAATACTATACACTTCCACTCTCTCACTTCATTCTACCCTCTCTGTCCCTTTTTCAACATACAATGTAAATATTACTTACTGTCTCACATTGCCGTGTCCCTACTCACTACTATTATTACTCCTCCACTTTCCCTCTCAAAAGTCATCTTCCTTTCAGTTAGCCAACTCTTATCTGCTTTTCCTTTAGTATAATAGTCTTAATCTCTTTACATCTATGTTAATGCTACCTCATTTGCTGCTGCTACAGTGATTATGGGTGGGGGATCTTTTGAGGGCATGGGTTTCTTGCCAGGGTTGTTTGTTTGTGTTTTAACATCATCTCCACAAAAGAATTGAACATGTGGTGGGAAGAGTGACTCTCAACTAGTGAGAGGAAAGGTTCCCCAAAAGAGCAATAGAACAACCACAAACACTGAAATACCACCAGACAGCCTAAACACACAGCATAAAGGGAATTCCAAGAGCATCAAGCTCAGGAGATCAAAGAGACTGCAACACTGAATCCCCCAGGTCTCCTATTACAGAAGGTCATACCATGAAGGCAGGAAGTCAAAGCAGACAAATCTAAGAAATAAAAACAAACAAGAAGATGCACCTAAAATGGGGAGACAAAGAAACAAACCCCCAATGGGAACAAATAAAGGAGGAATAGCCAGAAAAAGAGCTAGATGAAACAGAGGCGAGCAAACTATCAGACATGGAATTCAAAAGAATGGTTATAAGGAAGCTCAATAAACTTGACAAACTCAGAGAAAACTACAACGAACTCCAAGGGAATTGCAGAAAAACTCCAGGGAAACTATAAAGAACTCCAGGGAAGCTATAAGGAACTTACTGAGAACTACGCCAGCATTAAAAAGGACATAGAAACTAGTTATAAGAGCCAGGAGGAAATGAAGAATACAAGTTATGAACTGAAGAACACAGTAGAAGGAATCAAAAGCAGGCTAGAGGAAGTAGAGAATGGGATCAGCGAGCTGGAGGACAAGGTAGAAAAAAATTCCCAGACAGTGCAACGGCAACAACAACAACAACAACAACAAAACACTGAAAAAGAATGAAGAAGGTATAAGAGAGCTTCAGGACAACATGAAACATAACACTATCCATATCATAGGGATACCAGAGGGAAAAGAAGGGGAGCAAGGGATAGAAAGCGTGTTTAAAAAGGGAATGACAGAAAACTTCCCTGACTTGAGGAGAGGAAGACATCATGCAAGTCCAAGAAGCACAGATGGTCCGAATGAAGATTAACCCAAAGAGGCTCACGCCAAGACTCATCGTAATTAAAATGGCAACATTCAAAGGCAAAGAGAGAATCCTAAAGGCAGCAAGAGAGAAACAGTCAATAACACACAAAGGAGCTCCAATAAGACTATCAGTGGAATTCTCAACAGAAACACTACAAGCCAGAAAGGGATGGCAAAACATATTTCAAGCAATGAAAAAAAAGGCCTACAACCAAGACTGCTCTACCCAGCGAGGCTCTCAGTCAAGATGGAAGGTCAAATAAGGAGTTTCCCAGGCAAAAGAAAACTAAAAGAATAAACTTCCACCAAACTGGCATTGCAAGAGATGCTAAAGAGACTGCTTTAAGAAGGTGAAGAAAAAGAGAAAGAGAGAAGAAGAAAGGTACAAAGGGGGGGGAGCACAATGAATAAGTAACTATCTATAATAACCTTAAAAGTAAATAGATTAAATGTTCCAATAAAAAGGCATAGGGTAGCTGAGTGGATAAGAAAACATGACCCACATATATACTGTCTACAAGAGACCCACCTCAGAACAAAAGATCTACACAGACTAAAAATGAAGGGATGGAAAAAAGTATTTCAAGAAAACAGACATAAAAAAAAAAAAGCGGGGATAGCAATACTTATATCAGACAAAATAGATTTCACAACAAAGGCCATAAAGAGAGACAGAGAAGGACATTTCATAATACTTAAAGGAACAACACATCAAGGAGATATAACCCTGGTAAACATATATGCACCAACATAGGACCACCCAAATATATAAAGAAAATCTTGCAAGACTATGAGGAGAGTATCAACAGCAACACAGTCATAGTAGAGAATTTTAACACCTTGTTATCACCAGTGGACAGATCTTCAAGCAAAGAAGCACCAAGGATATTGAGGCATTGAACAACACTCTAGGTCAAATGAACTTAGTTGATATATATAGAGCCTTTCACACCAGAGAAGCAAAATATACATTCTTGTCAAGTGCACATGGAACATTTTCAAAGAGAGACCACATGGTAGGACACAAAACAAGCCTCAACAAATTCAAGAAAATTGAAATTATATCAAGCATCTTCTCAGATCACAATGGCTTAAAATTGGAAATCAACCTCAAGGGAAAAACTCAAAAACACTTAAACACGTGGCGAATGAATAACATGATATTAAGTAATGAATGGGTTAACAATGACATCAAGGAAGAAATCAAGAAGTTTCTGGAAACAAATGATGATGAATACACAACAGCCCCAAACCTATGGGACACAGCAAAATCAGTCCTGAGAGGGAAGTTCATAGCAATACAGGCTTACCGAAAAAGGACAGAGGAATCCCCAATAAAAAATCTAACCCTACACCTACAAGAACTAGAGGAACAACAACAAACAAAGCCCAGAGTGAGAAGAAGGAAGGAAAACATCAAGACCAGAGCAGAATTAAATGACATAAAGACTCAACAAACAATTCAAAACATCAATAAAACCAGGAGCTGGTTCTTTGAAAAGACAAACAAAATTGACAAACCTTTAACCAGGCTCATCAAGAAAAAAAGAGAGAGAACCCAAATGAACAAAATCAAAACTGAAAGAGGAAAAATCACAACTGATACCACAGAAATACAAAAGATTATAAGAAATTACTACAAACAACTATGTGAAAAGAGATAGGAATGATATGAAACCTGGATGAAATGGACAAATGTCCGGAAACATATCATCTTCCAAAACTGAATCAAGAAGAAACAGGAAGCCTAAGTAGACCAATAACCAAGTGTGAAATTGAAGCAGTAATCCAAAAACTCCCGGCACACAAAAGCCTTGGACTGGATGGCTTTACAGGTAAGTTTTACAACACATTCAGGGGAGAACTAACTCCTATCCTTCTCAAACTACTCCCAAAAATCCAAGAAGAGGGAAGACTCCCAAAATCTTTCTATGAAGCCAGTACTACCCCAATTCCAAAACCAGGTCAAGACACAACAAAGGAAGAAAACTACAGGCCAATATCGCTGATGTACATCGATGCTAAAATCCTCAACAAAATATTGACAAACCGGATCCAGCAGCACATTAAAAAGGTCGTCCACCACGAGCAAGTGGGATTCATCCCAGGCATGCAAGGATAGTTTAATATTCACAAATCAATAAACATAATGCACCACATAAACAAAACGAAAGACAAAAAAAAAAAAATCACATGATCATATCCATAGATGCTGACAAAGCATTTGATAAAGTAAAACACCCATTTTGATGAAGACACTCAGAAAAATGGGAATTGAGGGAGCATACCTCGACATAAATAAAGGCCGTATACGAGAAACCTGAAGCCAACATCGTATTCAATGGGCAAAAACTGAAACATTCCCCCTAAGATCAGGAACAAGACAAGGATGTCCACTTTCTCCTCTCTTATTCAACATAGTTTTGGAAGTCCAAGTTACAGCAATCAGAGAAGAAAAATAAATAAAAGGCATCCAAACTGGAAAAGAGGAAGTAAAGCTATCATTATTTGCAGATGACATGATAGTGTACATAGAAAGCCTTATAGATTCCACCAAAAAACTACTCTGCCTAATAAGTGAATTTGGCAAAATAGCAGGGTACAAAGTCAATATTCAGAAATCAAAGGCATTTCTGTACACCAACAATAAAATGTTAGAAATAGAAACTAGAATAAAACCCATTTGCTATAGCAACAAGGAAAATAAAGTACTTAGGAATAAACTTAACCAAGAAGGTAAAAGACCTGTACTCGGGAAACTACAGAACACTGAAGAAAGAAATTAAGGAAGATACTGATAAATGGAAGCATATACCATGTTCACGGATGGGAAGAATCAACATCATTAAAATGTCCATACTACCCAAAGCAATTTATAGATTTAACACAATCCCTATTAAAATATCAACGACATATTTCACACACCTAGAATAACTACTTCTAAAATTTATAGGGAACCAAAAAAGACCACGAATAGTTGCAGCAATCTTGAGGAAGAAGAACACAGTAGGAGGACTCACAATGCCTGATATCAAACTGTACTACAAAGCCACGGTGATCACGACAGTCTGGTACTGGCATAAGAACAGAAATATAAATCAGTGGCACATAGAGAGCCCAGAAATAAACCCACGTCTCTATGGTCAACTAATATTTGACATATGGGGAAGAAACATAAAATGGAGTGAAAAGAGCCTCTCCAACAAATGGTGCTGGGAGAACTGGACAGGGACATACAAAAATATGAAACTAGACCACCAACTTACACCACACACGAGAATAAACTCAGGATGGATCAAAGACTTAAATGTAAGCCGTGACACCATAAAAGTCCTAGAGGAAAACATAGGCAGGGAAATCTCAGATACTCAATGTAGCAACATTTTCACCAACATATTTCCTAGAGCAAAGAGTAAACAAATGGGAGCACATCAAACTAAAGAGTTTCTGCTCGGCAAAAGAAAACATCAGCAAGATGAAAAGTGAACCAACCATATGGGAAAACATACTTGCCAATGTTACCTCAGACAAGGGTTTGATCTCCAAAATATATAAAGAACTTATAAGGGTTGGTGAAATATGGGGTGGTCTTCGGGCTTCACTTTAAAACTGGATTCTCTTTTCTATCCTAATGGCTTGGACATAAAGCGCCCAGAGGTGTGTGTGTGGGGGGGGGACTAAAATACTCCCCTCAGCCCAAAATTAGTACAGTGGACAAAAGGGCTTCGGACAGGTGTGATGTGTCTTGCACACCCTCTGTGAAAAAAGCCTTTTTCTTTTTCCTAAAGTGGCACATGGAAAAATTGTCTTCGGTAAAGATTTATTTCATTTACTTACAGCACATGGGCATGAGGACTAAGGGAGTAGGAGGTGAGCAGATTGGAAAGGTGCCTGGCAAGCACACAGTAGGTCTGCAATAAATATTAGCCAAGCAGGATTTCTTGGGCTGTATCCTGAGCCCCATTCTCTCTCCTCCCTACACCCTTCCTCTCACTTCTATTCTCTCCCAGAACTTTGACTTCTTCTGTAATGATTCCCAAATGTATTTGCAGCATGGAACTCTTTCCTGAGTTTCACATTCCTGTAGCCATATGTCCCTTGTTAATAATAAATATAAAGTTTATGAATAAACCATGTTGATTGCTAATAAGCCCTCTTCCCTTAGAAGCAGCACTTACAAGAATGTTCTTGACTTTTTATTTGAGCCAGTCCAAGTTTATTTATTTGAACAGTCCACTTCAACACAGGTGTCCAGCTCTAGTTGTAAACTGGGAGAGGAACATGAAAGGTTGGGGAAGGAAATTAACAGTGTGTGTAGGACTGCCTCTGAATTTCTGCTTGTTATCCAAAGCAGGTGTATATTCAAAGATAGCTCTACCCTTCAACCCTTATCACCTTCCTACCACAAAGTCATGAACACTGGGATTGTTGAGAGTGTGGTCAAACATGTGATCTCAAGGACCCTGACAACAGGCTATAAATGCTCCAGAACAGGAGACATATTCTGGTGATAAATAGCTACCTGGCACTTTGTTAAGGCTCCACATGCCTTAACCCACTTAAACATCATTATCAACTCCAAGGTGAGTGCTGACAATAGTCACATTTTCAGGTGGGTTCACGCTGGAATAGTAAAAGTTGCTCAAGATTACACAACTAGAAAGTAGAGGAACAAGAATATGAACACGTACTGTCATACTCCAGAGCCTCACTCTGTTCATCAAGGTTCCTTAACCCCAGCACGAGTGACATTTGGAGCCAGATACCTGTGCTGTGGAGGACCTCCTGTACACTGTAGGATGTTTAGCAACACCACTGGCCTCTACCCACTAAATGTCAAAAGCAAACCCCAAGTGGTGACAATCAAAAATGTCTCCAACATTGCCCAATGCCTCCTAGGGAGTAAAATTACCTCCCATTGAGAATCCCTGCTATAGATGGGAGTGGGCTAGTTTAGAGATTAAATAAGTTGCCGATCAATGATAACTAGTAAAGAGTCCAACCTGTATTCAAACCTAGCATGACTTGATGCCATATATTATGGCATATTAATCAATATGGCAGAAAAAACAAGAGCCTCCTCCACCACCACCCCCCAAAAAAAGAAAGAAAGGAGGAATGAAAGAAAATAAATAAGATGATTCTTTTCAAATGATTTGCTTTTGTTTAAAGCAAAAGAAAGAGAACAGAAGTAGTCCCTAAAGACTGTTAAAGAAACAGACTGTCAAAGATTGTTTTAAGAAAAAGAGTCTCTAATGTACTTAAACTTAACTAAGAGTACGCAGGAACATTCTATGAAGCAGTGTTTCCCAGACTCAGCTGTGTATTATAACGTCCCAGGGAGCTTTAAAAATACTGATATGAGTCCCAGCCCCAGGAGATTCTCATTTAATTGGTCTAGGATGTGGCCAGTGTTTAGGGATTTTTAAAGCTCTCCATGTGTTGCCCGCATGAATCCAAAGCTAAGAACCACTGCTATAAACAATTAAACTAACCTTATCAATTATGCATATTAAATTGATTATATCTCTTTAGCTTAATAGAAAACCAAATGGTTACTTAATAAACTGACTATGTACACTATTCTCAACATCCATTGAGCTACTGATCATCAAATTTGTAGACATCCATAGCATTCTATAGCCAGAAGGGAAGTATTCTCTAGTTCCTAACCTTTGGGCCATCTAGCCTCCCATCATTATTTGCAATAGAAAATGACCAAAAAATCTTGGAAAGGATATTTGTTATTTCATAATTTTTACAACATCGTAAAAACAAATTTTAGTTATTGGATAAAATCTGGTTTAGAATGGTTTTGAGGCTCTAAACATTCTTTTTATTATTCCAATATGTTTGACTGAGTGGTTTTTTCTAAAAGTTAACCTTGTCTCTACTATCATGAATAATCTAGAACTCAGTAGATGCATCAGTTTCTAATATGTGATTTATTCAGATGACAATAGGGCCTTATAGGTTTTCGTTAAGATAGTCTTCAAACTATGGAAATGATAACCATTTTTCTCAATGAGCTTTCTGTCACAAAGACCAGGGAATCTTGTCTAATATGAACATAACCCTGCTGTTCACTCCAAGTATACTTCTTTTCCTTCCCTGGGCAATCTACACCTGCACATAAGCAATAAAACAGTGTGTGCGTTCTGATCATTTCTCCAATACCGATGACCATTTCTAATCACACTGGACAAAAACTTGTCTAGCAATTTGCATTGATTCTTAGAAGACGGTCATTTCTCAAACACGCATCTAAATGTAGGTCATTTCTCACATACTGATCCATGGAATCTGCAAGGTTCTTCAGAATTAAACAAAAGAAACCAAAAATTATGTCCCGTTACAAGTTATCTTTCAATCACTACTCTGAAGATTAAGGGGTGGGTTTGCTTATTCTGTTTTGTGGTTTTTGCCCATTTTGTTGGGGCTTTTTTGGAGTAAGAAGAAGGCTGGGAAGTATAAAAACCTTTCCCCAGCCCTGTAAGTTTATAAATACCTTTCAAGAGTTGGATGGAGCTCAATAAGCTATGGTAGAAATGCTCTTCAAAAGAGTCTATACTTCCGTAATGGCTACCATTAGATTGGAGCCTTACTTTAGACACCAGAACTCAAAATAGCACTGACTCTGGGTAGCAGCAATATCTGAATTTATCTAACACCTAGATTCCCAAAGAGTTATGTGTAATTTAATTACATTTAATTCTGTTTTACTTATACAAACGGTCCACTATATCCTGCAGTTAACTCTTTCATTTAAAACAGATGAGGGCAGAGAGCACAAATGCTTACTTCTTTTGAGTCTCCATTGCATCTAGTAACCTGGTTTATGTTTAAAATATGCTTTTGTGTTCAAAATACGTGCTATTTCTTGGTTGTCAGAGGTAAATGATTCTTGCATCACAAATGATTATTCTCTAATTTCTGCTTTTCCTTGTTCCATTGCTCCTTCTAAACTAGAGAGAAATTTAGACCAGGATAAAGCCTATGAATGGAAAGGATGAAGTGACAAGGAAAAAGAATGGTGCAGATGTGAGCGTGGGTTTTTTGATGACTGTTGATTACTTGACTCTGGCTTTCAGTTTCCATCGATTGGTTGGGGTCGACTGGATTGACTACCATTATGCTTTGTTTCTGAGAGTGAGCATTTTATTTTCCGTGCAGCAGCATGCCCCTCGTGCATAGGTCATTTCCCTGAGACCTCAAGTATCCAGGAAACAGCCAAGAGCTAGGAAATAAGTCTGAACACTTCTGAGCATCCAAAATAGATATGGCCATTTCCCCACTGTCCAAAACCTTACATAAAGTGGTAAGCCCTTTAGAGCTCCCTGCACGTAATTCTCGTAAACTGAACTGTGTGAGTTTCTAACAAGGCATGTTAGAAGCAGCACATTTGTTAGGAGGTTTGCAAAAATAAGGCTGCCAAAGCCTGAGACACTGGCAACCACGAAATGGCACCTGAGAGACAGCAAGAGAGAAAAAGACCAAACAACAGCAACAAGATAGAAAGCCTGACAAAACAAGAACCAAGGAATCAAAACTCAGATATCTGATCATGCCTTGTAGAGGCAAATAACCCTATAGTTGGACTGCATGTAAGGACAACATTGTATTCTAATGGGGAGAGATTGAGTCATGGTGACAAAACTGAGAAAGCCAAGAGTAAGATACACCCAGGAAACTGTTGGAGGGGGCAGAAAAGTATGCAATATGCTTTAGATCTATAGCCAACATCGTTTTGCAGTTGTTTTTGTGTTTAAGTGAGCGAAGATCATGGGGGGAAATGATATCTTAATTCTTAACCAGTTAACAGTTTTTAACAAAAAACCCATTCTTATTTAAATGATTTAAATAAGTCATTTAAATATGCCACATCCTCCGTAACATGCTGGATACATTAGGCATTACTGTATTTCGAGCAAAGCATGAAAATCTCTTTAGAAGTGTCGTGTTCTACGAAGTGTCACCATTACAGCAATGGAAGGAGAGACAGAGAGAGAAAGAGATACAGAGAGACAGAGATTCCAAGTTCTGTCAGGGTTATTACAGTTCCATCTTCCTTGCGTTTCTTTTCCAGCCACATGTGCTTTCCATTTTGACATAGTTACTAACACAATATTTAATTCATTCTGCTTTTATTTTATTTACTATCCACCAGACTTATCTTTCCATGTACCTCCATAATAGTCACAATTTTCATTTTGATGGCTGCCATGTTCCTAAATTGCTTCCAACTTCACTAATTATCCATAAGAACTAGTGTAATAAATAAACATCTATACATATATAGCTATTATGTGCTTTTGTAGTTCTGAATTACAAATGTACCTAAGGTAGAGTAAGAAATGTACCTGAAGAGTGACCAGCTTTACAAGACTGTGGTAAAAATAAGGTCAAAACACTAATCAAAGCCCTCCTCCTAAGATTAGCAGTAATCTAATCCCTGGAGATCTGTTCTCCCACTGCTCTGCATTGCCCAAGATCCTGGGGATTCATTCAAATTCTTCACTGAGAGAAAACTAGGTACTTACACCATCTGGCGGACACTTCGTGACACTGCTTCAGTTAGTCCTGTACCGTGGCCCCGACGACCCCATGCACCTCATGGGCAACATGCACGGCTCTTATACTGGGAACACTCCTTGCCCACCTGTGAAGGGGGCCCGGTGGGCATTAGCATTCCTCTACTAACAGAAGAACACAGAGAAGCTCTGAGAAGTGGTTCCCTGACCAAGGCGTCACAACCAGTAAGGGACAAAGGCAAATGTTTCATCCCCTAAAACAAACCGTTGTCCATTTCATCACATGATCTCATCATGCCAAGCAAAATCTGAAAATATTGGTGGGGGGGCACTATTCACCTGATTTTTTAACTGTGAGGGACACACTGTACCATATATATAGGTCTGCTTCTGTATCATAACTTTTAAAATATCTTGTGAAAACAGAAAACATACCATATGTGAAATGATGCTCCAAAACACCCTTACACATTATTGGGCTCAAATAATTTTAGTCAGTTGAAATTAACAGTGTTATTCTTTTCCTTTTCATTGAATATATTGGGGTGACACTGGTTAACAAAATTATACAGGTCTCAGGCGCACGGTTCTACAGCACATCATCTGTACACTGTATTGTGTGTTCACCACCCCAAGTCAAGTCTCCTTCCATCACCAGGTACCCTCTTTGCCCTCCTCCACCTCCCTAGACCTTCTCCCCCTTGGAAATCACACTGTTGTTGGTGTCCATGAGGTTTTTTCCTCTCTCCTATTTGCTCAGTCCCTCTACCCAGCCACCCAACCACCCCCAGACAGCTGTCATCCTGCTCTCCATCTATGAGTCTGTCTCTATTTTGCTTGTTAGTTCAGTTTGTTCATTACATTCCACATAAGAGTGAAATCGTATGGTAATACTTAGAGATTAACATAAAAAACAACGTGAAAGACTCGAGTTGGAAATGCAGTCTCCAAACAACACATTATGGAACTTCAGATGTGTAGTTACACTCATTTCCATGTGATGATATGTCACTGCAGCCTATGGCTGTGAGATGAATTCACTTCCTATTTGCTTTTGAAAGTGTTTCTCCAGCAATAACTCTGTATAGCTGTGCCCTCTGCTGGATGGAAATGGGTACCACTTTGTGGAGCTGTGCAGAGATGTGGTGTGTTATAATTCCATCTATTTAGGCAGAAATTTTCATTACTTGAAGTCTGAGTAATATTTCATAAATTAGTTGGCTCCATCCCACGCCATTCCTCACTCATCTTTATAAGTTACCGGTAAAGAATCTCATCTACTGAAGATTCAAAATACTGTTAACGATTAGGTCAGTACTGTTTATCTGCTGATACTGACTTGTTACTTCCAAAAAAAGTACTCATGAATTAATATAATAACATAAATACAGATTAATCTTTTTGGAGTCTCCCGTGGTTCAAGAAAATGCATCATGAAGCCTCTCATTAGAGTATTTAAGTTTGCAAATATCCAAAGAACCACAAGTATCATCCCATTTAATTTCATTGGGCCATTAAGCAAGTGTTCATTCCCAGGTGGTATGCTATGTTTCAAAGACACAGAACCAAATAAGGCATAGCCCCAGTTCTCAGGAGTTTTACCATGGAACAGAAGATGCTGAGAAGGAAATGGACAATTGTGGAGTAACACACGTCATGAACACTGGGCATAGCTCAGATGCCCCTTCATTGAAGGACTTGCTTCAGCCTCAGAAAGCCACCTCACCCAACACCATGCCCCCTTCCCGGGGCTCCTGTCCAGTGACTGCTGCCTATGAGAGAACAAAGGCCCTGACATCTCAGTCTAACTTGGACAACTGAGAAAGGCCATTTTAGCTCCTGAGATGCCTGCGGGTTCCACAGAGGCTGTTGTTAGGCCACATCCAAGTTCAACTCTTCTCTCTAGCCCAGTGCTTCTCAACTGGGGGTGATTTTGCAGCCCCCCTCCCCCAGCCGCATACTTGGCAATGTGGAAACAGTTCTGGTTGTCACAACTTGGGGAAGGAGAGTGGTGTGTGGGTGCTACTGACATCCAGAGGGTAGAGGACAGGGATGCTGCTAAACGTCCACAATTAGCAGCCCCACCGTAAAGCATTACCCATCTAGGTCAATATGCCAGCAGTTGAGAAATCCTGTCTACCCAGTCCTGCTTCTTTCATTTCCCTTTCATAGGTGTTGGCCCCGAGGTCATTCCTTAATAAACATCCTGCACACTAAATTCCGTTGTTGAGTCAGCGTTTGGAGGAACGGTTACAAAAGGATCTATAACAAGAACCCATTTTGGTTTTATATGTGTGTATATAAGCAAGAGAGTGGCATGTATGTGTTGAAATGTATTAGTATAACACAAACCTGGAAGGACATACTCTAAAGATGAAGAGCCGGTATTTTACAGTAATGGGACCGTGTCTTGTTTCCTTTTGTGCTTAAGTGCCTGGTTTCTGAGATTTGTGTATTTCTTCTTGTGATCTGTTCTGTGCAGAGAGCACATGTTACTTTTGCAACTTGGGGAGGGAAAGTGGGGTAATTGCAAAGAAAGAGGGCATGGCCAATAGTATCAAACATTGCAGAGAGGCCAAATAATGCCAGATAATAGCTAGGAAGAAGCCAGCAGAGAGCCTCGGGGAGGTGGCTGTAGAAGGCGAGGGAATCAAAGTAGGTCGTTTTCTACAGCAGTAGGACCACAAAGAGAAGTTGAAGAATAGAAGAGTAAGGTGCAGGAGATGAAAAGTCGACCAAACCGATTGCCAAGATCAGAGCCTGGACGAGATTGATGCAGACACAAAAGGAGCTGGGGAGAAGACATGTGCTGATGTAAGACAGAGGTGTGTAATTGGGCAAGGTGCGTGTGAGGGCGTGGGTTTGGATGCCAAGAACACAAGAATGGATTGGCCCAGGCAGAAGCCAAGAGCCCTCTTCTTCTAAAACAAGACGCACGGTCATTACGGAGTTCAGATGGCAACACATTTTGAAGTGATAAATTCTGCAACTGGTCATCTTCAATTTTTCAGTAGGAGGTGAGGTCGTCCACTGAAAGAGCGTCTGGGTGGCGGGACAGGAGTTTGCCAGGAAGGTGAAACGGAAGGGAAACGAGCGACCCAAAGCCCTGCCTGAGAGGGCATGCTCCTAGGAAACTTACCTTTCCTTTACCCAGTTTCAAAGTAAAATCTCAGGAGTGTTAGCACTACGGACATCACCGAGGCCAGGGAACGGGCTCCCAACCAGCGCTTCTCTACAACACTCAGGTGGCAGAGGGCTCCCGGAGGGCTCTAAAAGGCCCACCTGGCAGGATCAGCCACACCTGTACATCTCCACGGGGCTTTTGGGCACTCAGTATCACAGTCTGGGATTATTCTGTGCTACTTTCTGCTTTAGGGAACGGTGTCTGAAGATTTCCTTGCCTTGCCGTGGGGTTTCAAGAAGCTGTACAACCTCTCGCCGGGTCTTCTGGCATATCTCAATCTGATCTCCAGCTGCTGGGACTTCTCCAGAGTATAAAAAAGAGGGCATGTCATGCTGCAGCTGGAGCCTCGTTTTCTCCTAGCTCTCCCGGACACACCTGTCCACCCCCAGGACACGCTGATATGAGATCATTGTTAGCATATGGTCTTAATAGAGCGTGGAATTTTTAGGTGCTTTGTTAAAAGAAATGGTTCTCAACTGGGAGTAATTTTGCCTCCATGCCAAGGGGAGATTCGGCCATTTTGCTGAACATCCTACAATGCACAGGGCAGCTTCCACAACGAAGAATGATCTGTCCCCAAATGTCAATAGTGCTGAGGGTGAGAAACCCTGCTTTAAAGAGTTCCTTATCTGCAAGGACCTTTTCTTTTTTAAAATCCTCACTCCAGGATATGTTTTTAGTGATGAGAGAGGGAGACGGAGAAGGAGAGGGAGAGGGAGAGAAGGAGAGAGATTGATTGGTTGCCTCCTGTATGCACCCCGACCAGGAATCAAATCTGCAACCTATTGGTGCAGGGGAGACACTCCATCAACTGGGCCACCCAGCCAGGGCTGCAAGGACCTTTTTAAAGTCTTCCTAAAACCCATATAAGGGTTATTTTTAATTTGAAATTAGTGTCTAAAATAAATCAAAGAAAATGCCAGATGAGAGTGACGAATGGTAGGATTTATAAATGTCCACAAGATGGCACTGAAACACAGACGAAAATTCAATCTTCTCCAGCCTCCATTTCAGAATGCAGTTTCTCACTCACCCTGGTCAGCTTTCTAGGGTAACAAAAGCCCATCCTTTTTCTAAAGGGCTTGTCACTTTTTTGTGCCTAGTGTTCCCTACCACCAGTATTTTCATGCAAGTGAATTAAAATGATTAATGACTAAAACTTAGCCTGGAACATAAAAAGAACAGGGCCACCTACTCGATCAGCTACAGAATTTGCGGGAGAATCTGCTAGCTTCTTGCCTTCTTTTTAGCTTAACATTTAGCTGGACACCTGGCTAGCAGACATTTCCAAGACTCCAGTACCCTTAGGATGGTCAAGTGACAAAGCTCTGGCCACAAGTGGGATTTAAGCAGAAGTGTTGTTGGAGACTTCTGGGTAATACCCTTAAAGAAGTGGTTCTCAACGGGGGGGGGGGGTGACTTTGCCCCTAGGGGACATTTGGCCATGCCTGGGACATCTTTAATGGTCACAACTGGAGGATGCTAGTAACCTGTAGTGGGTAGAGCCCAGGGATGCTGCTAAATATCCTACAATGCACAGGACAGCCCCCCAAACACAGAATTACCCAGCTTCCAATGTAAATTGTGCCCCGGTGGGAAAATGCTACCTCAGAGGAACAGGGCATGCCACGGCTTCCCATACCTCTCTTCCCACTGGCTGTGACGGTACAGTGGTGCACCATCTTGGTCCATGTGGGCCAAGGCAACAAATCAGGGAGCATGAGGCTACAAGATAGGTGGCATCTGAGTCCCTGAGCCAGTGAATCTACCTTACCACTCTGAACACCTTCCACCCAGAGACAGAATATATACACACACACTCATGGCACTATAGTCCACATACTCGTAGTACTCCAGTAACTGCTCTACCTCAAACATATCTACTCTAGACCTGTCTGTTCTGCCTTACCCAGGAGGCCCTTGGCATTTTCTCCCTCCTACTTACCCCTATTTTTCTCATGGTCCTTCTCCCCTGATGTGGCCTCTTCCCTAAGGCAGATATTTCAACAGCCCCCAACTGATTTATCAGCCTCACTCCATACCTGACCTTTCCCAGAAGATACTACACTCCTAACCACTCCCCATACACCCCCACCTCCACCCCCATTCTATCCATAGATATTTCATTTTACCCCACATTCATTTCTTAAACAGAGCAAAACTACTAAAAAATGTCAGTATCATGAAAGAGCAATAAAAAAATCTGGGGAACTGTTCTAGATTGCAGGAGACTAAAAGATGGCAAAACGAAATATATGGATTGTGGATAGGGTAGAAACGAGTGGCAGTAGAGGCCATTATGGGATAGTTAAGGAAAATTGAATATGAATTGCATGTGGAAGAATGTCCTTGTTCCTAGGAGATGCATACTGAAGTATTTAAGATTGAATATCATGGTGTCTGCAACCAACTTCCGAATGGTTCAGCAAAATAAGGATTATTTTATATAATAACTACATATTCATAAGTTTAGTCAGTTGGGTGCTAGATAGATTTTAGATAAAGCAAGATGGCAAAACATTAATAATGGGTAAAACTGGATAAAGGGTCTATGAGTACTCATTGTACTGATTTTCCTTTGGGTTTTATTTTTTCCCAAAATATAAAGGGCTAATAGAACATCACTTGAAGAATGTTTTTCATAATACACGTGCTTCTGCTGTAGTCCAAAACCAAGGAATCAAGACTTTTCCTGGGTGGGACTTGGGAATCTGCATTTTAAAAGTCCTAGCGCCCCAAGTAAGAAACACGCCTGTGAAACTGCATCTCAGACCCGCCTCTGCCTCCTCTGGTCCTGGATTTCCTTCAGAACTTAAACCTTGACACTAGTTATTTTTGACAATGTTGAAAGCAGGTGCAGCTAGGGATTGGGGGTGGTGAGAAGAGCAGTGAACTGAGGATATGTTCGGGAGCACTCCAGTATTTTAAGATGGGCAGACAAGGAGAATTCCATGAGACATCAACAAGGAAGGGCCAGGGAAGTAAGATGGTAGAAATGCCAGGAGTGCACGTATATACTTCAAAAGAGGATAGAGATAGATGACAAGGCATTCTAGGTGCGCCTGCTCTAGAAGTTGCATCAGGATGAGGAAAACTAAGTTGTTACATCAGTTCAGAAATGGGTCATTTGATGCCAGAGTAGATTTTCTTGGCCAGCCCTCTCTTCCTTCCAGTTGCCAGTATGTGCCGTGGGACTGGCTGACAGAGCCACCTGATATCTCAGACGGGAGAAATTTCTTTTCCAAAAAAAGCAAGGTCTCTGGGAGAGAGATGCTATCAAGCCCCAGAGAGAAAGTTTAGCAGTTAAGGGGGGTTTCCTTTGCTTCTTCCTCCTGCTGAATTCTGGGACGGGATTTATAGTTCTTGGGAGGCAGTGTACAAAACCACCTCAGAGTCACAGAAAATACTCCTGTTTGACATTTGAGAGTGAAGCGGTTGGGGATCATGGAGCCTGGAATCTACGGCTCCTAGAATTGGGTGGTAGTGAGAGTGTTAAATACAAGCTGTGAGACTTGACGAAGGGAAGTAAAAACCTACCACTCCTTCACCAATTGACTCCATCACAGCTGGGGTTTTACAGCCCCAGTCATAAGGGGCACCCTTTCTCGCTCTTACTTGCCCCGCTAAGACGTGTGTGGACCCAGGTATGGATAAATCCTCTTCACTTTCAGTGGAGCTCAGTGAGGCATTTTTAAAAATGTAAAGTGAAAGGAAGGATACAAACAGAAGTTAACAAAGGAAGTAAAGAACAGTTGGTCAGGACAACGGTCCATTTGATCCATTCTTCCCATAGCAGACGGAGCAACTGCTCCAGAACACAAATCTCACCCTGAAAATGCCAGGCTCAGACCTTTTAAGTGGTTTTCCATTGACCTCAGAAAAGAGTCCAAAATTGTAAATGACACACAAGGCCTTTCTGATACTAGCTGACGTTTGGCTTTGTCACCCATCAGTTCTCTTCACACACTCTACACTCCAGTTACCACTTTTGTATCTGTATGGCCACTGAAATCAAGCACAGTAGTTAAGAGTACAGACTCCAGAGTCAGGCTACCAGGCCTTAATCTCAGACGTGAGCAAGACTCTGATCCTCTCTGCCTTCATTTCTTCAGTGACAAAACGAGGCTACCAACAGAGGTGCTTTAAGGATCAGATAAGAGGCCTGCCACAAAGTCAGCACACAATACATGTTAGCTGTTCCTCAACAAACAATGATTGGCTGACTGCCTGTCACGTCCATTTATCACATGCTACTTCTCACCTAGAGGAAAGGCAGACATGTAAACAGGACATTATCATACGTTGTGATCAAAGTGAGGATAGAGCTGTGTGAGCCAGAGGGAACAACTCGTGGGTTTCCTCCCTCGCACCCTTCCCTCAGCTACATTCATCAAAGGTGTTACTTCAAATTCAACTTTTAGCCAGGCCCTGAGGCTTGAGAAAAGTAAATAATTTCCAATTTAATGCTGGCATTAGAACTTTAGGCACTGGCATAGTCCTACTGCCTGTTAAAATATCAAAATACTTTCATATTGCTTAGCAAATGCCCTGAGCACCTGAAGTGTTCTGGCTCTCGGGAGCACTGACTGGACACCATCAGCGTCCACCCTCGTTCCCCCTATGGCACATGTGTGGCAGCTTGTCCGACACTGTTCTTTTGCTCTCATACCCCACCCCGATGGTAGCAACTCTAGGCACTGTGAGCAAATGGGAATTACCAGTTTGTTCAAGCCAGCATTCATTTGGATATCACCTTGGCTTGCACTTGGGGATACCGCCTGCTCTATGAGTCCTAGGAGCTGTCTCTGTTTGCTTGTTGAGACGCCTGTTGTCTTAGGATAGCTTTTGGCCTTCTTTTGGGCCATGGCCTATGCCTGCAATACTCTTTGGAAACCTGTGCCTATCCACCAGCCTGGCTTCCTTCTAGCCATCTATCTACCCCACGTGAGAGGTTTCTGTTGCCTCCTAAAGGCACCCAATCCATTCTGTCGGTATTACCAGCTCTACGTACGCTAGGACTTATCATGACATGTGGCATTAGGAACATGTCCTGGTATCTATGAAAGAATACAAAGTGAGAGATTTGGAACCAGAGCTATCTGTCCTTGAATCCCAGCTCTACCATTTCTTAACTCTCTGAACTTGAGCAGGGTATTCAGCTTCTCTGGGCCTCAGTTGCCTCACCTGCAAAATCAGATAATACTAATATGTACTTCATAGGGCTTTGGGGAAAATTAAAAGACATAGTAGTGAAAAGCACTTAGAAGAATGCCTGGTACATAGGAAAAGCTCAGTAAATGTTATTATTGCTATTGTTACTATTCTTATTATTTTATATCGAAGCTTTAATGGGCACATTGAGCATATTTTCAAATAGTTTTACCTTGCTTGCCTTTTCGAGTGGCTCAACACCTCCACAAATGTAGGTACGAAAGACATTGATTAGCATGCCAATTTCCAAGGGGAAGAAACTGATGCTCAGCTATATTAAGGGATTAAGTGACATTAAGTGGCAGTGGTGAATGACACATTTTTGACTCCCTATTTTCTGTCATTTTCCCCACCTGGGAACACTGAAATAGGTGGATCATTATTTATTCAATAAAAATTTATTAAATGGCTACTATGTACCAGATATTGCGCTAAGCACCGAGGATACAGTAGTGAGCAAGACTGACATTCTAGTGGGAATAAACAGTCAATAACCAAACAAATAAGAATATAAATGACATATCAATTGGTATGATGAAAATAAAACAGGGTGATGTTTAAAGAATAACTGTGAGAGTTCGGTGAAGGAAGGAAGGCTTTTCTGAGGAGGAGACTTTCATGACAAGAAGACAAGCTGGAACCCTTTTCTTTTCTTTTCTTTTCCTTTTTTTTTTTTTTTTTCCTGTGTGGTTGCCTCTCACTCGCGCCCGCAACTGGGGACCTGATGTGCAACCTGGTAATGTTCCCTGACTGGGAATCGAACCAGCGACACTTGATTCTCAGGCCGATGCTCAATCCACTGAGCCACAGCAGCCAGGGCTTGGAACCCTTTTCACATTTGATATGTGACTGGGATCTGGGAGGGAAGTTCTCACAGAAAGGAACTTCCTGCTCTGGGCCTCCACAGACAAGTGGAAGAAGCAGGAGGGAGGGCTGCAAGTTAAGGGTGGCTCAGGGCCTAAAGTCAGAATTAGAGACTTTCTGGAGAAGCACAAAGCAAAGAAACTCGTGAATAGTGCAAGGCATTTTCCTTACAAGTATTTATTAAGTCTATATTTTTCAATTAACTTTACTGAGATATAATTTAGATAGAATAATGTTCAGATAGAATAATGTTTACTAATTTCAAGTGTATAGTTTGCTGAGCCTTGAGAAATGTACACATAAACCTGCACTAACCACCCCCCTCTGTTATTATCAAGGTGCATAGATGACATTTCCATAACCCTAAAACATTCCCTTGTGAATCTTTGCAGTCAATTATTGTGAGGTATTTTGTATAATGTCCCTCGATTTGAGTTTACCGAATCATTTTCATGATTACGCCGGAGTCATGCTTTTTTTTTTTTTTTTTTTTTTTTTTGCAAAACTGCCATAGAGGTAATGTGCCCTTCTCTTGACATCATGTCTGGAGGTAGGTGGTGTCAATGTCTTTACTGGCAATGTTAACCTTGATCACCTAATTAAAATGTGACTGATGGGGTTTATCTATTGTAGTTACTCCTTTTCCCTTTGTAATTAATAAATATTTTGTGGGAGGAGTGATATCCCATAAAGATTTACACTGGCATTGTATGAGACCTATGTGTTGAATTAGAGAATATTGTTTTGTTTTATTTAGTTATAGTAGAAGCATAGTCTGTTTCTGTATTTATCAGCTTTCCTCTGTTTTCCTCGTTCATGTTTTATGGCTTTGTTTTTTAATAAACACGGGTTCTGAATGAATAGGAAAACAGTGTGAGAAGAATGGAAAGAAACATAGAGAAGCAAACTTGGATTTGAATACCAACTCTCCCACTTACTGATCACATGACCTTGCAAAAGTCTTTTAAACGTAAGCCTCTAGTTTCTCATCGGTAAAAATGGCTAATAACAAACCACGTCACAAGGTTTTAGGAAGAATTAAAGCACTTAGTAGTGTCTGGCACTCAGTAAGTGCTCTGTAAATGCCATTTCTTGCCTTCCTTAATATGCCAGTGTTTAATATTGTCATTGTCTTTCTCTGACTGGGTGGCTCTAGGATATAGAAACACAATCAATTTTTAGATGTTTTTCATGTTCTGACAGCACAAAGACTTTAGTGCAGGGGTAGTGCTCAACCTTTTACATGTTTCTGAGTCGCTGGGGAGAAAGAATCTGGAACTGTTTTAGTTGATGGCAAATTCTTACACCTCACTAGTATTTTCTATCTTATACTTCTGCAAAGTTCACTTATTACTTCTGGTATTAGGGGACGTGATTTTCATGGATGTACAAATATATATCATTTGCAAAAGTAGCATTTTTGTCTTTTTTCCGTATTAGAACTATTTTAAAGCAGAATTTTGAAAGGTCGATTTTGTGTTGTCCCTGTTTTCAAGCAGAATTAATGCAATATGAGCTTTGTTGGGAAGATGTACTCCTATGTTCAGCAAGAGAGGAAACACTACAGACATCCTTCTCCTTCTCCCTGATATTTGTAAGGTTTCAGTGAAACTTTGATTTCTCTGCTTTTTCCTTGCTCCAAGTTTTATTTCCCCTTTCCTAAACTTGTTTGATTTGTTCCCTACGTTCTTTAAGCAGGAGCCAATGCATTGGCTTCTTTTGTACTGATACACGTTTTTAGGACAAGACGTTCTCTAAGTACTGCCTTGGCAATATAATGCCTACCCATTTTTGCTTTTGCCTCAAGTTCCATTATGGTTTGGCATGGCACTGTTACTGTATCTTCTGTATCACAATCAAGGAATTTTTTGCATTAATTTTTTATTGAATTTGTTGGGGTGACATTGGTTAATAAAATTACAATCTATAGGTTTCAGGCGTACAGT
This sequence comes from Furipterus horrens, assembly GCF_987537825.1. Taxonomy (NCBI): domain Eukaryota; kingdom Metazoa; phylum Chordata; class Mammalia; order Chiroptera; family Furipteridae; genus Furipterus; species Furipterus horrens. Next base: position 100,139 of record NW_028327210.1, read on the forward strand.
TCTATAATAAGCCTTCTGTATATTGTATTGTGTGTTCACCACCCCTAGTCATATCTCCTTCTGTTAGGGATAAAGAAGCAAGCCAGTGACTCTCAAACCAGCAGGAGAAAATTAACAGATGAGTCATGGAAAAGGGGCGAGGGAACGACATTCTGCAGCTCCTCACACATATCTCTGGGCTCAAAAGGAGAAAGACTGTTGTCACCAAACACAGAGAAATGGGAAGATGTAGCTAGATAACTTGGCAAGTACAGTAAGTTGGACATAGACCTATAACTAGATTACCCTTAGTTAATCACACCCTGAGTTAAGTAGTTAATCACATTAGAATAGATTGTGAACCCGGATTAACCAGTAGTGGAGAAACCGGGGAGAAGGAGAGGGGAGGAGAGCTCATCGCCTTAGTATAAAACCAGTTTACTTTGTCTACTTTGCGCGCACATGCTCCTGGCTGGTGGTGCGCCCAGCTCCGCAGACTCACGAATAAATGCCTCGCTTTGCTGCTCAAGTCCTGTGTACCAGTGATTTATTGTGAGCGTTTCTCACCCTTCCATCACCATTTTTCTCCCCTTTATCCTCTGCCTCCCCCAATTCCTTTTCCCTTTGGTAATCACCATACTGTTGTCTATGTCTATGAGGTGGGTCTTTTTTTCCTTTTTCTTTTTTGGCTTAATTTCTTCACCTTTTCCACACAGCCTCTCAACCTCCCTCCCTTGTGACAGTTGTCAGTCTGTTCTCTACCTGTTTTGTTTGTTTATTTTGTTCATTAGATTCCACATATGAGTGAAATCATATGGTACTTGTCTTTCTCTGACTGCTATTAATTTTGACTTAAAAAAACATTACACAGTATGGAATTTCCTCAAAAAACTAAAAATGGAACTGCCTTTTTACACATTGATTCCACCGCTGGGATTATACCCTAAGAACCCTGAAACACCAATTCAAAAGAACCTATGTACCTCAATGTTCATAGCAGTGTTATTTACATTAGCTAAGGGCTGGAAACAGCCTAAGTGCCCATCAATAAGTGAGTGGATCAAAAACTGTGATGCATTTACACAGTGCAATACTACACAGCAGAACGAAAGAAGGAACTCTCGCCCTTCACAAGAGCATGAGTGGACCTGGAGAATATTATGCTTAATGAAATCAGCTAGCGGTGAAAGGCAAATACTATACGATCTCACCTAATACAGGAAGCTAATGAACAAAACAAACAGACAAATGAGCAAAATAGAGCCAGTGATATATAAACAAAGAGCAGACTGACAGCGACCAAAGGGGAAGGGGAAGGGGAAGGGGAGTAATGGGGGAAAGAAAGGGAAGGGTCGAGTCAAGGAGCAAGTATAAAGGACCCATGGTCATGAGCAAAAGGTAAGAACTGACTATGAATGTGGGAGTGGGGGTGGGCGGGGCAGGGGAGAGCAATGGGAAAAGGATTAGGACAACTGTAGTTGAACAACAATAAAATTAAAAATTAAAGAACTAAAAGCATATTAAAATAAAAATAGTACATTGAAATATTATTTATCTTGATTACTGAGTTTTCTGGTACCCCCTTAAAATGTGACCCTGAAGCAAGTGCTTCTAACACTTCACCTCAACACAGCCCTAGACCTGCAGTAACCTTCTAGATGAGTTATGCTCACAACTTCCTTTTAAAATGGATGCCTGATGCTCAGATAGACTAAAACTGTTAGAGATAGCAAACCAATTAATTACACCACCTATCAGGAGATAATTGTGATTTTCCCCTCCTTCTTCTCCTGTCTTCCCTTTTTACACGTTGGGTTCGCGGCTCAGCAGAAATCTTTGCCCATTTCCAACTGTTGGTACTGAGGAAGGCCGCATTGCTAATATGGTGCCGGGGAGCACTTCTCAATTTATAGAGGTGAAAGGCCAGGGTCCCACCCTCCAGGGATAAACCTCAAGACTGCAGAGCTGTTCCAGACACTTGCCAGGGCCCTTTGAGGCCCAAAGCATTCTTTTCTCTCTTGGAGTTTGTCAATTAGTTCTGGCAAAAATCAAGTTTCCTCACCCTGATCTTACCTCATCTACACAGGTTTCCCTGAGAAAATATGGAAAAGAAACTCTTATAATCCTGAAATATCAGAAGTAAAAAAGCCCTCAAGGAGAATCTTACCCCAATGCCTTCCACTTAACAGCACTTATAACTTCCTGTGCTGTATCTCCAGAGTCCCAGGAATCCCTAAGGCTGCCTCATAATAAAAATCAGGAGCAAGTCAAGAGCCAAGTTAATCAAGGAAGTAAACTACTATGGGCCCCAGTTATGCTCAGGGAGATCTGAGTCATCAGAAATGCAGCCCTGGCCCTGTAACTTGTTTATTAAGGATTTTCCTAAGGACAGAGACAAGGATCTGTAGTGGCTCAACTCCAAAGCTCTTCATGGGGTGGGATGGGACTGCAAAAGATTTGACTAGCTTTCATTTGAGTTGTGGAGCTTTAAAGGTTCTGCTTTAAAGGGGCCTGCCTTTCCTTCTGACAGGTCCAGGCACTGTGAAGGTAAAGTTTGCCTCCATGCCTCTTATCCCCCACCCCTCACCCCGTAAAGTGTCTCTCTAGGTTACATTGTCAGAGAATTTTGTTTTTATTTTAAAATATATCAAGAACACTTGCAAATGTGTTAGGATGGGCTTTGAGACATACAGCTTCCTTCACATAGCCACATTTATAAGATTCACCTTGTGCAAAGCATCACATCCATTCCTCCAGCTTAAACAGTGAGGGTAATTTCTGGCTACATTTTACACGTGAAGAAACAGGCTTACAGTCTAGGTGACTCTGTAAGGCCACGTAGCTAGTAAGAGGCAAAAGCTTTGACTTTTGAATTCAGAAGGATGCCACATCTTGTGCTTGTTCTACAAAGCCACTCGCACCTCAAAGGTGCTAAGGTATGCCACAGCAAACTAGCTAGTAGAGGACCACAGGGTCGAAACCACTATCTTGATCTCATCTGATCTGCAATGAATTCTAGCATTATAATTGACTTCTGAGAAGCATACAACAAATCTAGGAACTTAGTGCTAGTCTCAATGGAATTCGCATAGCATGGCTATGAGGAATTTACCATTCTGTAGTTTATTCTCAGAAAAATTTCCTTTCAGACTGGTAGAAGACAAGGAAATCTCATCAATTGAAGGAAATGACTTATAAGGAAACTTTATTCACACAGGGGGGAGGATCAGAACACATTGTAGTTCAGTCAGTAAATACTAAATAGCCATGGCTAAATAGTAAGTACTAAATAGCCACATGCAGTTGATATGGAGTGTGTGTGTGTGTGTGTGTGTGGGCGTGCGCGAGCGCGCGCGTGCATGTGGCAAGTGGTCACAATGTCCTTGAGTAATATACCTATCAATTTTTTTTTTGTCTAAGCTAGCTGTCCTGTCATGATGACTGTAGTCAAGAACCCTGCCTCAACACCCATGTATTTCTCCAGCTTATCCTTACATAAAAGAGTGCCTTAGTATGCAGGTGCCACACTATCTCACAGTTCTTGTTGGCCCTGTGCTACTTCTGTTTAATTTCTTATATATATGAGTCCCTGTTGTCCAGGCAGTATGGATAATTTGTTACTGTCTTGCCTGCCGCCACGAGAATAAAGTTGGTGTGAATTCCTTCTGCAACGCCCCACTGTCATTTTGCAGTCTCACTGAATCCAAAGTTAACCTGCCTGGAGCTGAGCTCCTGCGGCACTTGGTACAGTCAGCAGGACTTGCCACAAACGAAAGCTATGGAGCAGGGGTCAGCCACGGGGCACGGCCACTCAGGGTGGGCTATCGGGTTGGCCTGCATGGATATGTGGTTCATGGTGGTGACCGTGTTGGAGGCTTCGGTGCCCCTGCAAGATTGGGAGAGGGTAGAAGTGACTCCTGAGGTGAGAGAAGAGGCTCTGCTGAAGATAGGGGGCTCTCTAGGGAAGAAAAGTGCCTGGGTAGGGGCTGGTGCTGTAGGCTGGCTATTTCTCTGTTCTGCATAAAGCATTCAGGGAGTTGCTTGAATTGGAAGCCCAGGTCCGAGAGTTGAAAGAGGACCTGTCTCAGGAGCAGGAATTGAGGGCTGCCTGGGAGAAAACATGGGAGCTATTAGAGGTGGAAGTGGCCACCCTGAGGGCCTGGATCAGGACTGGTTTTGTGACAGGATCAGAGGTACAGGTCATAGACTCCTCGGAGGATGAGGATGAGGAGGAGGATGTTGGGGAGGGCTAGACCTCACCCATTTCAGCCATGCCTGGGGTGGCGGTGGTGGTAATGCAGAAGATTAAGACTAAGTGTCCTTGAATGACTGAGGGTCAAGCCAGCCCCCTCTGCCAGTCACAGAGCACTCCACAGTGCATCCGTACTTGCAAGCAGAGCTGGTGGATTTGGGGAGCTGCTTCTGGCAAAAGGCGTCAGAATCTTTGGCGGCTTGGTTGCTAAGATTATGGGATGTAGGGGCGGGTGGCATTTTACTTCCTGGCCAGGGAATGGGTAAGCTTGTATCCAACCCCACGCACCCAGTGCTGAGGCAGCAGCTGCAGAATGCACACGAGACTCCAGGCAATCATTCCCTGTTAGATTGGATCAAGGCAGCTGATCGCATTACGTGGCCGAACCCAGGAGATCTTCCATCTACGTCCAGCAGGTGGCAGTTGTATACTGGGTTACAGCAGCTATTAGGAGAACTGGGACTGAAGGATGCTATTTATACTGTAATTTGAAAACTCATGGCCTGGATGAAGAAGTGTTCACAGCGAGAATAAGGGATTTGGTCCTACAAACTGCACTGTAGTAGTTATTCAGACCCAACAGAAACTACCCTGGGGAGGGGAGTAAAGGTGTGGTATACAAAACCAGGGAGGGACCTGATACCTGCTATTGTGTTATCTCAAGATATCTCTTTAGCATGCAGCCTACCGGACGAGCAAGACCTACCTTTGTTAGTACCACTAAAACCTATTTTTAAAATCACCCTTAGGGTCAGTCTGTAGCAATGTGTACATGGACTGGGCATACACCCTTTGCTGAGGTGGCAAATGCCTTGGCATGCAGTGTCAGCACAGAGACGCCAAGCAGAATTGCCACCGGCTTACCATGGAGAGCGTGGATCCTTTGTTCCTGTCTCACCTGCTGCCACAAGAATAAACTTGGGACTTCTGGCCAAAATGGAGACATAGGTAGACACGCTGCATCTCCTTCCACAACTGAAAAGGAATACAACTACCTCAAAACTGGAGACACCCAGAAGTTCCAGAAAGTCGAGCTGCATGGAAGTTCAACAAACACAGATTTAAAGAAGAAAAACTCATCCAGAGAGGCAGGAGGGATGGAGCCGGGGCAGAGAGGAAGCAGTGGCAGCTGTGGCATCGGCAGTGGCAGACCAGTGGAAAACGCAGTCACACCTTTAAAAAAAGTAGGGAGGAACACCTGGGGAGAGCTCTCAGCACCAGACCAGACAGTGCAGCTCACAGTTCCAGCACCAGGGAAAATAAAACCCATTGCTCGTGACTGAAAGCCAGTGGGGGTTGGGGCATGGGTAGAAGCTGCTGGTCTCTCAGCAGAGTTCCTTTGTTTAGAGGCCCTCAGAGTCCTAGAATGCCACAAACCCACCCATTCTGGGAACCACAGCCAGAGAAATAGCTAGAGACAGCCAGTTCCACACAGGAAGTGGGAGAAGTGCCTGGAAAAGGGGCGAGGGTTGAGCAAGCAGCTTTGTTCCCTCTCAGACTCCTCTCCCTCATATGGCACCACAACGTGGCCAAATGGGTCGCCCCATACTAACGAAGACCTAAGGCTCTGCCCCTCACAATGTAGCAGTTGTGACAGCTCTACTAACACAGAGGCAAACACAGAAGCCTCTCAAGTTAATGAGACAGAGAAGTATGGCCCAAAAGAGAACGGATCAAGGTTCCAGTGGAAGAACTAAGCGATGAGGAGATAGGCAACCTAACAGACTGAGAGTTCAAACCACTGGTGATAAAGATGCTCACAGATGTGACAGATATGCTGGAGTGTGGCAAATGCAGAAGGGAACAAGTGAAGGCTAAGTTAAGTGAAACCAAGGACAATCCACACAAAACCAATAGTAAAGGGAAGGAAGTCTGGGTTCAAATCAATGACTTGGGACATAAGGAAGAAATAAACAGTCAACCATTGTAGAAGGAGGAAACAAGAATTGAAAAAAAAGAATGAGGACAGGCTTAGGAACCTCTGGGACAACTTGAAACGTGCCGTCATCTGAATCATAGGAGTGCCAGAAAGAGAAGAGGAAGAGCAAGAAATTGAACCTTATGTAAAAATAAATAAATAAATAAATAAATAAATAAATAATGCCAACTTTGGCAAAGGGAAGAGACATACACGTCCAGGAAGCACAGAGTCCCAAACAAACTAGACCCAAAGAGGACCACACCAAGACACATCACGATTAAAATGCCCAAGGTCAAAGATAGAGAATCTTCAAAGCAGCAAGAGAAAAGCAGAGTTACCTACAAAGGGGTGCCTGCAAGACTATCAGCTGATTTCTCAAAAGAAACTTTGCAGGCAAGAAGGGACTGGTAAGAAGTATTCAAAGTGATGAAAAACAAGGATTTACAACCAAGATTACTCTATCCAGGAAAGCTATCATTTAGAATGGAAGGGCAGATAAAGTGCTCCCCAGACAATGTGAAGTTAAAGGAGTTCATCATCACCAAGCCCTTATTATATGAAACGTTAAAGGCACTTATTTAAGAGAAAGAGGGTCAAAACTATGAACATTAAAATGACAACAAAGTCACAACTATCAACAACAGAACCTAAAAAATAAAAACAAACCAATAAAAGTAAACAGGCAACCAGAATAGGAACAGAATCATAGGCATAGGGATCATTTGGAGGGTTATCGGCTGGGAAGGGGAAGGAGGAGAAGTAGTGCAGGGATTAAGGAGCATAATTAGTAGGTACAAAATAGGCAGGGGGACATTAAGAATAATATAGGAAAGGGTGAAGCTGAAGAACTGGTATGCACAACCAATGGACATGAACTAAGGGGGGTGGGACTGCTGGAAGGAAGAAGGATACTGGGTGGAGGGGAGCAAAGAGAAAAGAAATTGGGACAACTGTAACAGCATAATCAATAAAATATACTTAATTAAAAAAATCAACTTGGCACCTTCCTCCAAAGAAACCCTTTTGTTCCTCTAATGTGGGACATTGAAAAATTAATACCTGCCTTTTGTCATCTAGTGGTTATGGATTGAATGATGTCCTTTAACCCTGTTGCCAAAACTGTTGTCCCGAGAATACAACAAGGATGCCAGCCCGTTAAACCAAGCACGCCATTGTCCGGGGACAACCAACGGACCTGGAGTCTGCAAGACCCTTCCCCATGTGAAAAGACCACCCTCCCCTCCACACCCCCATTCTTATTAGCGATGTCTGGACCCAAGGGTAGGTAGGCCGACGGCCATGTCCAGAAGCAGCTAGAGGAGCTCCAGACCGTCACCCATTGTCCTTTATAAGATTATAAAGGGTCTTAAGTCTGAGAGGGGGGATTGTTATTTTTTATTGTTAGAATAATTAGTTAATTGATTAATTAATTAATTTTAAAAAAGAACAATATAGGAAAGGATGAAGCCAGAACTTGTATGTACGACCCATTGGCATGGACTGGGTTGGGGGGGTTGCTGGGGGAGGGGTGCTGCTGGGTAGAGGGGAGCAAAGGGGGAAAATTGGAGCTATTGTAACAATATAATTAATAAAATATACTTAAAAATAAATAAATAAACTTGGAATGAATTCCCTCTCAAACACTCCACTGTCACTTTTTGGTCTCACTTAATCCAAAGTTAACCTGCCTGGAGCTGAGCTCCTGCAGCACAGTAGTCCATCTGCAAATTCCTGACAAAGACCGAGAAAACCGTACCCTCGGGATTAGAGGGGAGATTATCAAGTTATATGTGTAATGTGGCAGAAACAGGGGGTCCACAGGTGGCAAACCTCTGGATCATAATGGACAAACCATATTACTTAGAGATTTGGACATGAGTTATATCTTTATGTCTTGGGTGCTCAGAAAATTGCCTAAGGTCAGATATAGACCCAAGCCCAACACTGTATCACTAATCCTTGGATTTAGACCCACTCCCCTCTTTTGCCTCAGATATATCTGATTAAGAAACACGACTTTTTTTTTCTAGCCCTGGCTGCTGTGGCTCAGTGGATTGAGCATCGGCCTGCGAGCCAAGTGTCGTTGGTTCAATTCCCAGTCAGGGCACATGCCTGGGTTGCAGGTCAAGGTCCCAGTTGGGGGCTCGTGAGAGGCAACCACACATTGATGTTTCCCTCTCTTTCTCCCTCCGCTCCCCTCACTCTGGAAATAAATAAATAAATAAAATCTAAATAATAATAAAAAAGTTAACAATAGAACGTATATTTTAAAAAAAGAACACAACGACTTTTTTTTTTAAATTTTTAAATTCATGTTGTTGCCTAGCTTATTTAACACCTTGTACTTGCATAGTCCAACTGCTCAGACGTATTGGGAAAGACAGTCGTGTAGTGTGTTGTTCAACTTGCCTAATGAAGGGGCGCCCAGATGGCATGGAATGCTGCTGTGGGGATGGGGTGACTAGCTACAGAGTTGTTGAAGGGACTGTTAGTTTACAAGTTAGTGAGCAGCCAGTCCAGAAGTTGTTTTCTAGCCATGTTGTCCATGGCTTCATCCAGTTGTCGTTCCTTGGCAAACCTCATTACTTCTCGAAGGAGATCTCCAACACTGTACCCCTTCTCTGCTGCCTTAGCTGAAACTTCTGGAAGCTGTGGAGGGAGCAGAGATAGCTTGAGTCATGTGATACTTTTGAAGAAAGGTCTCAGGTGGATAAAGTGAACTACCCCCCTCACCCACCTTTCCGCCCATGACTAAGATTAGAGTAAAAGCTTTCGCTGATCCAGGACTGCCTTCCCTCTCCTTTTTCCTTGACCCTCCTCTAATGTCATAGATCAAAATGAAAAACATAACTTCATTTTGAGCATCAAAAAACAAAACCTGGAATCAGTTGTCTTTACTAAATACTTCTCTCCAAGGCCTGGGTCTTTTGGTTAGTCTGTGCTGATTGCTAGGTCAAGGTTAGGGGTGGCCATCTCCCCCACCTTCCTAAAACATATTTTACCAAGTAGTTTGTTTAAAGGGTCACTGAATTTAAAAAAAAAAAAAAAAAAAAAAAGCTAATCTTTCTCGCCTCCTCTTGGCTGAAATGTGCAGACCCCAAGGTGCTACAGCCTCAATTAATGGTTCATTGCTTTTGTGTCTTTTTATGAGGATAAAGTAATTCATAAAGCACATAGTAAAGAGCATACTTGAGAAAAATTTGGACTGCTCGTGAGCCCTAAGTACAGTTTTGCCTCCCTTCCCCTGCCCAGTCTAACCATCTTTCTTCTTGTGCTTTGCCATTGCTTACCTTCTCCAGTTGTCCATCATCATCTCTCACGAAACAGAGCACAGGCACCTTAAATTGGGAGGCTGCAATCCACTGCAGGACAGCCTGGAGCTGTTTCTGCAAGCTACTTGTTGAGCACCAATTATTGATGATGACTTCCGGCCCAGAAAACTCTCGATAGTTCTGTGACATTGCACTACTGTGACTGCATCTGGGGCCACCAACTTGGAAACTTGGGTTGTGTACCAAGGCTGCTTGTTCTTCCAATTCGGCCAGGGCTTCCCTGTTGTTGTGATACCTAGCCATGATAAGGCACAGCTTCCTCACAGGTTCTACCAGTTGATTGATGAATTGCCAGTTCATTTGCATCATCCCGCTGGCAAAATCAAGGTCTAAATTCTCCTGGAATTGTTTTTCCCCTCTCTTGGACATTGAAGTTGCTTTGTTTGGCCTGGGCTCAGAAGGCTTGCTCTCCCCTTCAGATTGCTCTTCACTGTTGAAGGAGGTCTCACTGAGCAGTTTCTGAATCAGTGATAGAATGATGTTTGACATATCGGACTTTTGGCACTCCGCCTGTTGTTGAGTCTCCTTTACAGAGGTAGATGGCCCAGGAGCTCCACAAGATTCTAGATGTTTCACTGAAAGTGCCTTGGCACTTTGGTCACTTGCGTTCTTTTCAAATTGGGCACTCTGAGTCCTATGGCCTATGGTGGAACCAGGATAGTCATCTTCAAGTGCATTTTTGGCCTCGGCCTGCTGGGTCAGGTGGTACTGAATCAGCATAGGGGCAGAGACAATCAAGTCCTTCGCCAGTGACTCTGTGGAAGGGCTGATCTTCTCTCTTTTTTCCTCCTTACTCACGCATGCTTTGCCAGCCATCTCGCCTTGGTTTCGTTGTTTTTGGTTCCACATGGACAGGCTCTCCTTGAGGATGTGTTCAGAAACTCTTTCAGCGCTAATCAATGACTTGCACTCCTCTGGTTTTATTTTGCATTTGTCCTTCCCCTTCAATTCAGTTTTCATGGTGGAGAATTCAAGACTTTGGTTTTGACTTTGGTTCTCGTATTTGAGACTGTGGGAGCCGGCCTTCAAGGATGCGTACAACAGAGGCTGTGATTTAGACTCCTTCTCTCCAAGCAGAACAGTAGCCAGGCGCTTCAGCATGGCCTCCATTATATGTGTAGCATTTTGTTTTCCGTGGTTGAACAGACTCTTCTTGACAGCTGAGATAAAGTCGCAGTCAGTCATCAGGGCCGCAGTGATATTATGCAGGTTCTTCAAGCAGGAATCAATCAAATCAGAGACAACTTCCTGGGTGTGTTTTAACAACACCCTCTTCAGGACCACACAAGCGGGAATTGGCTTCCCAGGAGCATGCACTTTCAAGGTCTTCAAAATGGAGACCATCAGGTCAGATGCCACCTGATTTGCATAAACCGTGAGTCCTTTACTGATAGAGTGTGAAAAATCTTTGCTCTCTTGTTGGCACATCTCTTTGTCTACCCCCTTGTTCTTGTTGGATAATTCACTATACATAAACATTTTCCTGCCACCTTCCCTGCCCTCTTCTCCAGTGTCCCGCCTTTCCACATAGGATATTTCCTCAGCATCATGGGCCATGTCAGAAACGATCTTGCTCACAGCGCTGCGGGGAGTGTTTTTCCCTTTGTTCCCAGAGGGTGGATAGATTGAATGACGAAAGCATTTGCTTCCATTTTCCAACTTCTTGATTTCATTACAAGGCATCTCCATTACCAGATTAGATAGCCGGATGATGGTGAAGGAAAGGTCATCCATGGGACATTCTCCCTCAGGAGAGATTACTGCCCTGTTAGTGCTAGAAGATTTTGCTGGAGAGGTGGAAGGACTCTGATTTTTGTTGGTATTCTTGGCTGCAGTCATGTCTACATGTGGGCTTTGAGGTCTATTGGCCATGTAATCGATATTCAGTTTATCATCATAGATGCTGTAGCAGTTTGCAGAGGGTAATTTGTGATGTTCATCTTCATCTCCTATTTTATGTTTGCAGCTAGAGGCTGAGGGACTTAGTGCATGTTCGAAACCCAAGGCATACTTCTGGATATCATTTAGAAGCCAATTTACAACAGTTATAGGATCAGAGGGAGCTTGTGTGAAAAGGCATATAGATCCGTCCATCTAAAAAAAAAAAAAAAAAAAAAACAGAACACCTAAGAGTTTGGGGAGGCTACTTTCCCCCCTTATTTTATTTAGAAGACATATCTTTCTAAACTGCATACATTAGGGGTTTACCCTTTAGGATTTGCATGGAAACATAATACATAATTATATCCCTTTGAGCACAAGTGGTAGCGTGTCAATTTCACATGAGCACGTGTGCTTATCTCAACATGTGTCAAAAATGTATCAATGTGTCTGTCATGTGTGTGTGTGTGTGAATAACAGTATAGCAATTCATAAGTGGGGACATCTCAGTAGATGTGAGAATGTTCAGTCTGTGTTGTTAGCGTGTGTGTCCGTGTGCACATGTCAGTGCACATGTATGCCTGCCTGTGTGTAAGCCTGTGTAACAATGTGTTGACATCAATACCGATTTTATATGTTTCCTGTACGGGCCAACGTGTGCATGATAGCGTGTACATTTTGTACACTGTGTGAATGTAAAAATGAATGTGTATGTCAGTGTGTCTGAATATGTAAATGACAAGTGTCGATTTGAGTGATCTGCATGTTTGTTTATAATACAAATCTAATAGAATGTATCATGGAGCTATACCTATATGTGTATTAATCCTGTCTGCAGCGCGGCCTCCTGAGACTCAACGGTTTGGCTGAACTAAGTGGCTGGGTTGGTGAAGAATGGGGTGGTTTGTGGGCTTCACTTTAAAACTGGTTTCTCTGTTCTATCCTAATGGCTTGGACCGAAAGGGCCCAGAGGTCTAAGAGTGGGGAAAGCTAAACTATTTCCCTCAGCCCAAACTAAGTAGAATGGGCAAAAGGGTTTTGGACAGGTGAGATGCGCCTGGCACACCTTCCTCCAAAGAAGCCCGTTTCTTTTCCCTAATGTGGAACATTGAAAAATTAATCCCTGCCTTTTGTCATCTAGTGGTTATGGATTGAAGATGTCTTTAAACCCTTTTGCCAAATCTGTTGCCCCCAGAATACAACAAGGATGCCAGCCTGTTAAACCAAGCACGCCGTTGTCTGGGGACAGCCAACTGACCTGGAGTCTGCACGATCCTTCCCCATGTGGGAAGGCAACTCTCCCCTCCACACCCCCACTCTTATTAGGGATGTCTGGACCAAGGGTAGGTAGGACGAACGACAACCATGTCCAGCTTGAAGCAGCTAGAGGAGCTTGAGACCTTCGCCCATTGTCCTTTATAAGATTATAAAGGGTCTTAATGTCTGAGAGGGAGGGATTGTTATTTCCTATTGTTAAAATAACTAATTAATCTTTTATTTATTTAAAAAAAAGAATAAAAAAAGAATAAATTCACATGTTAACATATATAGTAATTAATAGATAATAGATAATACATCAATAAATGTTTATGTTCAATGTGGATCGGTGCTAATATAATGACTGTGTATGTCAATAAATTGGGTATCAGTTTATGTTATATTTATATGCTACGTGAATGATTGAGAATGTGTGTCAGTGTTGCACACACCCTGGGTATTTGAGTACTTGTGTGAATACGTGAGTGGGGATGTCATTGTATTTGTGTCAAGGTATGTATCAGTGCATTCAAATGTTGTTAGTGTCACTTTGCTTAAGTTTGTATGTGTGCGTATCAACATGAGGTATATTTACAGAGTGGGGCGAAAAGTAGGTTTGCAGTTGTATGTATGGAAAATAATAAGTAATAATTCAAGAATAAACCGTTTCACATACTCATAACTGTAAACCTACTTTTGCCCCACCCTGTGTAAGAGTGCATGCCTATCACCTGAACTTGTACAGTCACTGTGTTTTGATCGAGGCTCATGTGTGTATGTTTATGTGTAGTGTGCATGTTTATGCATAGTGTGCATGGATGCATATATAGATGTTGATGTGTCACATGTGGGTATGTCAATGCAGCTGACTCTATACCTTTGTGTAGGTGAGTCATTGTTTATGAATATACACACACATGTGTTGTTTCAATGCTTGTGTGTGTTCACCAGTGTCATATGTAGACACGTAGCCAGGGATGTGTGTGTCACGGCTCGTATAAATTATTTTGTATATATTGCTGTGTGTCAGTGTAAATTATGTGCATATACTCATGTCTAGATATGTGTATATGTATTATACATGTCTTCCACTCCTTGCTAAGTACCATCGTCCTCTTTACCCCTTCCATTGCTTCATCTCCTTACTTTCTACTGAATCCCTAGAAGTTTGAGGTCATGATAAGTTCAACATTTTGAAAATGGGTTTAGGTTACAATCAAGGACACCTGCATTATGTGTAGGAAATATGTACTGCACTTTTAAGAATAAACATTAGGTATAATTTATCCCTTTCTTAAGACTTCAAAATGGAGTCCTCCTTCCAACTAAACCCAAAACTCTTTGAAGAATATTTTTAAACTTTTTTTCTTCCTTAGGAGCCACTCTCATCACTCCAAATGTGTCTGAGGCCAGAAATGTTGTTCCTGGTTATAAGATAAGCATAGAGATGCAGAACAAAAAAAAAAAATTGACTCCTTTGAGATAAAACCAAATATCCTATTTCAATATCAACTACTCCAGGTTTGTAGGACTGTGAAGGTGACTTGTCATGGGCCAGGAGCCCAACAGATATAATTTAGGTAGTTACAGAAAAACAAAAGGACTTGCATGTGACAGTGGTATCCAAATCGAATTGCTTCTAACTTTACGCTACCTAACAGTCTGTAATCTCTTAGGCAACAGGTTTGGGGAACAAGCCACTACAGTTCTTGGTCATTGTGGATTCTCTCTGTTCCATATATGCTTGTTCTTTTTCTTTTTTTGGACACTGGGCAATGTGGAGCACACAAGCCCATTAGAAGACAACAGAAAGCACTGAAAAAGATCATGCTTTCATTCCACATCTTTGTTAGGATAAGGGTAGCAAGATTCTGTTTGGAGTAGGGACCTGCAATCAGGGAAGGGCATTCTGAACCTCTGTGATTAGTGCCATTGTTAGATACCTGGACATTAAACTTACCTGACTTTGAACTTAGGCCTGTGAACTCTGGAGTATCATAGTAGTCAAATGTAGGGGCTTGTTTGGAAATATTTCTCTTACCTTTTGTGAACCAGAGTCTTCGGAGTCAGCACTGGACTCTGGGAATTAGAAAGGGTGGACTCGGAAGCTAAGCATACCTTAGACTGGTTTTGCTTCTCGGTAGCCTTGATTATAATAACTTCTTTCTCTTTCAGATGGTGTTGCGTTAGGTCACCTCCGGAACAGGAACCACCAGCATCCTATGGGATGAAGTGGTGAGATTCTTATGAATAACTGCTTTTTGAGACTTCTCCAAGCTGCCCTCTCCAAAACATGAATGTCATATCTCTTATCTTTTCCTTTCAATGGAGAAGGATAAGTAGGCTTGTGATGCTAGCTAATGTTTGAAGAATGAGATATTGTTCTCCTCACAAATTACTACCCCTCCAGAGGCATTCACAAATCCATAAATCTTAGGAATCATATTTCATGAATCGTCAAACTTTTGGACAGTTTTCTCACTGCTCTGACATGCTACCTTCCATGCTGTAATTCTTTCAGGCCTACCAGCAAATTAAGTTCCTTCTAGAATGAGATTTGGCATCAAGAGTGACAGTATATTCTCAACCGGGGGTTTGGGGTTTTCAAAAATGATGGCTGCCCACCTGAATCTCCTCCATCCTTCCACCCTCTGGCACAGACTTTCCCTTTTATTATGCTGCCACTGATAACTCTTTCAGCAGTTTCTCACTCATTCCAACTCTGGGGGGAGCAGAGAATACTCACCTTGGAACCTTTATCTTCCACTTTCAGGGTGGACACATCGACAAAGCATATCTGCACCAAATTAGGACAGCGTATTGAGGAAAATTCTAGAGAAAAGACTGCGGTTTCTCTTTGAGACGATAAAGCACCTACCGCATAGGGGTTCTTGTGAGGATTGATTGAGAGTGAATACAAAGCTTTCAGCAGAGTACCTGTACATAGTAAGTACTCAATAAATGCTATTAGGCAGAGAGAATCTTATCATTATTGTATTTCCTAGATAAGAATACCTACCTGTCAGAGATGCCCAAATTACAATACCTACATTTACTGAAAAAAGTAAGAAGAAAGGTGCCTTGCCCAACTGACGCAAACTCAAAGCTGAAACTTACATTAGAACTCAATTCAGGAAACTAAAGAGCAACACAAACAAACGAACTAAATAGGCAAAGACTAGAATAGTAGTCAGTAGGGGGGAGGGGGGAGGGGGAGAAGGGGGATAAGTAAGGGAAGGGTCTGGTCGAGGAACGTATATGAATGACTCATGGACATGGACAACAGGGAGGGATATAACTGTGGGAGAAGGGATGAACTGGGAGGGAGGAGCAATGGGGGGAAATGGGACAACTGTAATTGAATAACCAAAAAATAAAATTATAAATAAATAAATAAATAAATAAATAAACATTAAAAAAAAAAAGAAACCAATTCCCTGACTTTCAGTTAGAGCACTTTCAACTACCATAGTGTTCCCCAAAAGTGGTGTTTTTACTACTGATGTTATAGAAAACTTTAAGTGATACATGGATAAACATTTCTGTGTTTAATATATGTACTTTTTTGTTGTTTAGTAGGAAAAATACATACTAAAACATAAAACCTGTGACATTATGTATAATATTGCTTAGGTTGATGGTAATTTTTAAACGTCAGTCAATTAAAAAAGCATTAAATACATAACAGTACAAATGGCATTTGAACGTGATAAAAAATGTGAAGTATTACACATTTTGCCCTCCTGTGGGAGTCCCACTTGAGTGCAACTTACTTGTAGCTAGCTGATATTATTATGATTCCATTAGGCTGCTAAAACTAGGCAACCACCACTCCTCCCTCCCCTGAGGCTCCCCCCACCCCCCTCCCCAGCTACTCTTCATTCTCTCCCTCCCTTCACGTGTCCCTCTGTGATGTATAAGCATACTGCGCCCCGCCCCCACCCCAACCCCCACCCCCCAGCCCACAAACTTTACTGAACTTGATATCTTAGAGAAACGACACTATCACCCTCCATTAGTCTATTCTGGGTTCCAGGATATCTGTATCCATAAAGCAATCCTTTCCACCCCTTAGTGGGAGTAATTTAGTATCTTACCACTTTCCGTTCCTGTTCTTGCTGTCCTTTTGGGCTATGGAGCTTGACCTTGCACACACCCCTGGCGCTGTGTAACCACTCAATATTATCAGGCCTCTGGAAAGACAAAAGAAAAGGAATCCGAAAGGCTTATATATGGTTTTTAGAAACTGGCTCAGTTTGGATAAGAAGGCCCTGGAACTCAGCTATGTAGTTCATATTGGGTTAGGCTAGAAACTGGTGGGGTGAGTAGTGGGAAAGGGATTCTCTGAAATTATCAGGATCATTTTAGCATACTTCGTTGGGAAGCAAATTTAAAAGGAAGTATAGAGAACGTGGAGATTAACTTTAGAGACTTATTTCTACTAAACTCCACTAAATCTCACCTGCCTCTACTTCCTTTGCCATTCTTAAGCACCTTCAAGGAATCAAGCATACCTCATCCCCCTTAATTGAATTTTAGTTAACCCCAGTTCAACCAGAGCCTTTCTCATGATATAAGGAGTGAAATGGGATAAACAGCTGTAACACTTACCACATAGAGCCATTGGAAAAGACTAAGGCCAACACTAGTAGAGTGAAAAAATAACCTTTTTAATTAAAACAACATATGAGATCCCACAATAGAACAAGATTCTGAACACTGAGAAAACTCGGTCTAATAGCTATAAAAACCAGGCCCCGATCCCATAGAACCATACTTAATTTTTTTTTTGAAAGAATAATCATCTCTGCCAACTTCTCTTACCACTCCCCACCACCTCCCACCCCAGCCTGGAATTAAAAGTAAAAAGAAAGTGGAAAAAGCCCTAAATAATGTTTGTTATGTAAGACCTTAGACCCATGTACAGGAAGACACAGTTATGGGTTCAGTAGAATTGTTTTGGTACCTCGTACTTGGATTTGACTTTGTTTTTTAACTAACAAGAGAAACTTTTTGCCAAATGGTAGAGGGCTATTGAATTCCTCTCCTCCAACTTCCTTCAAAATTTAGACCCCTTTAACCTCTAGCTCCCTTCTCCTCTTCCCCTCTTTTTCCCCCTCCCTTCCTCCCTTTACCTTCTTCCATTTTTCTCTCCCTCTTTCCCTCCTATACTCAGCTATCCTTTCACCGGATAGTATTACATGCCTACCCTTTATGACCCCCCCAACCCTCCAAGATCTTTGAGGTTCTCCCAAACATTTAGGAAAAGGCTTCCCATACCCTCAAAAGAGGGGGTTTCTTTTTTCCCAGAACTAGAGATCACTAGCCTAGAAACAAAGAGAGGGAGGCAAAGAGGTCTCTCGTGTCCAGATTCTAAAGAACTGTAAAAAAAACAAAACAAAAAACAACAACAACAAAATATATAAACTCATTACCTTGATAATGAAGTTCTTTTGGCTGAAAATGTGCCACCAAGAAAGGAGATATGTCCCTTTAGATGGATCTGGGCAGTGTCAAGTTCTCGGGTACCCGCAGCTGGCTGCTGCCCTTGTCAGCAGTTGGACAAGACTGAAGGGCCAAAGCCTTTCCTGCTGCTTATGACCCTGGGACATGACACCAGAGTTTGTTGGGTCACAATGCCTGAAACCATAGCAACTGCAGCAAAAGTGTAGCAGGCTGGCAAACTCAACATCTCTTCATATGAAAACCACCTCAAGCTGCCTTCTGTATGACAACCTTCTGTTCTCTCTAGAAGGGTACACATAATCCTTTCATGTTTTGTCCAGTTCACAACACCTTGAAACCTCCTTTCTCTTTCTTCTTCTTGCTGGACTTCCAGAACAATCTAATCATACTCGTTACCAGTAGAGTCTATTTTTCACAGAGCAGTGTTGATTTTCACATCTTAGCTTAATTTTCTTTGGTTTCCCCCCTGAAGGTTCAGAGTTAGAGACAGAGTTAATCAAAGTCCTTTCTGGGTATCCTGAATGAAGGTATGAAAATAGAAAGTTGGAGACTTCCTTAGCAGCTTCTGTGGTTTTATCTCGCCATTAAGACACTTTTAGTCAAAAAGAAGTTCAGAAGACTTGTGCAATATTGGAGTAGGTTATTTCATAAGAACTTGAAATAATTCTTTTCTCGTGCATTTGGATGCTATGATAATCCTTCCAGTCTGACATAAGATGTTCGTTCTTTCCTCAACTCCCCATACTCTCCTAAAGCCTTGACCACCAGCTAGTACTAGGACTTCTACTTCATGACATTGCTGTTTCTTTCTATAGCTGACAATAACAGCACAAAGTTGGGTGTCCTTAGGATCCTGGGTGCCTAACTGGTCCAACAAGCTCTAACCTTCATCATGAAACATTATTAGCCCAGAATAAAAGCCAATAGTCTTGGGACAGGGTCAGCCTTTCAGAGGCTCCTCAAGCCCCTCTTTATTATTCTCCACTATCGCCAGTGCTGGGTTTCTTGGTACGGTATTCTTTAGAAGGTCATCCATTACACTTTGGGGTGCCTTTAGCTTATCCCCAGTGTGGAACCACTAGCCCACAACCAAATGACTTGCAGGGCGCTCAAGTATTATTTTGTTCTCTCCTTTTCTTTTTTTCACATCTCTCCACTTTAACCTCCTACATGAGAAGAACTGCATCTGAATTTTTAAAAGATCGGTTGAGATGACTCTCCTAAACGCTAGGGTTTCATAGTCTTGGTCTGACTTCATTTGTTACTTTCCCTGTTACCTCTAGGATTTCATGTCTTAAACTTGTTGTCCAGTTCTGATCTTTTTAGTTCATGGCATCGAAGAGAAACAGAGCTGGACATCTGTTAAAGGTGGCAAGGTAGATTTTATTCAGGCTACTGCAGTAGAGGAGAGACTTTAGATAACTAGAGCTCAACTCCAGTGCAACAAAAGGCAGGAGCCCTTTAAATGCTGGGGTGTGCTAAAGGAAAAGTATTGAGGGACATTTTGGGGGCCAACGGAGTTTGATCACCATGATCAGGGCCTCTGCGTTTGCTAACTGGCACTTATCAAAGTTGAAGTCCTATCCTTCCATAGAGATTGGGAAACAGAGGCTCTGTCTTTCTTGATGATTACATTTCGAAGGGATGGCTCCCAGGTCCTGGAAACAGATATTTCTGGGTTGTAGAAGATATGTCTCAAAGGGACAGAGAAAGGATTTACAATTACAAGTTCTGTAAATGCTCTATGAAAAGGGAGGGGAGGCAGGGGCCCATGGTCAGGTTTTGGCTGAAACAGACAGGGAATTCTTTTGGCAATGTTGAGCTTTCTCAGGCCGGTATATTAAGGAGGCTGGGATCATCATTCTAAGGACATGCCTTGAGCTCATAAAAACCGAAAGTTGGAGTTTTTATAAGCCAAAGGTGAGGCCTAATTGAGAAGAAGGTTCAGATAAGCCTGACTATATCAAACCATTATGTTATATACCTTAAATACACACAGCTTTTATTAAAAATTAATTTTGGTCAAGAAGGGAGCTTTCGTCAATAGCGATGGGCTAAAATCCACAGTATAAAACTTGTTTTTCCTTTACCACCCTTTTGTCACGGGGAACTTCTGATATTTAAGTTGGAGCTCCTGTGTCTGGCTCATGTCTATGGAATAAGAAGCAAAGAAAGGAAATGTTTATTTATTCTCCAAGCACAAGAATGTATATCCCTAAGGTTAAAAAAACAAAACAAACAAACGGACAAACAAACAAACAAAAAACCCTCTGTGTCTCCAAGCCCAGAAGGGAAAATCTGTGATCTGGGCCTGGAAAAATGTCTTATCAAATCCTCCAAACGACAAAGAGAGAACTCTTATTGATGATTAGAGCCCTGTCCCATGGTACCCCAACCTTGTCATCCTGGAGGCTAACAAGAGCAGTTTTTGGATGATAAACCAGTAATGAAAATGCAAGGAGGCTCAGTCATATGGTACTGCCTCTTCTTTCTCTTAAGCTGCGGAGGCTCTCAGAGTGTCCCGTATTGACAGATGGGGAAGAAAGGATGTTCAGAGTCAAAAAAAAAAGGAACATGCTACATTAGTGTGTGGATATGTGTAAAGTAGTATGCACTTAGGTTATCCTCTAAGAGACAAACATAAATATGTTAAACCCAGAAGCTTTGGTCACCTTTTTTTCCCCCTAAGACCATCATTCATTTTCTAGCCTTGTTTATTCTATCCAAATATCTTCTCCTCCATACAAACTTGTGAATAGCCATACAAATCACACTTTAACTATGCTTTCAGTTTGTATTTGATTTGAAAGAGCTATTAATAAAAATGGAACCTGTGTTTGTAATGTAATTATTATGAATAATGGCAACATGAAGTTGAACTGAACCGAACTATCAGCCTTCATGAAACTGGTCTGCCTGTCAGTGCCACCAAGTATCTTTCAGCCTCAGATTTAGCCTCCCTAATTTAGTTTATGCAATGATACTGTGACCATTAGGTTTAATCAACTTTTCCTATTCTTGGATCACCTACACTGAAACCTTGAAGACAGGTTCTCTCTTTCTCTTCGTATCCGTGGTGATACGGGCTACAGAGTTGGGCTCAAGAAACAAATAACGGTTTTGAAAGTTCAGGCAGGAAACATAATTCAGAAAGCATGGAGTCATGGAATCTGAAATAATAACAAAGATTTTGGTTAGCTATTTGAGTGGGCAGCGTTCTTCATAAAGCAAAAACTCACACTTCAGGCATGCCTCAGAATCACCTGGAGAGCGTATTGAAACAGATAGTTGGGTCCCCTCCCAGCGTTTCTAACTCTGCAGGTCTGAACATTTGCCCGGTGCTGTGTTTTGCATGCATTATCTCATTTATTTCTCACGCAGCTGTATGATATGGGTACTATTTTAATCCAGGTTTTATTAACGGCAAAATGGAGCCCAGAGAGGCCATTTGATTGGTGGTTCAGCCACTTCCGGTATGAGCCACTTCCAGTACGAGCCGCTTCCATTATCTTGGGGACGGGGGTTTACGTGTGTGTGCTCAGAGATTAGCACGCGTTTACTCTCTTCTAGGGTCCGAAGATGCAGAAGAGGAATCCCCATAGCAAAAAAAGCAAGGGTAAAAGGTACCTAGTCTGAATTTTTGGCCCTCTCTGGTGGTTTCAAGCCTGATTGAAAAGTGTTGATCGGTTATCTCGCCCTGCCGGTGAGCATGCTAAGGTCGGCGCACCACCTGTTGGCCCTTAGTGTGAGGCGGTTGGTCTGAAACCGTCGGTCGTGAGGCCGCTGGTCTGACGTGGTAATTCCGAGGCGGTTAGTCCCTTATCTCTCTGCCCCTCATCTGTTTGTTTTGTTATGTTCTGTTTTGTTTCGTCTTTTTCCGTTACTGACTGGTGGGGAGCGGCTCTCCCGTGTGTAGCTTTAGCTTTCAATCCATGTATGGCTTGTTAATGGTGCTTTAAAAAAATGTTTATGTCAGAGCTGGAGAAGTGGCTGAGGAAACTAGGCTGTTAGTCGGGATTCTTTTTCGTTTTTTATCAGACCAACAAACTTTTCTGACAGAAAAGTATTTAAATGTAATATTAGTTGCTGACAGTTTTTCTCCTTCCCTCCAGAGAGTGTCTTTATTTGTCAATAAATGTTTCAAACAAAGGCCTCGGAGGAAAGAAAGGGGATCTGGAAGCATAAACCTCTTCAGGTTCCCTCATAGTGCTTATAGGCATCGATCCGCCCACACACCCTTCAGGATCGCCCCTGGTTTTAGGGACATTTAAATAGGATGAAGACTGCCCTAGTCTTCAGCTTTGTCAGGTAGTTGCCCCGCGGGGATGTCAGACTTAACCTTTCTGTGCCTGTTGCTCTCAAAGCTAGATGGTAATGAGTTCGTGTGGCCACTAGGAGTTCGCAGCTGCTTGGGAAACGTGTTTCCACACGGTACAAGATCACTCCATACAAAAACCCATTTTGCCAAGGCATTCCTCAAATTAAAAGGGAACTCAGCGAATCCCCCCTCTAGAATAACTTGCATCCGAAAACCTGCCGTTTTATGTATGTTACATTTATAACCTAATATTTCATAATTATTTATAATAGAGATGACACACTTATAACATTAATGTACTATTTCCTTAGTAGTCCCATCATAAAGATGTGTTAGGTTCAAGGAAGAACTTCGCCTAACTCTCTGTATAGACTCTTAAGAGTTGCTCATGTACTTAGACACTCAGTAATCATTCTTGGTGATGTTGGGCTGAATATGACAACAGTGACTGTACTGGCAATAATGGTGTGCCGAATAACATGTCCTCTGAAATCCTTAGCAGTTGTATTTTAGCCTTGCTTTGGCACGTATCATGTTCTTTCGTGTGTTGGTAGTTATTTCATTATGAGCGTTACCTTTCCAAATACAGAATGAGCGTGTTTTACTCATTGTCATTTCTCCTGCCAGGGGTACTATTAGGTTCATATATATTAGTAAGTGCTTAAGGCTATTTATATAATTCAAAATCAGTGTGTGCATCGAAAACTGATATGTTTGTTATATGTCTGTTATATCGCAATTTTTTTTTAAAAGAAAGAAAATTACTGATAACGGTTGTTCAAGAATTGCTGTGCCCAGAACCTTATAGAACTGCTTGGCCGTGACCAAGAACATTGGACTATTTTGGTACAAATTGCCTGGCTTATTGAACCAACTTCCTCACTGGTTCCATGGAGTCTTTCCTGTCACTCTTCAACAGACTTTTTAAAGAACCAATATATTTTATTACCCACTGTAATTGTATAACAGCTTCATTGACACCTAATTCAAATACCATCCATATAAAGTGTACAATTCAGTGACTTTCAGTGTACTCACAGAGTTGTGCAGTCATCACCAAAATAGATTCTAGAACATCTTCATCACCAAAAAAAGAGACCTCATGCCCTTTAGCTATCGTAACTCCCCCAACTCTATACCTCTCCAGCTGTTGGCGGCCAGTAATCTGCTTTGTGGATGTATAGATTGACTTATTCTGGACATTTAATATAAATGGAACCATATAATAGGTAGTCTGTTGTGACTGCTTTCACTTAGTATAGCTTTTTGCAATGAAGAGTTGTGACAACTTGTGTGGAAATGCTGTTTATGAGGACAGCTCATTAGAGACAGTGCCAAGGGCTTTCATTAGGGGCTGGTCCTCCAGGCACCCTCTGCCTAGCACATACCAAAATCCCAGAGTCCCAGGGGGAAAGCTGTTGTTCACCATAAATCATATTGTTTGCACAAACAGTTAAGGTACAATAAGCTACTCTCATCAGTTGGGATAGTGGGAGCCCTTCCCTCCGACCAAATCCAAGTTCCTAGATCCCAGCCAAGGGCCAACCTTGCAAGCAGGATTTTCAAAAACGATAGCATTGTCAGGCCCACTATGTTAACTCTTCTCTGCACAGATTTTGATACAGATTGTATTGATTCTGTAGATCAATTTGAGGGCTGCCATCTTAACAATATTAAGTATCCTACTTGATGAACATGGGATGTCTTTACATTTGTTTAGGTCTTTAATTTCTCTCGATATTTTGTGGGTCTCGGTGTACAAGTCTTGTAGTTCTTTGATTACATTTATTTTCTAAGTCTTTTATTATTTTTGATGTCATCGTAAGTAGAATTGTCTTAATTTTATTTTCACATTGTTTCTTGCAAATGAATACAATTGAAATAGAAATACAATTCAATAGAAATACAACTGAGTTTTGTATGGTCTTATGTCCTGTACCCTTGAGCTGGTTTATTAGCTCTCATAGCTTTCTTTTTGTGCTCATGGATTCCTTGGCCTATTAACGTGGATTGATTTTTTTGAAGCAGCCTCGCATCCCTAGAATAAACCTCACTAGGTCATGGCATATAATATACTTCTTATATTTGGATACGTTCTGTTTGCAACAGCTTGCTAAAGATTTTGAGTCTATTTTCATGAGGGATATCGGTCTGTAGTTTTCTTTTCTCATACTGTCTTTGTATGGTTTGGTATCATGGTAAAAGTGTTCTCATATAAGTAGTTGTAAGGTATTTCCTCCTCTTCTGTGTCTTAGAGAGATGGTATAGAATTGATGTTAGTTATTCTTTAAACATTTAGTTTAATTCTCCAGTGAAATATTTTGGGCCGAAAGACTTTTTTTAATTACAAATGTAATCCCTTTAAAACAATGGAACTATTCAAATTATGTATTAAATACTGAGTATATCCTGGTCGTTTCTGATTTCCAAGGGATTTTTCCATTTCAATTAAGTTGTCAAGTTTATATCTATCATAGGGTCTGTAATGATATCCTTTGTTTCATTTCTGCTATTGCTAATTTGTATTTAATTGTCAGTCTTGCTAGAGGTTTGTCAATTTTATTGATCTTTGCAAAGAAACAGCGTTCTGTTTTATTAATTTTCTCTGTTGATTTTTCTATTTTCTATTTCATCAATTTTTGCTTTTATCTTGAATATTCCCTACTTTATCTTTGCTTTGGATTTATTTTGCTCTTCTTTTTCTAGTTTTGATGTGGAGCTTAGATTGACTTTTAGACGTTTCCTCTTTTCTAATATAGACAGTGGGCTATAAACTTCTCTTGCAGCACTGCTCTGTGTCCTACAAACTTTGATGTATTGTATTTTCATACTCATTCAGTTCAATGCGTTTTTATTTGCCTTAATATTTCCCCTTTGATCAATGAGGTGCATTGTTTAGTTTCAAAGTATTTGGGGATATTCCTGTTACTTTTGTTATCGATTCCTTTGTGGTCAGAGGTAACACTCAATGATAATTTCGCTTGTTTTATGTTTGCTGGTTTTATTTATTTATTTATTTTTCCTTTAATTTATTTATTTATTTATTTATTTTGGTTTTTCAATTACAGTTGTCCCATTGTCCCCCATTGCTCCCCCCACCCAGCCCATCCCTTCTCCCACAATCATATCCCTCCCCATTGTCCATGTCCATGAGTCGTTTATACATGTTCCTTGACTAGTCCCTTCCCTTACTTATCCCCCTTCTCTCCCTCCCCCCTCCCCACTACTGACTGCTATTCTAGTCTTTGTCCTATTCAGTTCGTTTGTTTGTGTTGCTCTTTAGTTTCCTGTATTAGGGGATATCATACGGTATTTTGCTATCTTTGCCTGGCTTATTTCACTAAGCATAATTCTCTCTAGTTCTATCCATGTTGTCGCAAATGGCAGGAGTTCCTTCTTTCTTTCTGCTACATAGTATTCCATTGTGTAAATGTACCACAGTGTTTTGATCCACTCATCTACAGATGGGCACTTAGGCTGTTTCCAGCACTTAGCTATTGTAAACAGGGCTGCTATGAACATAGGGGTGCATAGGTTTTTTTGAATTAGGGTTTTAGGATTTTTCGGGTATAATCCTAGCAGTGGAATCGCTGTTTCAAAAGGCAGTTCCATTTTTAGTTTTCTGAGGTAATTCCATACTGTTTTGCATAGTGGCTGCACCAGTCTGCATTCCCGCCAACAGTGCAGTAGGTTTCCGTTTCTCCACATCCTGGCCAGTATTTGTTGTTTGTTGATTTGTTGATGATGACCATTCTGACAGGTGTAAAGTGGTGTCTCATTGTGGTTTTTATTTGCATCTCCCTGATGGCCAATGATGTTGAGCATTTTTTCATGTGCCTATGGACCTTCTGTATGTCCTCTTCGGAGAAGTGTTTGTTCAGGTCCTTCGCCCGTTATTTAATTGGGTTGTTTATTTTCTTGATGTTGAGTCATATAAGCTCCTTATATATTTTGGAGATCAGTCCCCTGTCTGCGATATCATTGGCAGATATGTTTTCCCATATGGTTGGTTTCCTTTTCATCGTGCTGATGTTTTCTTTTGCTGAGCAGAAACTCTTTAGTTTGATGTAGTCGCATTTGTTTATTTTTTCCTTTATTTCTCTTGCCTTAGGAGATGTATCCGTGAAGATATTGTTACGTGGGCTATCTGAAATTTTCCTGCCTACGTTTTCCTCTAGGACTTTTGTGGTGTCACGTCTTACATTTAAGTCTTTAATCCATCTTGAGTTTATTCTCGTGTGTGGTGTAAGTTGGTGGTCTAGTTTCATTTTTTTGCACGTCCCTGTCCAGTTTTCCCAGCACCATTAGTTAGAGAGGCTCTTCTCACTCCATTTTATGTCCCTTCCTCCTTTATCAAAGATTAGTTGACCATAGAGGCCTGGGTTGTTTTCTGGACTCTCTATTGTGTTCCACTGATCTATGTGTCTGTTCTTATGCCAGTACCAGACTGTTTTGATCACAGTGGCTTTGTAGTATTGTTTGATGTCTGGTATCGTGATTCCTCCTGCTGTGTTCTTCTGTCTCAAGATTGCTGTTGGTATTCGGGGTCTTTTTGGTTCCATATGAATTTTTGGAGTATTTGTTCTAGGTCAGTGAAATATGTCAATGGCATTTTAATAGGGATTGCATTGAAACTGTAAATTGCTTTGGGTAGTAGGGCCATTTTGATGATGTTGATTCTTCCCATCCAAGAACATGGTATTTGCTTCCATTTTTTTTTGTATCTTCCTTCAATGTGGCGTGATTTTCAGTGTACGGGTCTTTTTATCTCTTTGGTTAAGTTTATTCCTAGGTATTTTGTTTTTCTTACTGCTATAGTAAATGGTATTTTCTCTTTTGCCTCTGTCTCCGATAGTTTATTGTTGGTGTACAGAAATGCCTTAGATTTCTGTATATTTATTTTGTACCCTGCTATTTTGCCAAATTCACTTATTATATCGAGTAGTCTTTTAGTGGGGTTTATAGGGTTTTCTAGGTATGCTATCATGTCGTCTGCAAATAGTGATAGTTTTACGTCTTCTTTCCCAATTTGGATGCCTTCTATTTCTTTGTCTTGTCTGATTGCTGTGGCTAGGACTTCCAACACTATGTTGAATAGGAGTGGAGAGAGTGGACAGCCTTGTCGAGTTCCTGATTTCAGGGGAACGCTTTCAGTTTTTGTCCATTGAGTATGATGTTGGCTTCGGGCTTCTCCTATAAAGCCTTAATTATGTTAACGTATGCTCCCTCTATTCCCATTTTGCTGAGTGTTTTCATCATCAATGGGTGTTGTACTTTATCAAATGCTTTCTCTGCATCTATAGATAGGATCATGTGATTTTTGTCTTTCATTTTGTTTAGGTGATGTGTTATATTTATTGCTTTGAGAATATTAAACCATCCTTGCATCCCCGGGATGAATCCCACTTGATCATGTTGTATGATCTTTTTGATGTATTGCTGGATCCTGTTTGCCAAAATCGTATTGAGGATTTTAGCATCTATGTTCATCAGTGATATTGGCCTGTAGTTCTTTTTCTTCGTTGTGTCTTGACCTGGTTTAGAATTAGGGTAGAAAGAGTTTGGGATTTTTTCCCTCTTCTTGGATTTTTTGGAATAGTTTGGTTAGGGTAGGAGTTAGTTCTTCCCTCAATGTTTTGTAAAATTTGCCTGTGAAGCCATCCGGTCCAGGGCTTTTGTGTGCAGGGAGCTTTTGGATCGCTGTTTCGATTTCCTCCTTTGTTATTGGTCTGTCGAGACTTTCTACTTCTTCTTGGTTCAGTTTTGGAAGGTTATACGTTTCTAGAAATTTGTTCATTTCTTCTAGGTTGTCGAATTTCTTGCCATACAGTTGTCTGTAGTAATTTCTTACAATTGTTTGTATTTCTGAGGTATCAGTCGTGATTTCTCCTCTTTCCTTTCTGATTTCGTTTATTTGTGTCTTCTCTCTTTTTTTCTTGATGAACCTGGCTAGAGGCTTGTCGATTTTGTTTATTTTTTCAAAGAACCAGCTCTTGGTTTTGTTGATTTTTTGGAGTGTTTGTTTAGTCTCTATGTCACTTAGTTCTGCTCTGATCTTGAGGATTTCCTTTCTTCTTCTTGCCCTAGGCTTTGTTTGTTGCTGTTGTTCTAGTTCTTGTAGCTTTAGGATTAGTTTTTTATTTTTATTTTTATTTGAGCTTCTTCTGTTCTTTTCAGATATGCCTGTATTGCTATGAACTTCCCTCTTAGGACTGCTTTTGCCGTGTCCCATAGGTTTTGGGCTGTTGTGTGTTCATTGTCATTAGTTTCTAGAAATTTCTTGATTTCCTCTTTGATGTCATTGTTAACCCATTCGTTATTTAGTAGCGTGTTATTCATTCTCCATGAGTTTGGGTGTCTTTGATTCTTTTCTCTGAGGTTGATGTTTCGTTTCAAGGCATTGTGGTCTGAAATGATGCTTGATATCATTTCAATTTTCTTGAATTTGTTGAGGCTTGTTTTGTGTCCTATCATATGGTCTATCTTTGAAAACGTCCCATGTGCCTTTGAAAAGAATGTACATTTTGCTTCTTTGGGGTGAAAAGTTCTATATATATATATATATCAGTTAAGTCCGTGTGGTTTAGTGTGTTGTTCAATGCCAGTATATCCTTGGTGTTTCTTTGCTTGGATGATCTCTTTGTTGTTGATAATGGAGTGTTGAAGTCCCCTACTATGAGTGTGTTGTTGTTAATATCCTTCTTGTGGTCTTCTAGTATTTGCTTTATGTATTCGGGTGCTCCTATGTCGGGTGCATATATGTTTATCAGTGTTATATCTTCTTGATGGACTGTTCCTTTAAGTATTATGAAATGTCCTTCTTTGTCTCTTTGTATTGCCCTTGCTTTGAAATCCGTTTTGTCTGATATGAGTACTGCTACCCCAGCTCTTTTGTCAGGTCTGTTTGCTTGGAATACTTTTTTATATCCCTTTACTTTCAGTCTATGTAAATCTTTTGTTTTGAGGTGTGTTTCTTGTAGAAAGCAAATATGTGGGTCCTGTTTTCTTATCCATTCTGTTACCCTATGTCTTTTAATTGGAGCATTTAATCCATTTACATTTAAGGTTATTCTCAACATGTATTTATTCATTTCCCTTTGTAGCTCTGTTCCTCTACTCTTTATATACATTATATATATATATATATATTTTTTCTCTTTCTTTTTCTTAGACTATTCCCTTTAGCATCTCTTGCAATGCTGGTTTGGTGGAGATGTATTCTTTTAGTCTTCCTTTGTCTGAGAAACTCCTTATTTCCCCTTCTATTTTGAGTGAGAGCCTTGCCGGGTCGAATATTCTTGGTTGTAGGCCTTTGTTTTTCATTGCTTGAAATATTTTTGACCATTCCCTTGTGGCTTGTAGTGTTTCTGTTGAGAAATCGGTCGACAGCCTTATTGGAGCTCCCTTGTAAGTTATTTGCTGTTTTTCTCTTGCTGATTTTAGGATTCTCTGTCTTGGAATGTTGCCATTTTAACTATGATGTGCCTTGGAGTGGGTTTTGGGGGGTTCCTCTTTATTGGAACTCTCTGTGCTTTCTGGACTTGCATAACTCTTTCTCTCATCAGGTTGGGAAATTTTTCTGTCACTATTTTTCCTATCAGTTTATCTATTCCTTGTTCTTCTGATTCCTCTTTGATTCCAATTACTCTTATATTGCTCTTCCTTATGCTATCCTGCAAC
This sequence comes from Furipterus horrens, assembly GCF_987537825.1. Classification (NCBI taxonomy): domain Eukaryota; kingdom Metazoa; phylum Chordata; class Mammalia; order Chiroptera; family Furipteridae; genus Furipterus; species Furipterus horrens. The sequence continues at coordinate 130,225 of NW_028327210.1, forward strand.
TCCCTTATCTCTTCTTCATACTTTTTAAATCTTTTTTTCATTTTGCAGTATCGTCTGAGAGTTTTTTCCTACATTGTCCTCTATCTCACTAATACGATCCTCTGCTTCGTTTAGTCTGCTTTTGACTGATTCTACTGTGTTGTTCAGTTCAGAGATTGCATTCTTCATTTCTTCCTGGTTCTTGTTGATAGTTTCTATGTCTTTTTTATGCTGGTGTAGTTCTCTGCAAGTTCCCTGTAATTTTCTTGCAGCTGTTGGTAACTTCCTTGGAGGTTGTCGTAGTTGTTTTTGAGGTTGTCGAGTATATTGAGCTTCTTCACCATCATTGTTTTGAATTCCATGTCTGACATTTGGACTATGTCTATTCCATCTACCTCAAAATAAAACTACCATGCCTCCTTCTTGATTAGAGCACCTCAAGTGGTGAACCTCTTTAGTTTGATAACCCAGCTTGCTTGAACAGACTCACATATTAAAATGGTAAAAGAAAGAGAGAGAGAGAGAAAGGAAGGAAGGAAGGAAGGAAGAAACAAAGAAAGAAAGAAAGAAAGAAAGAAAGAAAGAAAGAAAGAAAGAAAGAAAGAAAAGAAGGAAAGAAGGAAGGAAGGAAGGAAGGAAGAACAGAATGGTAAGATATTGAGTATAGTACAACCTAGTAAGATTCTAAGAAGGGAACCATCGGGAAAGGTTGCCACTAATAAGTATGACTTAGGCTGGTCTTTATAAGTTTAGAACAGTCAGAGAAGCGTATTCTAAGCAATGGAAATTGCATAAAGGCTTGGAAGAAGAAACATATAGGATGTGGTGTCTCCTGAGAATGAGGCAGCCTCCCCAGGGAGTGGTGATTTATGAGGGAGGTATGGAGAGCTCTGGAACAAGGAAGGGGCCTTTCAATTTGACTTCAGAAGTGCTAGAGAGTCACTGTGTGTCCTCGAACAGCTAGAGCAATGTAACAAACCTAGTACTGTGTGACATTAGGACTACAGCAGTTTCCAGGAAAAGCTTACTGGAGAAGATGTGTCGGGGACAGAGGTCACCTGAAGATGAAAGTGCAGACTTGGGAGCGGACAAGAAGAGAAGCAACAGAGCTTGGTTCAAGATTGGAGTCAGGGAGCAGAGAGAGGGAACACTCAAAGCTAACTCTAGGGTTTCTAGCTTGGGTAGTGTTGTAGGTTGAATTGTGTCGCTTTCAAATTCACATGCCTAAGTCCTAATGTGCAGAACTTCAGAACATGACCTTAATTTGGAGACGGTCTCTACAGAAGTGATCAAGTTAAAATGACGTTATTAGGGTGGCCTCGATTCATTATGATTGCTGCCCTGGACACAGGGAGAAACCATGCGAAGACAAAGTTGGGGGTCAGGTGTACCACAGATTTCCAGCAAAACAGGAAGCTCTCACAAGAAACCAACGTGCCAAAACCTTGATCTTAGACTTCTCTGGCCTCTATAACTATGAGAGAATGAATTTCAGCTGCTTTTTACTTATTACTTTTTTAAACAAAAGAAATGTAGTTTCTCACATTTCTGGAGGCTTGCTTAAGATAAAAGTATCATCACGGTTGATTTCTTCAGAGGTGTCTTTCTTAAGCGTATTGATGACCATCTCCCTGTGTCTGTACATGTCTGTTCTCTGTCCATCTCTGTGTCTAAATTTCCTCTTTTTAAATCCACGCCCACTTTGATTTTATTTTAATTTGATTACCTCTTTAAGTATCTCCAAATATAGTCACATTCTGAGGTACTAGAGGTTAGAACTTCAACATATGAATGGGGGGAGCATTCAGCCCATACAGGGAAAGAAGAAAACACAAAAGGGGAGGCAGATGAAAAGAAGGAAAAAAGGGTGAAGGGTATGTATCAGTTTTGAATGGCTTCCTCTGCAGGTCATAGTAATTCACAGAGTATTGAACCAGGGCTTTGCTTTTATCACTGACATTAAGTTCGATGGGGGTGGTGTGCCAACACTGGCTCAGCTGGGAAAAAAAGGTCGTCAAAGACCAGGCTCTTGCACTATTTCTACTCTGCCATCTTTGCGTTTTTCATCTGAATGCTGGTTGTGTCGCGGGGACAAGATTGCTGTTGCAAACCCAGAGATTCTGTCTGCCTTCAAGACAGGAAGATGGGGAAATAGGCTCTACCGATGATCTCCCTTCTCTGTCCTTTTCATGGAGAAGCCAGGTCTGTCCCGGAAGCCCCCTAACACATTTCCATTTATGTTTCCTTGGCCATAATTGGGTCACGTGGCCAGCCCTGGCCACCAGAAACTCTGGCTTCCCATATCCTTTGGTAAGAGGCAGCAAGGAAGAAGGGGGTCAAGATACCTCATGAATTAGTCAATCAAGTTCAGGTTAGGGAGGGAGAGAGGAGTGAGCAAAAAGAATAGTAGGGAGCTGGGGGAAGAGAAGAAGAGGAAACTTGTCTGCAATCATTTTTAATTACTTTATGAAAAAGGTGAAGTTTTCAAATGGTAACCCTTTCCAGGGTAATCCCCTCGTCTAATCATTAGTTATTGTAATAGCCAAAGTATAGTTCAATAGCTAAACAACCTCTCATCTCTTGGCAAAAACATATGCATTTCTGCTGTTTTGAAAAGAGTAAAAAATAAAAAGAATTGTGTTTGGAAATAACAATACTTCAGAGACAGGCCTTAAACGCTTTCTTTGTCCCTTAAGAAAAGCCCTGCAGAGATATGGCCAAACCAATGTAAGAATCAGCATTCAAAAGAGGAAGGGAGCCCACCCATGAGGGCCCTCAGGGTAAATTTCATGAAAAATCTGGAAGGGATACCTACATGCAGGTACTACTGGCAGGCTCAGGTTTCAACTTAATAGCAAGTAAGGGAGTTCAATAAGTTACTTGGGAATAAACATGGAGATTCAAGGAATCCCTGAAAACATATACATAATAATTTTGGAGTTGAGGGAAACTCTGATTAAAATAAAAATGTTTTAGTCCTGGCATTCAGAGTAAGATATACAAGAGGTCAAGAGGCCAAGGAGAGCCCTAACCAGTGTGGCTCAGCTGGTTGGGCATCATCCATTAAAGTGAGAAGTCACTGGTTCAATTCCTGCTCAGGGCACATGCCTGGATTGCAGGCCAGGTCCCCATTGGGGCACCTGTGACAGAGGCACCCGATCGATGTTTCTCTCTCACGCCAATGTTTCTCTCCTCTTTCACAGAGGGCCAAGCACTGAGTGAGGTTGCATAGGACAGGTCACAGAGGGAAGGTCACCAGGGCAGGTCACAGAGGGCAGGTCATGGGGGAGTTCAAAGAGGCACGGCTGTGAGTGAGGATATAGGGCCAAGTAATGGAGGGTAGGTCACCAGGGCCAGTCACAGAAGTCATGTCACTGAGGGAGGTAATGGGGAGCAGGCCACAAATACCACATGAAGGAAGCCAGAGCTTAGAGCAGGACACACAGGCCTGGTCACAGTGGACAGTCACTGAGTACAGGTCACAGATGGATGCTCCCAGGGGGCAGGTCGCAGACAGCGGTCATAGCATGTTACTGAGGGAGGTCATAGAATGCAGGTCAAGGAGGGCAGGTCCCAGGAGGCTAGTCAAAGCATGAAGCTTTCAGAGAGCACGTCACAGACAGCAGGTCCCTAGGGCAGGTCACTGGAGCCCAGGTCACAGAGGGTACAATAGACCGGGCATGTCACAGATGGCAGGTAAGAGAGGGCCACACACACGGAAGGCAGGTGACTGAGGCAGGTCACACAGAGCTGCTCACTGATGGCAGGAATGAAGGAAGTTCACTCGGGCCGCTCACTGAGCAGGGTCACAGAGGGCAAGTCACAGACAGTAGGTGACAGAAGGCAGGTAACACAGAGAAGGTCAGAGAGGGCAGGTCACAAAGGCATTTCACCCAGGGTAGGTAAGATAGGCCAGGCCTTGGAAGTCATGTCACTGAAGGGGTTAAGAGGGGGCAGGTCCCAAAGCCCAGGTGAAGGAAGCCAGGTCTTAGGGCAAGTCATAGAGGCTAGGTCGCAGAGGGCAGATCACAGAGGTCACGTCACAGAGGGCAGGATACTTAAGGCAAGTTACTGACGGCTGGTCACACAGGGCTGGGCACACAGGGCTGGGCACTGATGGCAGGATGAGGGAAGTTCACCAGGGCAGGTCTCTGAAGGAGGTTACAGAAGTCACAGAGGCTCAGGCACTAAGTGAGGTCCCATAGGGTGGGTCACCGAAGGCAGGTCACTGAAGGCCGGTCACAGAGGCAGGTCATAGAAGGCATGTCACCGAAGGACGTAATATGGGGCAGATCCCAAATCCCAGGCGAAGGAAGCAAGGCCTCAGGGCAGATCACCGTGGTCGGGTCACGGATGGCCGAACTGAGGACAGGACCCACAGATCACATCACTGAGGGTAGGTCACAGAGGGCTGGTCCTGATGGAAGTACTGAGTGAAGGTCACTAGAGCAAGTCACTGAGTGAGGTCATAGAGTGCGAGTGACAGGGCGGTGGCTCACAAAAGACAGATGACAGAGGGCAGGTCATGAAGGAGGTCACAGATGTGAGGGAGAGCATACAGGGCAAGACACTGAGGGAGGCCAAAGAGAGCATGTTACTGAGGCAGTCACAGAGGGCAGGCATCAGAGGGCAGGTCACTGAAGGCAGGTGAGTGAGGGCTGGTTACTGATGGCTGGTCACACAGGGCTGGGTACTGATGGCAGGACTGACGGAAGGTCACTGGGGCAGCTCACCGAGAGAGGTCACAGAAGTGAAGTCACAGAGGGCCAAGCACTGAGTGAGGGAGGTCGCATAGGACAGGTCACAGAGGGAAGGTCACCAAGGCAGGTCACAATGGGCAGGTCATGATGGAGGTCAAAGAGGGCAGGGTAGTGAGTGAGGACCTAGGGCCAAGTCTCCGAGGGTAGGTCACCAGGGTAAGTCATAGAAGTCATGTCACTGAGGGAGGTAATGGGGAGCAGGCCACAAATACCACATGAAGGAAGCCAGAGCTTAGAGCAGGACACACAGGCCTGGTCACAGTGGACAGTCACTGAGTCCATGTCACAGATGGATGCTCCCAGGGGGCAGGTCACAGACTGCGGTCATAGCATGTTACTGAGGGAGGTCATAGAATGCAGGTCAAGGAGGGGAGATCCAGGAGGCTAGTCAAAGAATGAAGGTTTCAGAGAGCACGTCACACACAGCAGGTTCCTAGGGCAGGTCACTGGAGTCCAGGTCACAGAGGGCACAATATAGCTCATGACAGGTTTTCAGGATGGAAGGTATACACTTTGGAAGATGATGCTGCAGAACTACCAAGAATGGATTGGAGAAGAGAGAAATCAGGTAAGAATTGAATAGTATGATCTAGGAATGATGAGGTCCTGAACAGGGGAGCAGCAGTAGGAATTTAAAGAAAGAAATTAAAGTCCAATTGCAGTGACATCTTCTCAAGCAGCAGTGAGAGCAGCTGCTCCTTTAGTTTCGCTCTGCCGCCCAAGGATGACAACAAGAAGAAAGATGTGAGAAAGCTAAAAAGACAAAAGATCCAGTGAACAACCTGGGGACAAGGCCAAAAAGAAGAAGTGGCCCAAAGACAAATTTCAGGCCAAGCTCCATAACCAAGTCTTGTTTGACAAAGCAACATGTGAAAAACTGTTAGGAACTTCCTAAGTACAAGCTTATAACCCCAGCTGCTGTCTATGAGAGACTGAAGATGTGCAGTTCCTTGGCCAGGGCCGCCACCCTTCAGGGGATCCTCAGTAAAGGCCTCATCCAACTAGTTTCAAAGCACAGAGCTCAAGTAATTTACACCAGCTGTCCCAGCTGTTGGTGAAGATGAGTGGACAACAGGTCCCATCAGCTATACATTTTGAAAAATAAAAATGTATTAAATCAGTAAAATAAAAAGAGTACAGCTGCAGAGGTAAAAATGGCAGGGCCTAGCAATAATAACTGGATGGGAAGGATAAGGGGCTCTGGATGAGTCAAACATGATACTAAAGTTCCTACTCCAAGGGCTGACACGTAGGAGCAAACTTTAGAAGAAATCTTCCTTAGTACTTCATCAAATCTTCACACCAATCAATAATTGGTTCCCAGGGAACATTAGAGCAACCCACTGTGTCCTTGGAAACACTCGTAAGACAGCTATTTCATATATGTAATTCTAAAGTGTTCAAAGAATATGGATTTTAAAACTCTTTTACTGCTTTACCTAAGCCACCTCAATTAGTTTAGAAGAGTGACATATGACAGATACTTGAACAAGATTAATAAAAGGGGCATCCTATCCAAAAAAGAAGGGGTATATCCAGGATTCGACCACCTCCGAAATAGGTGTGTATCCATACGAAGCAGAGGATAATGTCACGAGGACAATCTGCTCGTGTGAGAATGAGACAGTACGTGACTCTCAATTCCTAAGCTTTTTGCTCTCCTGAAGTTTTTTCATACTGTCATGCATCCAGGCCTTCTCCTGTGATTGTAAGTTTGCATGTAAAGCAATTTTCAGTCCCTATAGTTATTCCAGCAACAAGTGCGCCATACGACACTCACATAATATATTTGAAAATAAAAAAGGTATTCAGTAATTACAATTACTGCTTCCTGTTTTACATAAACCAGTGCAACAGCACACGTGGAAGCCATTGGAACCTGATCATAGACTTTTTAGGATCCACAATCTGGTCATTGCTAATCTCCTGAGAACTGATTGCTGAATACAAAATGACGATCAAAGCATCACTTTAAATCACAATGTGTCTATTTCTAGGTAATATTCCCATTTTACCATCTCTTGTTTAATAATATCACAGCCCTTGAAATAAACCCTGCTAATAAAAATAAATATAGCACTTAACATTAAACTGAGAACAGCAAGTCCAAATGGAAAATAGGTAAGAATCTAAAATGTGTAATTAAAATATTGTTCTCATAAGTTATGAAACGGTTTAACTTCTGCTTCAGAATAGCCATTATGTTTTATAAGAATGTACTGTTACCAAATACAACAGACCTTAAAGAACTGCTCATCGAAATTTTTCAGTTTCTTCCAGTCTTTGGCTCTGAACAGTTCTAGCGTGTTGAAAAAGCTTTTGTTGCTTGTTGAACAAAATCTACATGTATAGAAGAAAAAAAGCTGAGATAAAATGTGGTTAGTTTAACAGCTAGCAAAACATAATTCTGTATTCCCGGCAAAAGGATCATTTTTTAAGTCAGCATTTTTAACAGTTTCTGTGTTAACTTTTATAACAAAGTTCAAGCATTTGTGCTCCCCAGTAAAATACAAAAAATATAATAATAGTATACATCAGTCCTTGAGAAGAAAATTTCCAATCCTACACCATACATAGTTATTAAATACAATAATTCCAGGTAGTTTCAAAATCCACATATGGCCCTTACAATCAATGCTTTAGCAAAAAGTAAGTGAAAACCATGCAACAATCTTACTTAGTAATTAGGCGAGAACAATTATTTCCTAACAATATTCAAAGCACGTAATAATTATTGGTCATTCAGCATCCACACAGGTGACTTTTCCAATAATGCAGGCCTTTGAGTTCTTTGACCTAATCTTTGAAACAATTTTGTCTCCTTCCCTAGTTTAACTGTTTACTGACATGTTTGTACCCTAGATTCTGTCGTCCCCAACAACTGTGACATCTATATGATACGAAGGAGAGCAGCCTTATATAGAAACTGTGTGTCAGATCTTCTGTAGAAAAATTTTCAACGACCTTATTATATATAGGACCTCATTTATCCTCAGAACAAACCTATGATGTAGGTACTCTTATTACACTCCTTCATAGATGAGGGACACTGAGACGCAGAGATACATAATCTGCCCGTGGCTCCACAGTTAGCAATTAGTCAATCAGAAATGGATCCCTAACATTATGGCTCCACAGCCCAGGGTCTTGACCACTCCATACAATATGCTTTCTCTCTATGTCTCCCAACATTTGTCCTCACCTCCCTATGTTTGTTGCTCACTCCCTTTCATACTACAGCTCAGTACTTATCAATACCTAAGACCGATTGAATCAATCACTTTTCACTGCCCCCTGTTGCGTCACATGTCTTTACTTTCCTCCTTCCCAGCTAAATTCCATGGTCAATCATAATACCTACATCCCTGCTGTATATTCCTTGTCCCCATCTCATTCTGTCCATGTGCATGTACAAATCCCACCGTGAAAAATCCAACCCGCCAGCTGCTCTGCCACAGCATTGCATGCTAGTCTCCCAATGGACTCATAATCACTATAACACTAACCTAAGTTAGGCCCATAATGATGCTTGGCAATGATATTTCCCAAGTCCATTCACTGGCCCCCTCCCAGGAAATATTTCCTATTCTTGTCCTCTGCCCCCCAAAAGCAACACTGCCCTGGCTGGTGTGGCTCAGTGGATTGAGCGCTGGCCTGAGAACCAAAGGGTCACTGGTTCAATTCCCGGTCAGAACACATGCCTGGGTTGTGGGCCAGGCCCCCATTTCGGTGTGTGTGAGAGGCAACCACTCATCGATGTTTCTCTCCCTCTCTTTCTCCCTCCTTTCCCCTCTCTCTAAAAACAAATAAATAAAGTTTTTTTAAAAACCTGCCTTAAAAAAAAAAAAGGTGAGTCCATGTGAAAAACAGTTATTTTGAACCAAAACAATATTAAATTTAAAATAAACAAATACTATTTGATTCTAACCTGACATTGAAGGCTCTGTGTGCGCAGGATTTTCACATAGTTTAAGCAACAGAACATAATGCGCACCGCTTCCATACGTAGTTATTTTGGAGAACTCAGCTGTAGGTTTTTAAAAAGAAAATCAAAGTACCTTACTCAGGATAGTCACACATTTAATATTTGCTGGATTTAGGGAACATTAATACTTACTCAGTCTTTCATAGGCGCTCAATAAATGGCAGTTGTTTTATTAATGGTTAACATTTTTAATGGACTTTATATATTAAAGAAGCATGTGGTTCTGACGCTGAAGAGTGTATTTCCCAATGACCCATTAAACAAAGACAGCAATAGACTGGGATAGACACTTTTATCTTTAGTTTGAGTATCTGAGGAATATTTAAAGAAATTGCACACACCTGTGATAATCATAAAGAGTTCTTCATGTTCAATAAGGTGATTAATCCCTCTGTTGCTTATTAGCAGCTTCTTCTTTTTTTTTTTTTTTTTTTTTTTTTTTTTTTTTTTTTTTCTGTGCTTGTCTTCCCAGATTAGGGTAACATCTTGCCAACGAAGTGAACTGAATACATTGGAACTGGAGGTTAACTTTCCTCATACTAATGGAAAGGAAGGAATAACGTTAGTGGTACCAGGGCCATTAGATTTATCTAGTTCAGTTTCTGTCTCCACCGTTCCTTTCCTGATGCTTTACAGTACTAAAATGCTTTCTGCTCTCAGTACAAGACTGTAAGTTGAGTGACATAGTGTAAATTCACTAGGTTTATTGAGGCTGGTCTGCCCACATTTGGGCACCAGATGAGGCCACACACCTGGGTGTCAGATGATGCAGAGATGCCTCCAACACCCCAGCTCGGTTGGAAACTACTCTGTCCAGCAGAGGTTTCATGACCATGGTGGAACAAGTCTATCCAGGACACTGTATTTTATCTGGGGGTAGAGAGGCACCTGTTCCCTCTAGTGGAGAAAGTGCAAGACCTCCATTCCTCAGGCTTTTTATTGAGAAGGGTACATATGAGAGATACAAGTCAAAATTCATAAATCATCAATAGCTCTTAGGCACCTGGATTACAGTTGGCAATTACAGATTACAAGTACCAATATAGAGGGCACAGTGACCAGTCTGTGTCAGCATCTATTAAACCTCTTGACACAACGTTAGCATTAGGTGCAAGGTTTCATACGTTCCTTGCCAGAGATTGCTTATAGTTAACTAAGAGATAAGCAAAACAGAGCACGCTCCAAAGCATAATAAGCGTTCTTTAAATCCAATTCCCATGGAAACCCTCTGAATGGCCTTTGGCCCTGTCTTCCTCATTGCCTTCCAGTGTTCTGTTGAGACTTAAAGACAACCCAGAGGGGCCAGAGGCAAGTCTGGCTCACGGCCAGGGTTACAATTCCCGAAGCCACAATGATCATTTCCCCACATCTCCCCCTTTTTTGTTTTTTGTAATACCCATAGTAGAAAGGCCTATAAAGCTTGTTACTTGCTTTTCTCAGATACGATCACGGGTAAATTACTTGTAGACACATGGGAGGACACAGTACGATAATGACCAATAAATGTCCAGCTGCTCCTATTATCCATCTATGTAAATTTAGTCCTTACAACCAATTTTTAGGGTTAAGCCATTGAAGATTATTACTTAGGGTTTGAAACACTTTTTGTTCAGCAAGCTGCTTAATGTCCATAAGTTTAAATTGTAGCCAATCAATTGGGCCTTTTAGATTGGTGGGAAAGGCATCCCATAGATGATGTATTGTCAGCCCTAGAATGCTGACTAGAGTTACATTTTACTGGAGTGACACATAGTCTTAAGAATCCAGGGTTGCAGGCAAGCTGTTGTCGGGTGACCAGGGCATCCTGTCATTCCTCCAGCCAGAGTATGGCTGATTCCGTGGCTGAGAGTTGGGCCAGGATTTCCTGATTAACATGGCTCTGCAACAGAAGATCTTAGGGATCAGTCTGTTGTTTAGCCAGGGGCTGTTCAGGGCCTTGAGCCTTCCAGGTCTTCAGTAAGACTTGGGCCCCTGGGCGGAGTGGGTGTGGGGGCTTGTCAGGTGGATAGATAAACCTGCAATGAGAAAACTTGTACAAAATGGTTTATTTACATAATAACTTATAAACCAGACTTTGGGTCTATAAGACTGTGGAGCTAGCCAGTCACAGGGCCTTTGCTGGAATGATAGTATTTTTGATGATGTTACAAACCAGGACGTCCTCAGTATAAAGCGGAGACCAGCCTATTTCTGTAATTAACGGGTTAAACAGTGGCAGCTATTCCCTGGAAGGGAGTTGGGAGTGTAGCGTGCCTCCCTGTTCCTGCTCTGAAACTAGACAAAGAGAAACAATTTTATTTTTGGTGATTACTGCATTCCTTTAATGTGCTTAAAAGTGGGCTATTCTCATTTTTTAAGGACCTTGATAATCTTCACAGAGGCTAGAGAAGGCAGGGGAGATAGCAAGCTTAGCACTGCTCGTTCCTGGCACTGCAGCTTCTAGGTCTAAAATTTACAATGCTTCAAAGACATACATGCTTACTTGTACTTCTTATTTCTTTTCCGCTTCTACTTCTATTCTCGAGTTACCCACTCAAATGTCCTTTCTTCCCATGCCACGCACAATCTCTTTCCTTTATGCCTTTTTACCCTTTCTTTACCTTCTTAATTCCTTCTTTTTTCTTCCTTTTCCCTCACTTTATTTTTTCCTCTCTTCCCCCTACACAATTCTCTTTTAACTTGCGCAGACCGTCTACGACTAACTCGGACTTTCTGCAACATATGTAATTTTTTTGACCCAGCATTCTACAAGAAACATAATCAATTTTTTAAAACTTACATCTAATTAGGTTGCTAAATTATTTCGATTCTTTGGGGAGGACTCCATACTCCCCCTTTTTAGCATTTTAGGAAAATTTTTAAAGGTATGTTGGGCTTTGTAGCCTGATTTATTATCAGTTTTTATTTGCTGTGGTCGACCTAAGAAATTAAACGCCTGTAGCCAATAAGCTCGAATATGTTTGGCTGATTTTCCTGCAAGAGCGGAGGCATGCAACACCTTAGAGTAAGTACTTATTGATATATGGAGGTATTTACATTTTTAAAGTAGGGGGTAATGAGTGACATTTGTTTGTTAAATTACTTGCGGGGCCAATCCTCGAGGGTTGGTCCCACTGCTGGGTGTTGCTGTACCCAGCCCCTGGCAGTCTGCGCATTCCCGGGTAATTTGCTTAGCTTTAGAACAGGAAATGCCAAATTCTCTGAGAAGTGCTTGAGAAGTTTGGTGGTAAAACTGATGAGAGGCAACTGCCTTTTGGAAGGTAGTTAATACACTGACTAAGACATCAGCATGTTCGTTGCCTTTTGCCACAGGGCCTGGGAGGCCTGAATGAGAGCGAATATGGGTGACAAATATGGGATGCGCACTCCTATCAACCGAACTTTGTAAAGTTAGGAATAAACGAAGTAAGTGGGGGTCTATAGACCCCTTAAGTAAAGCTTGATCTATGTGGAGTATAGTATACACCAGATACCCAGAATCACAGACGAGATTCCGGGGTTCATTTGGCCATTGTTGGAGGGCCGTAATGGCTGCAGAGAGTTCAGCTCTCTGGGTGGATGAGCAGTTGTGAGGTACACAATTTTTTCAACTCTGTCCTTCCCTGTATGTGATGGCTGCTTTTCCAGTTTTTCCTGATTCATTTACATAAATAGTTTTTGCTCCAGATATTGCGGTAGGACTAATTTTACTTCTAATATGTAAATTTAATTGAGGAATATTTTATAAAAGTTTATCTGAAGGAAGATTGATCTTGAGCTTTTTGATAGAATCAGTTATTGTGCATTGAAATTTCAAGGGTTGACAAAAAGCTTGTAAATAAATTTGAGGTAAGGGTGTTGAAAAGATAAATAAGCTGGCGAGTAGTCATACCGAGGCTAGGCCTTGGCCAATTGATAACACCTAACAATTGTTGGAGATTATTGCGAGTTAAAGACTTTGGAGAATTAATTTGGAGCATTTGAGGCTGCCAAGGCTTCAACTGTTGTACTTCCTTAAGAGCTGCTTGTAAGCCTGCCTGGGCTGTAGATTGCTGGAAATGAGCAAAGGTATTAGCCAATTGTTTCTGAGCTTTTTTGTAACATTTTCTTCTTTGACAAAGCTATCCAAGTATTTCAAAATGTATTAAGCCTGATTGGCCTGGAGTTTTCTTCTTTCTGGTAAGAAGAAAATAATAAATCTTTGAGATATTTCAAGGGCCCTTTGAAACCCCTGAGGCTCTAAGGAAGTCTTTCACATTTTAAATCTTTGAAATCTTGTCAACTACGGTATATATATTATGAAATGATATTTGACTATTTACTTAAAGTGATAATAAAAGGTTTATAATATTAATATAGACTGACAAAAATTCAGTTGAGAGACATGAATTTTTGAATAGTAGCTGAATATTTGAGTAATATGCCACACTATATAATTATTTTACTAAACAGAACCTTAGTTTTTAGGCAATTAGAGGAAAAACATTTTTACAGTTTTTCTGTTAAGGTCTCGGTCAAGCAGGAGTAGGCGGACATGGGTCAGTCAGTGGAGGGAGCAAGAGACATGATGACTTTCCAGGATCCCAGAGGGAAGGGGTCTGCAGTGTCGATCGTTTGGCAGTGCTCCACATATTCCCCTTTTCCTCCCCCTTTCCTACTTCTGTCACAGCTGTGGCACCTCTTAAACCTGAGTTATTTCCTTTAGTTTCCCTTTGTTTTTCTGGGACCACAGTGCTTTGAGCCACGGCAGTATGCAGTAAATTAATCAGATGCCTTTCCTTCATCTGGCATCCAGTTCCTTGTATTAGTTGCTGGAGTAATCTAAAGTAAAGCTATTGTTCTTCGGATAACCCTGACCCCATTCTTTCATGGGTAGTGGGCCCCCTTTTGTCAGTTTTGGTTTTGCCCTCTTATCCTGCCTCTCTTTTGAAGTGGACCATACTTTTTCTGACTCTAAACTAGGGATTAATTGGTGTAGTGGGTCGAAGTGTGCTGCTTGTGAAAAGGGCTCCCAAGGGTGTCACACCATGGTCATCCCAACCTCTCTTACGTGTCTCGGTTTCCCTCCCAGTCGTCTAGAACAACTGGAAGGTCTCGGCGTGCTGAATGACCAGTTCTTATTTCGCACGTCCCCAGACGAGCCACGAATGATATGACTGTGAGTAGAATGTCCTACGAGGCCCTTGCATGTCTCATGGTTTGACCCCCCGACACCTCTGCTAGGTCCCAACTCACGTAGGGACACCCGAGAATTCGAGCCAGAGGGAGGAAGTGCCTCTTACTTCAGAGCTCGGTCATCGCCGGAGCCCTCATACAAATCCCATTTCTGTCCTAAAGCTTCTCTGGCTCTCACAAAATCCTATTCAGGGGGAAACACCACAGGGGTCGGGCAGTGAGTGCTTGTGACTGTGTTCCTGGGTTGCACGGACATTGGCTTGTGGCTGGCAGGTGCCTAGTGCTCTAACCCGGTCCATGTGCCAGCTTATCCTGTCACAGGAGTCTTACAAATGGCAAGTACCCTATTGGCTTATAAGTGCTTTTCCTGTGCCCGTAAGATTGTGCTGACTTATTGAATGAGAGAAGCCAAAATGGTCCCTTAGTGAGTGAGAGGAGACAAAGACGAAACCAAAACTCCCACCAGAGAGAGTGGCAGAAAGAAGAAAGACCCCCCTCCCTTTTCCTAACCACACAGGCAGCCTTTTCCAGAGGGAACCTGTGGGACTGCAAGCCCTTACCAGGGGCAGAGGCACCAAAATTCCTGTCCATGCAGTGCGGTTGTCCATGGTTAGGCTCTTGGTCCCACAGCCATTCCAGGCGTCACTTCTCTTGAGTGCCCCTTGCCCAGGCACCAGATGAGGCCCCACATTCAGGAGCCAGATGAGGCTGACCTCCCCCATGTTTGGGCACCAGGTGAGGTGCAGTTGCCTCCAATACCCTAGGCTTGGTTGGAAACTTCTGTCCAGCAGAGGTCCACGACCACAGCGGAACAAATCAATCCAGGACACTGTTATTTTGTCGGGGGGTGGGGGTAAGGGAGGTGGCTGTTCCCTCTAATGGAGAAAGGGCAAGACCTCCACCCCTCATGCTTTTTATTGAGAAGGGTACGCATGGGAGATACAAGTCAAAACTCATAAATCATCAATAGCTTTTAGGTGCTTGGATTACAGTTGACAATTACAGGTTACGTGGACCACTACAGAGGGCACAGTGACCAGTCCGTGTCAGGGTCTATTAAACATCTTGACAGCACTGTGGCATTAGGCGCAAGGTTTCATACATTCCTTGCTAGAGATTGCTTATAGTTAACTAAGAGATAAGAAAAGCAGAGCATGCTCCAAAGCATAATAAGCATTCTTTCAACCCAGTTCCCATGGAAACCCTCTGAATGGCCTTCAGTCATGTCTCCCTGATGGCCTTCCAGTGTCCTGTTGAGACTTAAAGACAACCCCGGGGGTAGGGGCAAGTCTGGCTCGTGGCCAGGGTTATAGTTCCCAGAACAAGTTTATTAATCACTTTAAGTTTATGGTGTCATAAACATCACACAGCTCTATCTTCAGTCTTGAAACTGATTTGCCCAAGTACTGGACGTGTTGCTAGCATAAACATTTGTATCCAGTCTTCCTCTTTCCCGACTGGTAGCTCACAGAACAGTGCTTTTCCATTAGGATTCTGTCATTTATTTTGTTTATCGCTTCCTGGCCCTTTCGCACAGGACAACCCTAAACTGGTGACTCAGGTTTCAGAAAGCCACTCAGTAAGTCAAAGATAAAGTTATTTCTCTTCTTTTGCTGGTCCCGCCTCCTTGCAAGCTTTATCTTCGCGTGAACGATGTTGAACTGCATTGCAACATACACGCACTCAATGACAAAAGATAAGCAAGCCCTTTGCAACGTGTCTCTCCATCTGCCCAAACAGAGAGTACATTTTTAGTCCGAAGTCGGACATTTTTTGCATCAAGAAAAACATCGTTTTTTGGTTCTCACATAGAATAATTAGTACCATAAAGCAGTAAGCTCAACCCAGGTTTCTAAGGTCAAGTCAGAGGCTTGAGTGCTATGCCCAAGTCTAAGTATGTCTTGTAATTTCAACAGTCGATGTCCTCTTTGCTTAAAGACTTTGTTCATTGGTCCCTCACCTGCCCCCCCCCCCAGCCCCCAGCATGTTATACAGCTGTGTAAGATATGGCCGAGTTCCCAGGCAGAAAGCTAACGAATAGGCATCGTCAGTAATTGCCCATGTGAAGACCACAGTGTCAATGGTCGTTGGTGTGCTTCTGGAAGAGTTCATGTTCTTAACACAGCAGGTGAAACTGTTAATGGTTAAAAATCATTGTTCTCTTTGTCTGAGTACAAGTAATTTTGGAGTTCTGTTAAAAATTAATTTCCCATATTTTATAAATGTTTGCCTTCAGTCTAATAGGACATACTAACAAAAAATTGTGTCAGAATAGCAATAATATTTAATAAGTGCAGATGCTCTGTTTTATGTGAAAGAATGAAGATTTTCCTTGTCTATGTTGGCCGATGAGCAGAACAGGTGAACCTTCCATTTGGCCCCACAAAAGCAGTTAACAATTTCTCTTGAATCAAAACAGGAAGGAAATTTCTAGGGCAGCCTTCCTGCATGGGGACCATCTTGTCCTCACGCCCTTGAGATGTCGTTCTCAGGCTGCTATCACATGACCTCCAGATGACCCCTCAGAAAAAAGGGGAAATAACAAGTGTCATGGGGAGAGTGGAGTAAACAAAGGCTTTACACATTGCTCGTGGTACTTTTAAATGCTACAGTGGCTGTTGAAAATGGTTTGGTGTTCCATCAAAAGCTTCAACATATAATAAGTACATGATTCAGTAATTCCACTCCCAGGGATACACCCCCACCCCCCTAATAAAAACATTTAAAAACACGGAAGTATCAACATTCAAAACAGCCAATGATGGAAGCAACCCAAGTGCCCATGGGCTGACGGATGGATAAACATCCTGCAGACTATCCATGCAATGGCACAGTATACAGCCATAAGAAAGAGTGTTAAAATGTGGATGAGCTCTGAAGCCATTATTCTAAGTGAAAGAAACCACACACCAGAGGTCACATAATGTATGATTCAATGTACATGAAGTGTCCAGAATAAGCCAGTCCGTAAAGGCAGAAAGTAGTTCAGTGGTTGCCAGGGATTCTGGGCAGGAGGAATGAATGAAGAGTTGTTACTGGGTAAAAGATTTCTTTCAGGACTTGGCAAAGTGTTTTGTAAGAAGACAGGCTTGATAGTTTCACAATACGGTGAACTTACGCAATGCCACCGAATGGAATACTTTACAATGATTAATTTTACAATGTGTCAGTTTTGATTTCAAGCAATTTTAACTATAAAAATAACACTTTTCAGTCCACTGTCATAAAATAGTCCAGTATTTGGGGAAAACTAAGCTATTGATTTTAATGCATCAATTTAAAATAATAGGAAGCCCATTGTTGCTTCCATGTAAACGTGCTTGATGAAAAATATCACTCTATTCCTTTCAAATATTTCATTCCTTTTATTGATTCTAGAGAGAAGGGAAGGGAAGGAGGGAGGGAGGCAAGGAAATGCCCTGACCGGGTTGTGGGATGACACCCAACCAACTGAGCCACACCAGCCAGGTCAAAATCACTCTACTTTTTGAAAATAAAATAAGTACTGAAAGTGTGGTTTTGACTTAAATGTGGGCAAAGGCTCTTAGTGGACACTTCTCCAAAGAGGACAGACAGACGGCCAAGAAACCTATGAAAAAATGCTCAATGTCACTCATCATCAGAGACATGCAAATTCAAACCACAATGAGATATCACCTCTCACCTATCAGAATGGCTATCACCAATAAATCAACAATGGTGTTTAAGCAGCCTCTTGAGAGAAGAAGCGCTATTAATTGATTTGTCAAAATTATAGACTAGGGAACAGAGATGTCAGGTCACAATATGAGAGTCACGCAGCTGAAGAGAAGCAGAGCTCAGACTCAAACCCGTATCCGTCTTTTGGAAAGCCTCTCTGATTTACAAACATTGACTGTGAATGTACCACACTATTTACCGTCCCCCAAAACTGGATAGGCTAGAGGGTAGGTCTTGATATCTTTCTCCCTCTCCTCCACACTAACAACCTGTTGAAAGCCTACAGTTATAGAAAAGTCCAGCTTGGCCTTCTCTTGTGGATTGCATGTGGAGTGGGATGGCTTTGTCTGGCCCTAGAGGCTGGGATCCTGGGCTGTGCTGGGTCTGTCTGGAGCCATCAGCCCATGAAGGCTTATCTGGGGCATCAGTTGCCAATTCTGCATCCAGTGGACCCCATGTTGGTGGCTTGAAATCGGCCATGATGGGAGAATTTACATCGTGAAAATAAGAAGACCCTAGAAATCAGACCTGCACTCTCCCCTCCCAAGGGCCTGTCCCCAGCACGTCACTGCCCAGGACTGACCACAGAAGGTCACCTGGAGCTCATTAACGGAAGGGAGAGCTACATCACAGGGCAGCTCTGCCCCCCACTGTAAATGACTATGAGAGAGGAAGTGTGTGCCCTCTGCCCCGACGACAGGAGCCTGTCTCTGAACATAATGTCCGTTGGCAGTGAGTGTGCTTAGAGCAATACACACTGAGCTCAGATTCCACATGGGAGAGGTTCATCCTGACCTCCGATCATCCTAGGTCAAGGGCTCTTTGTGGGCTCATCCCTTCCCAGGAAGCATGTTGTGCTGATGACCCTGTCAATACACATTTGTCTGAGGGTAGACCCAAGGTCCTTGGTCGTGCCACGGGACCCTGGGTCCCTGATTTGCCTTCCTCTGGCTTCCAGGTGTTTCATCCATTCAGTTTGTCCCCTCTGTTTTACTTTATTTTATTTCATTTCATTTTTATTTACTTTCAAAATCCTCACCTGAGGATATGTCGTTTATTGATTTTAGAGAGAGGAAGGGAGAGAGAGGAACATCGATGTGAGAAATATGGATCGGTCTCCTCCCAAACATGGCCCACACAGGGATCAGACCCCCAATTCAGGTATGTGCCCTGACTAGGAATCAAGCCTGCAACCTATTGGTGTACAGGACAACATTCCAAACAACGGAGCCACCCTGGCCAGGGCTCTTTAGGTCATTTTCAATTGACAGAGTTTCCTTGGATATCACCTGCACAAACATATCATGCCTCATATGTCCTGGCAGGTTGAGAAGAGGTCCTTAACAGGACGTGGAACCGAATTGTGTGTCTGAGTGCACAAACTTGCATGTGTGTGATTGTGTGTCTGATGTGTGTGTGTGTATGTGTCTCAATCAAGGGAGGACAGAGCTGTTATCCTTTTGGTTTTCCATGGCACCCTTTGTTAAAAACTCTCCTGCCCCTCAATGCTTATTCCATGAGAACATCAGGTATTCTCTCTATATTCATTTATTAATTTATTCATCCATTCATTCCTTGGATTGGTTGGGGTGTAACTGACTGAGAGCTAGATCAATGCTGTGCATCTATGGAAACCAGTTTCCATAGAGAACGGTTTGTTGACATTCCATTCCAGTTTCCATGGAAACTAGGGTAAGCCATTTTTTTCTGGTGGCAGAAACATTTACAGACTGGAGAGCTGCAGTAACGGTAGAAACATCAAGACTAGTCGGTGTCTCCAATCAATGTGAATCCTGTGTGTGTGTGTGTGTGTGTGTGTGTGTGTGTGTGTGTTGCCAGTGTTTGGCCTTTAGTTGGACATTAAGAGCTCTGATCCTTCCTGTTTTATAAGAGAGGATGGCAGCTCCTCTTGTTGTGGGCTAGGGTGGTTGAGTAACCTGTCATACCCCATCCCCATGTCAGTGTCCTCAGTGACATCTGTTGCATGAGGGTATTGTCACCTGAGTTCTTGAAAGCAGAGATCCCCAAGTATTTCTCTTTTACACCTCTGCTTACTTACAGTGATTGTCACATGAACCCTTAAAGCCATAAGCTTATTCATTTACACCTGCTCATAGTAAAGAGCTATTATGTGTGTGATGTGAGAGAGAGGATTTGAAGCCTGCAAACAAGACAAATAGGCAGGGTTGGAAGATGTAAGGTAACTTTGTGTAACCTGCGGGATGATATTGTGCTCACCCTGAGTCGCTCACACACACACACACACAAAGAAGTGTGTTCTCTACCAGTCAAATGTCCTCGTATCATACCATTAATTACAGTTAAGTAAACAATTCAGATCAGTTAATGGCTCCTTCTTTATTGTACAAGCATAAATACAAGTTCCTTCTTGAAGGCTCTGTGTTTTTTGGTTATGTGTTGGAAAGTGAATGCTGCTGATGTTACAGTTTGTATATGTTTATTTGTGTTTCTAAAGAAAAACAGCTTTTGTAGTATGTACCATTGCGTTCTTTATCAGGGATGCGCCTCCAGAAGAAGCAGGTTCCAGGTAAAGGTTACCCATGCCTTTCAGCTCAGTCCTGTACACTGCTGTATGATCCTGACACTGCACTCTGCCCATTCCATTTTCCCTCTGCCTTCTAGCTGCCTGTGAGGCTCAACCAGGGGGCCACGGGCAGTCTGGACATGACACAGTGACACAAGCAGCTGTACCTTCCTCTCCATTCCTGCTCCTCTTGGGGCCACCCCAATAACGGCCCTTCATATGACAGGGGCAGGGCATGTGATTGCAGTAGGGGCCAGCACCGACAGACTGGTGAACAGTCTCCTGACACATCGGAGTCCCAGGTCAAGGGCGGGGGTGGCCCCTCTCAGATCCCAGAGCTGCGGCTGGAATGCTTCACTTTTCCCCATCAACAGTGGGAGGGGTCTTGGGTTTGAGCATCCTTCCCTTGACCTCCTGGAGAAACCACACAGAGTTGGGCAGCCCCTTTTCCTTACAAATCTGAGCCCAAGCTCTGAGGCCTCCTCCTCTAGGGTCATGAGTTCTCAGAACCACCATTGCTTCCCCTGGTTTTTCCAGACCTACAGGTGCCCACTCTGCCTACCATGGCATCCTTCTTTATTTTTTAAGTATATTTGATTGATCATGTTGTTACAGTAGTCCCAATTTTACCCCCTCTGCTCCCCCTCGGCCCAGTACCCCCCTTCTTTCCAGCAATCCCACCCCCATTATTCATGTCCACTGGTCGTGCATATACGTTCTTTGGCTTCCCCCTTTCCTATATTATTCTTAACTTCCCCCTGTCTATTTTGTACCAACCGTGGCACCCTTCTGAGTGTCCCATTGCTCCCTCTTTGCTTTTCCTGGACTCCAAATCGTTCTATTAAACAATAAGACGGCCCTGCCAATAAGCAGGTTGGCTTTTCTTCTTTTTGCTTTTAAGGTCTTGCATTTTGCTTTGGTTCCTAGAAGTTTTACTATGAAGAGCCTATATGTGTTTGTACATGTGCTTGCATAACTGTGCTTGTGTAGGGGTGTGTGTGTGTGTGTGTGAGTGTGTGTGTGAATGAATGAAGATAGTGGTTTGGACACACGAACTATACCACATGAAATGATTCTTTATCTTGGAAAATTGCTGGCTATTGCTCTTTCACACATTCTGCAACACCCCTCTCTCTGCTTGGACTGCTATAATTATCTTTGTGTGTTTCTTTGCTCAAGTGCTCATGCTTCTCCTTCTCTGAGTAGATGGCCCAAAAAGTGAGTTCCTGCTTGTTTGTTAAGGAGAAATTGGGAGACAGAGCTTGGTAATTGGCTGATGCATGTATCTTTAGAGTCAGATCTGATTATTTGCAGGTGAGACAGAAATCTAACTTTTTTATTCCTTTGAGAAAACTGAGGACAGTTCATGCTTTTCCAGTTTGTAGTAGTTCTCGTTTAAATAGTATGTATAAGAACAACCCACATCTCCAGGTAGGCGTGCCATCTATGCATTTGTGAAACTAGTG
Source organism: Furipterus horrens (assembly GCF_987537825.1). NCBI lineage: Eukaryota > Metazoa > Chordata > Mammalia > Chiroptera > Furipteridae > Furipterus > Furipterus horrens. Next base: position 151,813 of record NW_028327210.1, read on the forward strand.
AATGACATAAGAAAAAATGTTCCAAGATATCACATCTCACTCAATCATTCTACAAATAGAATTTAAGCCCAATGAAATCTTTATTGTTCTTTTTATTATTATTTCTTACAGCCAACTGTAGATATTGATCTCAAAATAACATTTCAGTTAAAAGGATATATAAAACAATGCTTAAACTATTCAGACGATGCAGCTTAGACAGTCCATGGATATTTAATTTGGCTCCAGACTCCTAACCATTTCTTCTGCTTGTTCATATTTAAATTTCTTATGACAATATCTGCCCTATGACTGTATGAGAAGCTTCAAAAAAAGCAGTGAGAAGGTTTATGCTGAATTCATCTGGGAATGAGGGGTGCAAAAATAGGCAAGAATGTATTTTCTTCATAACAGAACATTGAGAGTGTTGCTCTGTTATAACAAAGGGAACTGCCAAGTCACGTTTTTATGGAAATACAAGTTTGGGGGACAGTTCAAATCACAAAACCTGCCATTTCAAAGAAGCTCCACGAAACTGCTAGTCACTGTAGGGAGGGGGAGTTGGGGTGAACATGAAAGAACGTCTGGCTCTGGGGGTGGTGCTGAGGGCGGTGTTGGGGGCTCTCTCTTGGAGACACCACCTTCAGAGCACTGGCTCCTCCCTTTTTCCTTCAGAAATGATTACAGCCCTCACAGGGGAAAGGAGAATAGAGCTTCCAAATAGTTCTTCCAAAACTCGTGGCTGTTGACTGGGGACACGAAAGCTCTGTCTTCCACTTCTTTGTTTGCTCAAGCAAAGAGCAGATGGGATAGAACAGAAGTTATACCAGGACCTGAAATATCAAAGCTAGTGCATTTGAGAACTTGATTTCCCAATGGCCTGAAATGAACTATGAAGCTAGAGGTTACGGAGTTGCTATTGATTGTGCCCCCTGTTGTTTTGTCTTCTTCTGTGTATCCTCTCTCTTCGGGCATGTCAGATGTGATTGTGAACTAAAACATTAGAAGCATCTTCATGTCCAAGTCTCCAAGAATTTGGGGTTACTTTATTTTTTTGAATATATATATATATATACATATATATAATTTTATTTTATTTTTTATTGGTTTTCAATTACAGTTGTCCCATTCTCCCCCCTTTGCTCCCCGCCCCACCCAGCCCACCCCTTCTCCCACAGTCATATTCCACCCCGTTGTGCATGTCCATGAGTCATTTATACACGTTCTTTGATTAAACCCTTCCGTTACTTATCCCCCTTCTCTCCCTCCCCCCTCCCCACTACTGACTGCTATTCTAGTCTTTGTCCTATTCAGTTCGTTTGTTTGTGTTGCTCTTTAGTCTCCTGTATTAGCGGATATCATATGATATTTTTCTTTCATTGCCTCGCTTATTTCACTAAGCATGATTCTCTCTAGTTCCATCCATGTTGTCACAAACGGCAGGAGTTCCTTCTTACTCTCTGCTGCATAGTACTCCATTGTGTAAATGTATCACAGTTTTTGATCCACTCACCTACAGATGGGCACTTAGGTTGTTTCTAGCACTTAGCCATTGTAAACAGGGCTGCTATGAACATAGGGGTGCATAAGTTCTTTTGAATTGAGGTTTCAGGATTTGGGGGGTATAATTCTAGCAGTGGAATCGCTGGTTCAAGTGGCAGTTCCATTTTTAGTTTTTTTGAGGTAATTCCATACTGTTTTCCATAGTGGCTTCACCAGTCTGCATTCCCACCAACAGTGCAGTAAGGTTCCCGTTTCTCCACATCCTCGCCAGCACTTGTTTGTTGATTTGTTCATGATGGCCATTCCGGCAAGTGTAAAGTGGTATCTCATTGTGATTTTTTTATTTGCATTTCTCTGATGGTTAGTGACGTTGAGCATTATTTCATGTGTCTATGAACCCGCTGTGTATCCTCCCTGCAGAAGTGTTTGTTCAGGTCTTTTGGCCATTTTTTAATTGGGCTGTCTGTCTTCCTGGTGTTTAATGAGTAAGTTCTTTATATATTTTGGAGATCAACCCCTTGTCTGAGGTATCATTGGCAAATATGTTTTCCCATATGGTTGGTTTCCTTTTCATCGTGCTGCTGTTTTCTTTTGCTGAGCAGAAATTCTTTAGTTTGATGTAGTCCCATTTGTTTATTTATTTATTTTTATTTCCCTTGTCTTAGGAGGTGTATCAGTGACAATATTGCTACATGGGATATCTGAAATTTTCCTGCCTGTTTTTCTCTAGGACTTTTATGGTGTCACTACTTACATTTAAGTCTTTGATCCATCTTGAGTTTATTCTCATGTGTGGTGTAAGTTGGTGGTCTAGTTTCATTTTTTTGCATGTCCCTGTCCAGTTCTCGCAACACCATTTGTTGAAGGGGCTCTTCTCACCCCGTTTTCTGCTCCTTCCCCCTTTGTCAAATACTAGTTGACCATATAGACCCGGGTTTATTTCTGGACTCTCTATTCTGTTCCATTGATCTGTATGTCTGTTCTTATGCCAGTATCAGACTGTTTTGATCACAGAGGCTTTGGAGTATAGTTTGATACCTGGTATTCTGATTCCTCCTGCTGTGTTCTTCTGTCTCAAGATTGCTTTGGCTATTCGGGGTCTTTTTTGGTTCCATCTAAATTTTTGAAGTATTTCGTCTAGGTCTGTGAAATATGTCATTAGTATTTTAACAGGGATTGCGTTGAATCTGTATATTGCTTTGGGAAGTATGAACATTTTAATGATGTTGATTCTTCCCACCCACCAACATGGTATTTGCTTCCATTTATTTGTACCTTCCTAATTTCTTTCTTCAGTGTTACATAGTTTTCTGAGTACAGGTCTTTTATCTCTTTGGTTAAGTTTATTCCTAGGTACTTTGTTTTTCTTGTTGCTATAGTCGATGGGATTTTTGTTTGTTTGTTTCTATGTCTGATATTTCATTGTTGGTGTACAGAGATGCCTTCGATTTCTGTATATTTATTTTGGTACCCTGCTACTTTGCCAAATTCACTTATTGTGTCGAGTAATTTTTTCGTGGAGTCTGTAGGGTTTTTTAAGTACACTATCATGTCATCTGCAAATAATGACAGTTTTTCTTCCTCTTTCCCAATTTGGATGCCTTTTATTTCTTTTTCTTCTCTGATTGCTGTGGCTAGAACTTCCAACACTATGTTAAATAGGAGTGGAGAGAGTGGACATCCTTGTCTTGTTCCTGATCTCAGGGGGAATGTTTTCTATTTTTGTCCCTTGAATATGATGTTGGCTTCAGGTTTCTCAATTATAGCCTTAAATATGTTGAGGTATGCTCCCTCTATTCCCATTTTGCTGAATGTTTTCATCATCCATGGGTGTTGTACTTTATCAAATGCTTTTTCTGCATTTATTGATCATGTGATTTTTGTCTTTCATTTTGTTTAGGTGGTGTATTATATTTATTGATTTGCAAATATTAAACCATTCTTGCATCCCTGGGATGAATGCCACTAGATCGTGGTGTATGATCTTTTTAATGTGTTGCTGAATCCAGTTTTCCAATATTTTGTTTCGGGTTTTAGCATCTATATTCATCAGTGATATTGGTCTGTAGATTTTTTTCTTCGTTGTGTCTTGACCTGGTTTTGGAATTAGGGTGATACTGGCTTCATAGAAAGAGTATGGGATTTTTCCCTCTTCTTGGATTTTTTAGAATAGTTTGATTAGGGTAGGAGTTAGTTCTTCCCTAAATGTTTTGTTAAATTTACCTGTGAAGCCATCCGGTCCAGGGCTTTTGTGTGCCTGGAGACTTTTGATTACTATTTCAATTTCACTCTGTGTTATTGGTCTGTTCAGGCTTTCTACTTATTCTTGATTCAGTTTTAGAAGATTGTATGTTTCTAGAAATTTGTCCATTTCATCTAGGTTGTCAAGTTTCTTGCCATACAGTTGTTTGTAGTAATTTCTTACAATCCTTTGTATTTCTGTGGTATCAGTCATGATTTCTCCTCTTCCATTTCTGATTTTGTTTATTTGGGTCCTCTCTCTTTTTTGCTTGATGAGCCTGGCCAAAGGCTTGTCGATTTTGGTTTTGTTTGTTTGTTTTTTCAAAGAACCAGCTCCTGCTTTTGTTGATCTTTGGAAGTGTTTGTTTAGTCTCTCTGTCATTTAATTCTGCTCTGATCTTGATGATTTCCTTCTGTCTACTCTCCCGGGCTTTGTTTGTTGTTGTTGTTCTAGTTCTTGTAGATGTAGGGTTAGATTTTTTATTTGAGATTCTTCTATACTTTTCATGTGAGCCTGTATTTCTATGAACATCGCTCTCAGGACTGCTTTTGCTGTGTCCCATAAGTTTTGGGCTGTGGTGTATTCATTATCGTTAGTTTCCAGAAACTTCTTGATTTCTTCCTTGCTGTCATTGTTAACCTATTCATTTCTTAATATCCTGTTATTCATTCTCCATGAGTTTGGAAGTCTTTGATTTTTTTCCCTTGAGGTTGCTTTCTAGTTTCAAAGCATTGTGGTCGAAAAGATGCTTGATATGATTTCAATTTTCTTGAATTTGTTGAGGATTGTTTTGTGTCCTATTTATTATGTGGTCTATCTTTGAAAATGTCCCATGTGCCGTTGAAAAGAATGTATATTTTGCTTGTTTGGGGTGAAAAGTTCTATATAACAGTTAAGTCCATTTGGTTTTGTGTGTTGTTCAATGCCTCAATATCCTTGGTGTTTCTTTGCTTCGGAGATCTGTCTATTGAGTGTGTTGCTGTTGATATCCTTCTGGTAGTCTTCTAGAATTTTCCTTATATATTTGGGTGCTCCTACGTTGGGTGCATATATGTTTACCAGGGTTACATCTTCTTGATGGATTGTTCTTTTAAGTATTATGAAATGTCCTTCTTTGTCTCTTTTTATGGCCCTTGCTGTGAAATCCGTTTTGTCTGATGTAAGTGTTGCTACCCCAGCTTTTTCTTTCCTGTCCGTTTGCTTGGAATACTTTTTCCATCCCTTCACTTTCAGTCTGTGTAAATCTTTCGTTTTGACGTGTGTCTCTTGTAGGCATCATATATGTGGGTCATGTTTTCGTATCCTTTTCAGACCCTATGCCTTTTGGTTGGAGCATTTAATCCATTTACATTTAAGGTTATTATTGACATGTATGTATTCATTTCCCTTTGTACCTGTGTTCCTCTCCCTCTCTTTCTTCTTTCTCTTAAAGCATTCCCTTTAGCATGTCTTGCAATGCTGGTTTGGTGGAGACATATTCTTTTAGTCTTCCTTTGTCTGGGAAACTCCTTATTTCACCTTCCATTTCGAAGGAGAGCCTTGCTGGGTAGAGTAGTCTCGGTTGCAGGCCTTTGTTTTTCATTGCTTGGAATATTTTTTGCCATTCCCTTCTGGCTTGTAGTGTTTCTGTTGAGAAATCGGTTGCTAGCCTTATCGGAGCTCCCTTGTATATTATTTGGTGTTTTTCTCTTGTTGCTCTTAGGATTCTCGCTTTGTCTTTGAATGTTGCCATTTTAATTATGATGTGCCTTGGAGTGGGCCTTTTTGGGTTCATCTTCATTGGGACCCTCTGTGCTTCCTGAACTTGCATGACTTTTTCTCTCATCAGGTTAGGAAAATTGTCTGTCATTATTTTTTCTCAGGTTGTCTATCCCTTGCTCCTCCTCTTCTCCTTTTTGTATCCCTATGATTCTAATGCTCTTTAGTCCCATGTTGTCTTGCAGTTCGCTTCAACCCTCTTTATTCTTTTTGAATCTTTTTTCATTTTGTTGTATTGTCTGGGAATTTTTTTCTACATTGTACTCTAACTCACCGATCTGATCCTCTGCTTCATTTAGCATGCTTTTGATGGATTCTACTGTGTTCTTCAGTTCAGAAATTGTATTCTTCATTTATTCCTGGTTCTTATTAATAGTTTCTATGTCCTTTTTTATGCTGTTGTAGTTCTCTGTAAGTTCCTTGTAGCTTCCCTGAGATTCTTTGTGGTTTCCTTGGAGTTCCTTGTAATTTCCCTGGAGGTTTTTGTAGTTTTCTTTGAGATTGTCAAGTACATGGAGCTTCTTTATAACCATTCTTTTGAATTCCGTGTCTGATAGTTGGCTTATGTCTATTCCATCACTCTCTCTTTTCTGGGGATCCCTCCTTTCCTTTCATTGGGAGGATGTTTCTGTGTCTCCCCATGTTGGAGTCTTCTTGTTTGTTTTTGTTCATTAAAATTGATGGCTTCGATTTCCCGCCTTTGTGGTATAAGATTTTTTATAGGAGTCCTTGGGGATTCAGTGGTATAGTCTCTTCGATCTCCTGAGCCTGACGCTCTTGGGATGCCCAAGTTTCAGGAGTCCATATAGAGTCTGGGTCTGTAAGGCAGCGTCCTTGGTGGCTTCGGAGTGAGCTGGAGCGGGCACCTTCAAAGCAGCAGCATGCCTGCATCCTTACTAGTTCAGGTCACATGGCTGATTCCTGACTGCACACTGCACAGCTGCTTCTTGTCACATGGCTCCTACAACCTGCTCCACCACGTCATGAGGCACTCCTTTACACTTCTCTTCCATGCTCCTTCTTACTCCAGCTCTTAGCCCAAAACCGCATGGCCCCTTCTTTCACACCAGACCTCATGGTCAATGGAGGGGCCCTTCTACATCTTTTCAAACAGCATGCCCCCCTTCCTGACGGCTCCCCTAATTTTCAATGCTGACCCTATCCACCATAAATCATTGCTATGAAAAGTATCTTAAGCCTTATCATCTGCCCTTTCACCCAGGCAGCAGCACAGCTATTATCTAGCTCCCAGCCTGCCATTGGCATGCAAAGTACCTTAAAAGTACTTCCCCAACCTCCAATCATGGGCTGTGGGGACTTTCGGGATGTCTCCCCTGCCTTGCTACATCTTGCATCTTGGTGTGGTCCTCTTTGGGACCAACTTGTTTGTGACTCTGTGTGCTTCCTGGACTTGTATATCTAGTTCCTTCACCAAATTAGGGAAGTTTTCCTTCATCATTTTTTCAAATAAGCTTTCGATTTCTTGCTCTTCCTCTTCTCCTTCTGGCACCTCTGTGATTCAGATGTTGATATGCTTAAAGTTGACCCAGAGGTTCCTAAGCCTCTCCTCATTTTTTTTTTTTTAATATTCTTGTTTCTTCATTCTGTACTGGTTGATTGGTTATTTCTTCCTATGTTTCAATACATTGATTTTAACCCTGGCTTCCTTCCCTTCACTATTGGTTTCATGTGGCTTTTTCTTCATTCCACATAGTGTAGCCTTCGCTTCTTCCCTTATGCACTTGCCATACTCAGTTGTTTCTCTGAGCATCCTTATTAGTAGTGTTTTGAACTCTGTGTCAATTAGGTTGGCTCTGTCTTCCTCGCTTAGTTATCCCTCTGGAGCCTTGATCTACTCTTTCTTTGGGGCCATACTCCTGTTTGCTCAACTTGCCAGCCTCCTTTGTTTGCCTCTGCGCTTTAGGTAGAATTGTTGTACTTGTTACTTTTAAGGGGCGGAGCCTTAGGTTTTCGTCAGTGCTGCGCGACCTGTTTCAACGCCTTGTGATGCTGTATGTGGGGGAGGAGTCAGAGGGGGAACAATGGTGCTTGCCCAGCACCTGCCACTTTTCCAGTCATTTCACCTGCTTCCCATATGTGACCGGCACCCTTGTAGCCGTGGCTCTGGTGATGGTTCCCAGAGTGGGTGGGTTTGCACACATTCTAGCACTGTGGGGGCCCTCTGAACTCTCCTGAGAGACAAGCAGTTTCTTCTGCCACACCAATCCCTCTGGTTTTCACAGTAGAAACAGAAAGGCTTTATTTTCCCGGTGCTGGAGACATGAGCTTTGCGGTCTGAACTGGGAGTGGGGTCGCTCCCCAGGTGTCCCTCTCAGTTTCTATAATGTATGACCACTGGTTCGCCAGCTGCAGCCACTGCTTTGCCGCCCCCGCTGCAGCTACACCTCATCCTCTCGCCCCAGCTCCTAGTCTCCGCCCCTCCCACCATCTGGATGAGTATTAATTCTTTATAGATTTGTTTGTTGGGCTTCTATGCGGTTCAATTCTCTTGCAGTTCTAGGTGGTTCTTTGTCTTGAGGTAGATGTAATCCTTACGGTTGTGCAAGGAGGTATGATGTGTCCACCTACACCTCCACTTTTGCCCTGGCGTTACTTTAAATGTTAGTTTGTGTTGTTCAGAGTTCTGGTTTTAACACATTGTGACTGGTGTGCAAAAGAGGATCGAGATTTACATACTATTCTATCTGTCTATCTATCTACCAATCATGTATCCACTACCCACACACACCTTTAGAGAGAGAATTGAGTTGCAATCTTAGTACAAAATAGGAGAGGAAAATTATCTGCAACATTATGTACCAACCCTTAATGGAAGATGTTTGAACCATGGATCAAAGCATACGATGGCAGGACAATTTACTGTTTTCATTCAACACCCTTCCATTTGGTGATTGTCTCACTTAAGGAGGTGTTGTTTTACTAGTTGGAAAGTTAACTGTGGCTGATATTTTGGTTGTCTCCTGAAAGTGGTCCACTAAAGGGTTTGACACTTGAAAAGATGTACACACATGTGAATATGAGAGAATATTCAAAATGTTTCTACAATTTCAAAAGTGGTTTTCTATGTTATATAATATATGTATAAACAGAATAAAATGTCTCGAGTCCATGCATTACACATTTGCAGTAAGCATTCCTAGGTGTTAGATTAGATTATTGACGCTTAGTATTTGTCCCACTCTCTAATTTGAAACATCATTTTGGGTTTTCCATGTGCGTTTTTGAAATAAGGAACTAAAAGAAACTGCAAATAACATCTATACTAGAAGCAGAAACATGTGCATGCGTGTGTGGAGGCAGAGAGCAAGGATTACGTGTATCAATATCAGGCATCTGTGTCTCTAATGTGATTCTGGGTGATTGCGCGCGCGCGCTTGCTTGTGTGTGTGTGTGTGTGTGTGTGTGTGTGTGTATGTACATGTGCCTTGGGATGCTGGCTGCTCTCTGGTTGGAGTTGAGGTCACCCAGGCACTCCTGCTTTGTGTGGCAGGCTGGCAAGTCTTGTTGCAGAGAGGCTGCAAGGACTGAGTTACCTGTTTTTCCTTCCTCCTTTCTTTCTGTGCTCAGAGCAGGTACACTAAGTTCTCTAAGGCAGAGAACCTGAAACCTGCATGACAATGTTATGTCCAAATTATACACATTAAGTCACGGTATAGTTCATATATCTATGAGTGTGTGTGAACAAAGCTGCACATGCAGGCATTTACTACCGAAATCATATTCCATCTTCTAAAGAGCATCATTGGAGACTGATAACGGATGAGCTAAAATCTATAAGTGAATTATAATGCCTATCTGTACGGTGAATACAGAAAAGTAGAACCTATGAACATGGTACTTCTGGGTGGGAAGAGGAGGATTAAGAAAAGGATTGCATGTGCATCCCATACAACTAAATGTCTGAAATTTACTTCAAGTTCTTAAATTTCGGAAGGTCCACATTGTCAAGAGATTCACAAGAATGGTGTGAAAGTAGGCACTCACATGAAACGGTGATCAAGATGCTCTTGAGTGAGGAAATGCAATGGTAGGTCATAGGTGCAGGTATGTGCATACGAGTGCACGGGAGATGTGTGGGAAGCCCATTCGCCATCATACTGAGAGCGAGCATCTACAATGTGTCATCTCCTGCATACATTGCTCTGCACGTTTTACATTCTCCACAAGCCCATGTGATGTGTCTTTAGATGGACAAAACAACACACACTAGCATTACAGACCCAATGTTTGTGTCACACACACACCACGCACACACATGCTGCTACTCTGAAAGACTATGAGTCCAAGGAAAAGGAGGACTGTCATGAAAGCAGTAGTGCCCACTCCTGTGGAGTAGGAGGGACTGGCATCAATGGAGTAGCTTCAGTTGGAAATAGATTGAAATGCAAAAAAGGAAGAAAAGAAGCATGGCATCTACATTATAAATAAGATTTAACTAACATTTCTGTTTAAGAATGGCATGCGTTCCAATGTTGGGGAAGGGAAAATGATGACTCTATCCCCATTTATTCTTTTAAATATATATTTTTAATTATACTGTCATAGTTGTGCCAATTATTTTTCCCCTTGCTCCCCTCCACCCAGTACCCCCTTTCCCTCCAGCTATCCCACCCCCCTTACTTCATGTCCATGGGTCGTGCATGTAAGTTCTTTGGCTTCACCCTTTCCTATATTATACTTAACTTCCCCCTGTCTATTTTGTACCAATCAGTTATGCTTCTTAATCCCTGCACCTTTTCCACCATTCTCCTTCTTCCCCCTCCCAGCTCATAACCCTCCAACTAATCCCCAGACCGACGATTATGCTCCTATTCTGGTTGTTTGCTTAGCTTGCTTTTGTTTTTAGCTTTTAGATTCTGTGTTGATAGGTATGAGTTTGTTGTCATTTGAATATTCATAGTCTGGATCTCCTTGTTCTTAAATAAGTCCCTTTAACATTTCATATAATAATGGCTTGATGATGATGAACTCCTTTAGCTTTACCTTGTCTGGGAAGCACTGTATCTCCCCTTCCGTTCTAAATGATAGCTTTGCTGGATAGAGTAATCTTGGTTGTAGGTCCTTGCTCTGCATCACTTTGAATACTTCTTGCCAGTTCCTTCCTGCCTGAAAAGTTTCTTTTGGAAAATCGGCTGACAGTTTTATAGGAACTCATTTGTAGAAGACTCATCTCTTCTCTTGCTGCTTTTAAGAGTCTCTCTGTCTTTCACCTTTGGCATTTAAACTACTACGTGTCTTGGTGTGGAACTCTTTGGATCCAGCTTGTTTGGGACTCTCTGTGCTTCCTGGACTTGTATGTCTGTTTCCTTTGTCATATTAAGAAAGTTTTTCTTCACCATTTTTTCACTACATTTTCAATTTCTGGCTATTCTTCTTCTTCTTCTTCTTCTTCTTCTTCTTCTTCTTCTTCTTCTTCTTCTTCTTCTTCTTCTGGCACCCCTATGATTCAGATGTTGACACGTTTAAAGTTGTCCCAGAGGTTCCTAAGCCTCTCCTCGTTTTCTTCTATTCTTTTTCTTCATTTTGCACTGGTTGACTGTTAATTTCAGCCTTATGTTCCAAACCATTGATTTGAACCCTGGTTTCCTTCCCTCCACCATTGGTTTTGTGTGGATTTTCCTGCATTTCACTTTGTATAGTCTTCACTTCTTCCCTTAAGAGTTTGTCATACTCAAGCATGTCTTTCCAGTCTGTGAGCATCGTTATTACCAGTATCTAACTCTGCATCTCTTAGGTTGGCTATCTCCTCATCTCTTAGTTTTCCCACTGGACCCTTGATCCCTTCCCTCTTTTGGGCCATATTTCTGTCTCCCCAACTTGACCTGCTCCTGTGTTTGCCTCTGTGTCTTAGGTAGAGCTGTTGTACCTGTTACATGGTAAGGGGCAGAGCCTTAGGTGTTTCTCAGTACAGGGCAACCTGTTTCACCACATTGTGGCACTGTATATGGGGGAGGCGTCTGAGAGGGAACAATGCTGCTTGCTCAGCACTCATCCCTTTTCCAGGAGCTTCTCCCACTTCCTGTATGGGACTGGCACACCTCTAACTGTTTCCCTGGCCGTCGTTCCCAGGGTGGGTGGATTTGTGGATGTTCTAGGACTGCTGAGAGACTGGCGGCTTCTTCCTCCACCCCAATCCCCACTGGTTCTCACGGTCAGAAGCAACAAGGCTTTATTTTCCCGAGCCCTGGAACCGTAAGCTGTGTGGTCTGGTCTGGAGCTGGGATATATTCCCCAGTTGTCCTCTAGACTTTCATAATGTGTGACTGCACTTTCTGCTGGCCGTCCACTGCCACTGCCTTGCTGCCACTGCCATCGCTGCCTCTGCCACCGCCACCACACCACCTGTTCTCCACCCCAGTTCTGCCCCTCCTACCTGTGTGGATGAGTATTACTTCTGTGTATCTGTTCATTGGACTTCCATGCCGTGCAATGTTCTGGTAGTTCTGGGTGTTTTTAGTTCTGAGGTAGCTGTATTCCTTCTTATGGTTGTGGAGGGAGGGGAAGCATGTGTACCTGTGCTGCCATCTTGGCTGGAAGTACACCCTCTTCTCTCATTCCCCATTTAACTAACTCGCTTGGATTTCCTAGATTAATATAGAGGTGCATTTGGTACCATTTTATCCCTGGAAGAGCAGTGCACTTCAGAAGCCCAGAGAAGGGTAAAGGGCCTGTCCCACAAGCAGTTGGAGTTCAACAGATCCTGCTCACAGAACCTCGCCTACCACAGTCCACCTGGCATTCGGTAAGACTTTCCCATTGTACTACACATCTCATCTGCAATCATTTGTTTCATGTTGACATTTGGCATGTGTTTTATTTTTGCTCCTCACTGCACAGTCACTACTTCACACTGATTTGGTGCTTGAGGGTGGGGGTGGGGATCCATTTAAACCACCATGGAGAAGCAAAGAGGTGTGTGTCCCAGCCAGTGGCCTGTGCCTGCAGCGATCCTTATGAACGGGAATACCTCTAACACCCACAAGAACTTCATGAACCCCTGGCTTCTATGTTCCCACTCTTGGACATGCTATCATGCTGATACCCATGTCTGTAGATCGGAGGTCATCTCTGACTTCCTTGGGTGCACAGGGCCATGCTCGCACACCAGAAAAGAGACCCTGAAGCATTCCCCTAGGATGAGCCCCGAGGAGCACAAAAGGCACTGGATGTCCAATGGCACAAATGAGATCCTGGACATGACGCCAACCTCCACACACAAGTGATCTTTATTATGCAGTAGTGACAACAGGACACAAAGTGGGTTCAGAGGGCTGTGGAATTCTTCTGGTATCTTTCATATTTTTTCCCAAATAGTTGCCTTGTACTCGGCCTCCCCCAACTCTGTCTGTTACACACCAAAACAGTTCTTTCTGACACTCTTCTTCTTTTCCTTTTCCATATTCCAGTATTCTTCAGTTCAGTCTATCAAAACACAAGTTCCAGCATTTCTGGGAGATTCAGGTGGAGAAGAACAGGTCACACAAGCAATAATCCCTCTCAAGTCCTAGGCAAAAACATGTGGTGAAACACATTGCCTGAGGACAAACCTGCTGTAGCTGTGGGACAGCTGCACCCCTAGACTTCTGTTAATTACCTTTCAATACCCAAGACCAGTCATAATGGACTCCAAATATGTCTTGTGCAGTTGGAAAGGCCAGTTCTGGCCAGCAAGGGTTTTGTCCAGATCCGGACGCTCACCAAAAAATAAGAAGAAAAAGCCATGTTATCTACAAGTTGAAATACTCTCAGTAGGTAAAACTATTCAAGTGAAACGCAGGGAAGTAAAGATCCTAAATGAGTCTCAAGTTGAATCCATCTTCTCTTCGATAGTGGCCCAGCCAAAGGCCAGCGTCCCACCAGGAGAGCGAGCAGCCTACAGGAGAGCTTTGACATTGGCACAGAAGATTCTGAAAAAGAGAGCAAAGTTGGGTCCATCCAGAGCATCAGATGATCCAGAGACCATTACAATGTCTCCAAAGGGGCCACGGATACAGTCTCATAAAAAATCTCGGAAGCCCAAAGGGCATTCACTGAGATGTCTTAGCCAAAGGAAAACCCCCAGATCACTGTTGGTACATTCAGGGGATGAAGACACCCCTGATGGTGACAAATCACAGGTACACACATGTGTCGCTCCTGTTCCAAGAAAAAAGCAAACAAAGTCCTCAGAGAGTTTCAGCATGTGCTCAAACTCCCCATTGCTTTCAGAAGACAACCATGAGAAAGAGGGCAAGGAAAAGACAAACACCTCAAAAGCTAGGTCCCGGAATTGCACAGTCAGGAAGAACGGTGCAGGTGCTAAAAGGGGAGGCGTGCTTCCATGTCGGCCACCCAGTTTCATCGTCACTGTGCCCAAGGCTCTGAAAAGAAAGGCACCATGCAGAAGCTGCCCAAAGACCTCGGCTGTCTCCTCTGACTGCTCCGGGAACATCGAGGACCCTGGAGAGGGTGCCTGGAAGCCAGGCTCCAAAGGTGTGGCAGCACCCTCCAGTGCCTCTAAACCAGGGCTGCGGTATTCACGCCGTTTGGCATGCAAACAAAGGAAGCGGTGGGCACCAGAGTTTCAAAGAACACAGCAGGAACCTCAACCTCTTGTTGACTCAAAGGCTATGAACCCCACCACCGCCATGAAGAAGGATGTTGCCGAGGATGTGGGACAACCGATAGTCAGGAAGAACGGTGCAGGTGCTAAAAGGGGAGGCGTACTTCCATGTCGGCCACCCAGTTTCATCGTCACTGTGCCCAAGGCTCTGAAAAGAAAGGCACCATGCAGAAGCTGCCCAAACACCTCGGCTGTCTCCTCTGACTGCTCCGGGAACATCGAGGACCCTGGAGAGGGTGCCTGGAAGCCAGGCTCCAAAGGTGTGGCAGCACCCTCCAGTGCCTCTAACCCAGGGCTGCGGTATTCACGCCGTTTGGCATGCAAACAAAGGAAGCGGTGGGCACCAGAGTTTCAGAGAACACGGCAGGAACCTCAACCATTTGTTGACTCAAAGACTGTGAACCCCACCACCGCTATGAAGAAGTATGCTGCTGAGGATGTGGGACAACCGATCGTCAGGAAGAACAGTGCAGGGGCTAAAAGGGGAGCCATCCTTCCATCTCTGCCACCCAGTTTCATCGTCACTGTGCCCAAGGCTCCGAAAAGAAAGGCACCATGCAGAAGCTGCCCAAAGACCTCGACTGTCTCCTCTGACTGCTCCGGGAACATCGAGGACCCTGGAGAGGGTGCCTGGAAGCCAGGCTCCAAAGGTGTGGCAGCACCCTCCAGTGCCTCTAACCCAGGGCTGCGGTATTCACGCCGTTTGGCATGCAAACAAAGGAAGCGGTGGGCACCAGAGTTTCAGAGAACACGGCAGGAACCTCAACCTTTTGTTGACTCAAAGGCTGTGAACCCCACCGCCGCCGTGAAGAAAGATGTTGCCGAGGATGTGGGACAACCGAGCGTCAGGAAGAACAGTGCAGGTGCTAAAAGGGGAGGCATGCTTCCATCTCAGCCACCCAGTTTCATCGTCACTGTGCCCAAGGCTCTGAAAAGAAAGGCACCATGCAGAAGCTGCCCAAACACCTCGGCTGTCTCCTCTGACTGCTCCGGGAACATCGAGGACCCTGGAGAGGGTGCCTGGAAGCCAGGCTCCAAAGGTGTGGCAGCACCCTCCAGTGCCTCTAACCCAGGGCTGCGGTATTCACGCCGTTTGGTATGCAAACAAAGGAAGCGGTGGGCACCAGAGTTTCAAAGAACACGGCAGGAACCTCAACTTTTTGTTGACTCAAATGCTGTGAGCCCCACCACCGCCATGAAGAAGGATGTTGCCGAGGATATGGGACAACTGATAGTCAGGAAGAACGGTGCAGGTGCTAAAAGGGGAGGCGTGCTTCCATGTCGGCCACCCAGTTTCATCGTCACTGTGCCCAAGGCTCTGAAAAGAAAGGCACCATGCAGAAGCTGCCCAAAGACCTCGGCTGTCTCCTCTGACTGCTCCGGGAACATCGAGGACCCTGGAGAGGGTGCCTGGAAGCCAGGCTCCAAAGGTGTGGTAGCACCCTCCAGTGCCTCTAACCCAGGGCTGCGGTATTCACGCCGTTTGGCATGCAAACAAAGGAAGCGGTGGGCACCAGAGTTTCAGAGAACACGGCAGGAACCTCAACCATTTGTTGACTCAAAGGCTGTGAACCCCGCCACCGCTATGAAGAAGGATGCTGCTGAGGATGTGGGACAACCGATCGTCAGGAAGAACAGTGCAGGGGCTGAAAGGGGAGCCATCCTTCCATCTCTGCCACACAGTTCCATAGTCACTGTGCCCAAGGCTCCGAAAAGAAAGGCATCACGTAGCACCTGCCCAAAGACCCCAACTGTCTCCTCTGACTGTTCCGTGAACATCAAGGACCCTGCACAGGGTGCCTGGAAGCCAGGCTCTGAAGGTGTGGCAGCACCCTCCAGTGCCCCTAACCAAGAGCTGCGGTGTTCACGCCGTTTGGCATGCAAACCAAGGAAGCGGTGGGCACCAGAGTTTCAGAGAACACGGCAGGAACCTCAACCTTTTGTTGACTCAAAGGCTCTGAACCCCACCACCGCTATGAGGAAGCATGGCGCCAAGGATGTGCCACAACTGATAAGCAAGGCTGTCCCACAGGAGCTCGGCCCCATTGAAAGAGGAATGGTGGTCTGGTTTAAATTTCAAAACCACCCGTTTTGGCCAGCAGTGGTGAAGACTGTCAACCACCCAGAGAAGACTGCAAGGGTGCTTCTGATTGATGCAAACATGTGCGCAGCATGGAGCGGCATTCGAGTGCCTCTTCGCAGGTTAAAGCATCTGCATTGTAAGGAGAAGGAGAAACTAATGGAGAGAGCCAAGAAAGTGTACGAGCATGGTGTGAACTGGTGCTTCTCCCTGATTTCCCACTACGGAGAACAGCTCAGTCACGGGTCTTTTGTGGGTTCTTTCCTGGACTACTATGCCGCCGACATCAGCTACCCAATTAGGAAAGCCATCCAAGAGGCACATCTTGGGGTTGATTTCCCGAAGGTGAATTACGCCGACCTGGAAGATTCCGAGGAGGAGAGCTCCCCAGGCGGGAAGGGGCCCTGCAAGAAAACGCTCCCTGACCAGATGAGGGCTGCTTGGGACCGAGAAAACCAGAAGCTCGTGGACTTCATCGTGAGGAGAAAGGGAGCTGACTCCCATCTTCTGGACATCCTCAAAGGCAGGAAACAGTCCAGGTGGCTGGTGTCATTTATGAAATCAGCCAGATATGTGATCTGCGTTGAGACATACCTGGAGGATGAAGACCAGTTGGATGACGTGGTAGGGCATTTACAAGAGCTCTACAAGCAAATAGACAAGAAGGCGCTGTCTCTGACAAGGGATGACAAAGTAAGTTTTGTTCTGGAAGTCCTTCTGCCAGAAGCCATAATTTGTTCAATTGCTGCCCTTGATGGGCTAGATTACAAGGAGGCAGAAGTAAAGTACCTGCAAGGGCCACCTGTGCATTACCGGGAAAAAGAACTATTTGATAAAAATATCTTAAGGGAAATAAAAAAGAGATCGGCAATCGTGAGCAAGGCGAAATAACTCTCCCCCTGCACCCACACCTTAGCCAAGAGACCTCTCACTCGTAGCATTAGTAAGAAACCCCGACTGCACGAAACGTGTGATCCCTCCATCCTTTACCACACATAAAGACATTCTGGAAATTCGAGAATGTGCTAAGTTTGTTTTAGATCTTTCTCTGGCAGTTGTGGGTGGCACGGTCCTCATCATTTTTTGTTCACAAATTAATTTGTTAAAATATCACTGACACTTGTACTTGCCTCTGCTTGCTCAGATGTGTGACTCTCCAGGTCATTTAATAAAGTTGCTTTTGACCGTATATAGTTTGTATTTTCTTATAAGACACACACTCTGTCACTACCTGAAAGAGCCCTGGTAACAGGTACTAAGCAACAATTGCTTTCAAACTCTGAGACGTATTTTACAGAAACGTCACATGAGCTGCTCGTTCTTTTTGTGATACATTCATATAAACGATTGAATTCCTTCCCAATATAATTCCTGAGTTTCCCCTGCTATGTGTATTCCTTTGGGGGAAGGGGGCAGGAACATCCCTGAGATGTGAGACCAATGACAGAGATCTTTTTCTATATATTATCACTACCATCAGATGGTTCTTGGAAAGGCAATCTGAAATCCAGACCAAGTGAAGGGATCATCTGCATATAGCCCACCTGTGAGTAAATGAGATCTCAGCATGCAGTAAACACTTGATCAGCCCGTGCTGGTAGAGCTGCTCCTACTGGGCCTCAGGGTTCTCAGCCCTCCTAGGGGGTCTGACGAGTCTTCCAGGGCCAGGACAGTGAAAGACCAGGTCCTCAGCGGACGCCCCGTGTACATCCTCCAGGATCTGCTCCACCGTGGGGGCCGCTGGGCGAGTGGGCAGCACCACGTGCTTTTTGGCCTTCGGGCCCGTCATCCCTCACCCCTTCAGTGTCCGGGGCCGGTGGAGGTCCACCTCTGCCTCTGTTTCCCCGCTGAAGTCACCTCACCTCACCTGGGCACGCGCCCAGGGCTGCTGGCACCAGAGGGAAGTCTAGTTTGACTCTTATG
This sequence comes from Furipterus horrens, assembly GCF_987537825.1. Taxonomy (NCBI): domain Eukaryota; kingdom Metazoa; phylum Chordata; class Mammalia; order Chiroptera; family Furipteridae; genus Furipterus; species Furipterus horrens. The sequence continues at coordinate 169,921 of NW_028327210.1, forward strand.
AACACATTTCACAACCTGTAGAAACATAGTTTCTTCTATTGGCAAATACACTCGCTTTCAAGAATCACACCTCTAACAAAGACATTTATCAGCAAGGCACTCATTAACAGCTCCAAATCCATTCTACAGCCTCTGCAACAAAAGCCAAAGCAGGCAAACCCAAGACTTGTCTAGCAATCAACGTTTTAGCATTTCAAAATATCTAGATATCCAATAACTTTCACCAAAATTCACTAATTTAGAGAGGAATAGGTGCAGTAAATTAAATCAAGGTGATCAGGTGTGGCTCAGGGTTTTTTTTCAACACTTTTCATAAGATTTACCTTCCAGAAATTTGCACATTAAGATAGTCCAGATAAGAGTTATTGGACACCAGGCATTTGCATTTCAAAGGCAAACTTTGGTTTTGGAGTTGTGGGCGCGAGGTGAGGGGATGGCATTTATTAGCTTCAGAAGTCTTCTTTAGCTCAGAGATAGTCTCTAAATTTTCTTGTTAACCTTTGAAAAGGTTATCTGTGCTCCTCCTAGAGGCTTTTAATTTCTAAATCAATAAGCTTCTCATTCATTCAATTTAGTTTTAGAGCCAGTATTTTCTAATTTTGCATGCAAAAAAAAATTAGGCTCCAAAAGAAAACTGTAGTTTGGCCATTTTAAGTTGGTAACACTTCTGGTTAAACCCTCCCCTTTCTTTAATGCACGTACAAGTCAAGGCTTTCTACCAGGAGTATTAATGAGGGCTGGGGGGTGGGAGTTTCTCTGGCTTTGGAGGCACAGTTTACCATGTTAATTTTAGTTTGATTTTGAGATCTGTACAGTCTGTACTTCACATTCACAGAAAGCAATACGAATTGAAAAGCAAAATTAAAAAACCACCCACTCATTTTTTCCCCTCCAGCCCTGCCTTAACCTGGGTTCTGTCAACCTTTAATCTTAGTTCCACTTTGAAGATTTAAAAAGACAACTCAGATAAAGTCAGGGTCTCATACCTTAAAACAGGGAGGTCTGGAATTCCAGTTGAAACTCACCCGAGTTCACCATTTGCAAAACGAAGAGCCAGTGAGGCACAATGGGCCTCTGCTGATACATAGCATGAGTCTGGGTCTGCAACGTGGTTCGGGGTAAGATTCTTCGGAATCCTGCTGACTCTGTCAAGTTGTTATCGATGTAAGAAACATTTGAAAATACAGAGAATTTTTGGAGAGTTTATTTGAGCCAAATTGATGGCCAGGAAGCAATATCTCAATGGATTCAGAAATGCTCCCACATTTGAATTCACGTGAATCAGAAACCTCTTAGCACTGAAAAGAAAGATATTAAGGTTTCTAAATTTATAACCCTCGGTTTAAGTCTGTTTATTTAACAGATTTATTGTAGTTTATTTGTAAAAACAGAGAACAATGATTGTAGTTTTAATAGTATTATTCTGAAAGTGATATGTAATAATGATAATGAAATGTTTAGGCATATAATGTTGAATGTATGTTAAGTTATTAACTTTTATTCTCCTCATTATTATTATTATTATTTTTTTTTACACCATGAACTTGTAATTTTGAGTCACTTAGTCAGGATTGTGGTTTGGGAGGTGATGATATAATAGTTCGTTTCTTCATAAGATTTCTTCCTATGTAACGATTGGACTTATGATAGTGGCCTCCTATGAACCAGCTTTTATCAATATATTGAGTTCACCAATAACAAAGAAAATAAAATAACTCTTAATGTGGGGCTCTTCACTTCACAGTGGTTTATAAAAATGCAAATTAGTAACACTTTCTAATATGATGGACAATTTTGAATTATGAAATGTTCTATTGAATTTATTTATTTTAATACTTAATGTATGAGATAAATTTTGGCTTGTAATCGGTAGTATAACTAGTATATTTCATTGTGGGCTCAGAATGCTTGGTTTAGATTTAAAAGTTGAGCTATGAGCATTGTTTTCTCTACTGAATTACACAAAGTCTTTGCTATATGGAAATGGATATAGTATAAAAAAGGCATGCCTTCTCTTCCATAACAAACATTAGTACAGGGGCAATCGATACTGTAGCCCTATAAATCTAACTGAGCCAGGGGCGATACTAAATATGTGTGATTGATTAGCTAAAAACAATCTTTAAGTAATAGCTCAAGTGATGGCTAAAAGTAGTTATAAATAGGGACTTCTGGCCAAGGTGGAGACCTAGACCAACACGCTGCATCTCCCTCCACCACTAAGAAGGAATACAATTACCTCAAAACTAAACATAATGAGAAGTTTCAGAAAATCAAGCTGCATAGAAGTCCAACAAAGATATAAAGAAGAAATACTCATCAAGACAGGAGGGGCAGAGCCAGGGTGGAGAGGATGCGGTGTCGTGGCAGCGGCGGCGGCGGCGGTGGCAGCAGCAGCAGGCCAGCAGAAAGCACAGTCACACATTTTTTAAAGTCAGGAGGGGCACCTGGGGAGCGTTCCCAGCACCAGACCAGACCACACAGCTCACAGTCCCAGCACTGGGGAAAATAAAGCCTCACTGCTTCTGACTCTGCAAACCAGTGAGGATTGAGGCAGAGGAAGAAACTGCCAGTGTCTCAGCAGAGTACACTTGTTGAAAGGGTCCCCACAATCCTAGAATGTCCACAGACCCACCTACTCTGGGAACAATGGCCAGGGCAACAGCTAGAGAGGCGCCGGTCCCATACAAAGTGGGAGAAGTGCCTGGAAAAGGGGCGAGTGCTGAGCAAGTGGCATTGTTCCCTCTCAGACCCCTCCCCCACAAACAGCACCACAACGTGGTGAAACGGGTAGCCCTGTACTGACAAATACCTAAGGCTCCGCCCCTTATAACATAACAGCAGTGACAGCACTACCTAAGACACAGAGGCAAACAAACTCAGGAGCCTGCCAAGATGAGGAGACAGAGAAGTATGGCCCAGAAGAGGGAATGGATCAAGGTTCTAGTGGGAGAACTAAGTGACGAGGAGATAGCCAACCTAATGGAATCAGAGTTCAGAACAGTGGTGATAAAGATACTCACTGGTTTGACAGATATACTTAAGTATGGCAAGCAAGTGCAAAAGGGAAGAAGTGAAGGCTATGCTAAATGAAGTGAAGGAAAATCCACACAAAACTAATGGTGAAGGGAAGGAAACCAAAGTTCAAATCAATGACTTGGAATATAAGGGAAAAACGGTCAACCAGTACAGAATGAGGAAACAATTAAGAAAAAAAATGAGGAGAGGCTTAGGAACCTCTGGGACAACTTTAAACATGTGAACATCCAGACCGTAGGGGTACTGGAGGGAGAAGAGGAAGAGCAAAAACTTTAAAACTTATGTGAGAAAATAATGAAGGAAAACTCTCCAAATTTGGCAAAGGAAACAGACATACAAGTCCAGGAAGCATACAGAGTCCCAAACAAACTAGTCCCAAAGAGGACCACACCAAGACACATCATAATTTAAATGCCAAAGGTTAAAGATAAAGAGAGAATCTTGAAAGCAGCAAGAGAAAAGCAAAGAGTTTCCTACAAGGGGGTGCCTATAGGACTATAGGCTGATTTCTCAAAAGGAACTTTGCAGGCAAGAAGGGACTGGCAAAAAGTATTCAAGGTGATGAAAAGCAAGGACTTACAACCAAGATTACTCTATCCAGCAAAGCTATCATTTAGAATGAAAGGGCAGATAAAGTGCTTCCCAGACAAGTTAAAACTAAAGGAGCTCATCACCACCATGCTCTTATTAGATGAAATATCAAAGGGACTTACTTAAGAAAAGGGTCAAAATTATGAACGTTAAAATGACACAAACTCACAACTGTTAACAGCTGAATCTAAAAAGTAAAAACAAAATCCAACTAAGCAAACCAGAATAGGAACAGAATCAAAGATATGGGGATTATTTGGAGGGTTATTAGCTGGGAGTGGGGAGGGGGATAAATGGGGAAATGGTGGAAGGATTAAGAAGAATACTTGTTTGGTACAAAATAGACAGGGGGAAGTTAAGAACAATATGGAAAAGGGTGAAGACAATGAACTTATATGTATGACACATGGACATGAACTAAGGGGGTGGGATTGCTGGAGGGAAAGGGGTACTGGGCAGAGGGGAGCAAAGGGAAAAAATTGGGACCACTGGAACAACATAATCAATAAAATATACTTAAAAATAATTTTAAAAGAAAAAAAGAGTAGTTATAAATAAATGTTTCGGGACTTCCAGCCAAGATGGAGGTGTAGGTAGACAGACACGCTGCGTCTCCCTCCACAACTGAGAAGCAATACAACTACCTCAAAACTGTAGACAACCAGAAGTTCCAGAAATCCGAGCTGCATGGAAGTCCAACAAACAAAGATATAAAGAAGAAATACTCATTCAGACAGGCAGGAGGGGCAGAGCTGGGGTGGAGAGAATGTGGTGTGTTGGCAGCAGTGACAGCAGCTGTGACTGGCCGACAGAAAGCACAGTCACACATTAAGAAAAAAGTAGGGAGGGACATCTGGGGAATGGTCCGAGCCCCAGACAAGGCTGCACAGCTCACAGTTCTGGTTCCAGGGAAAACAAAGCCTCATTGCTTCTGACTGTGCAAAGCAGTGGGGGGTGGGGTGGCAGAAGAAACTGCTGGTCTCTCAGCAGACTCCATTTCTTTAGAAGGCCTCCATGGTCCTAGAATATCCACAAACCTACCCACTCTGGGAACCACAACCAGAGCAACAGCTAGAAGGGTGCCAGTCCCATACAGGAAGTAGGGCAAGTGCCTGGAAAAGGGGCAAGTGCTGAGCAAGTGGCATTGTTACCACGCAGACACCTCCCCCACGTACACCACAATGCGGTGAAACAAGTCGCCTGTCACTGACAAATACCTAAAGCTCCACTTCTTACAATGTGACAGGTGCAACAGCTCCACCTAAAACACAGAAGCAAACACAGGAAGATGTGAATTGAGAACACAGAGGTATCGCCCAAAAGAGGGAGCAGATCAAGGTTCTAGCGGGAGAACTAAGTGATGAGGAGATCGCCAACCTAACAGACGCAGAGATGAAAACACTGGTGATAAAGGTGCTCACATTGAGCATTGGCCTGCGGACCAAGTGTCGCTGGTTTGAGTCCCATTCAGGGCACATGACTAGGTTGCATGCCAGATCCCCAGCTGGGGATGCGTGAGAGGCAACCGCACATTGATGTTTCTCTCCCTCTCTTTCTCCTTTCCCCTCTCTCTCAAACAGATAAATAAAATAAATAAAGTCACCCTTGTGAAAAATTAATTCATTAATTAATATTATAAAAAATAAATAAAGTTCTAAAAAAGAAAAGGTGCTCACAGACTTGACAAATACGCTTGACTATTGCAAATGCAGAAGGAAAGAAGTGAGGACTAGGCTAAGTGAAATGAATTAAAATATGCATGAAATCAATGGTGAAGGGAAGGAAACCAGGGTTCAAAGCAACAATCTGGAACATAAGGAAGAAATAAATAGTCAACCAGTAGAGAATGAAGAAACAATTTTTGAAAATGAGGAGGGGCTTAGGAACCTCTGGGACAACTTCAAACGTGCCAACATCCAAATCATAGGAGGGCCAGCAGCAGAAGAGGAAGAGCAAGAAATTGGAAACTTATGTGAAAAAAAATAATGAAGGAAAACTTTCCTCATTTGGTGAAGGAAATGGACATACAAGTCCAGGAAGCATACAGAGTCCCAAGCAAGCTAGGCCCAAAGAGGACCACACCAAGACGCATCATAATTAAAATGTCAAAGGTTAAAGATAAAGAGAGAATCTTAAAAGCAGCAAGAGAAAAGGACATAGTTACCTACAAAGGGGTCCCTATACACTATCAGGTGTTTTCTCCAAAGAAACTTTGTGAGCAATAATGGACTGGCAAGAAGTATCCAAAGTGATGAAAAGCAAGGACCTACAACCAAGATTATCCAGCAAAGCTGTCATTTAGAATGGAAGGGCAGATACAGTACTTTCCAGACAAGGTAAAGCTAAAGGAGTTCATCATCATCAAGCCATTATTATAGTAAATGTTAAAGAGACTTATTTAAGAAAAAGAAGAAGATCAAAACTATGAACATTAAAATGGCAACAAACTCACAACTATCAACAACAGGATCTGAGAAATAAGAACAAAAACAAGCTAAGCAAACAACCAGAATAGGAACATAATCGAAGATATGGGAATCAGTTGGAGGGTTATCAGCTGGGAAGGGGGAGGGGGAGAAATGGGGAAATGGTGCCGGGATTAAGAAGCATAATTGGTTGGTACAAAATAGGCCAGGGGATGTTAAGAGTCGTATAGGAAAGGCAATAGACAAAGAACATACAAGCATGACCCATGGACATGAACTAAGAGGGTTGGGACTGCTGGAGGGAAGGGGGGTACTGGGCAGAGGGGAGCAAAGGGAAAAGAAATGGGGACAACTGTAACAGCCTCATTAACGAGATGTAATTTTTGTTTTTTTAATTGTGAATCATGATTTTGGTATCATGTTTAAGAAAACTGTTAAACCCAAGTTTTGAAGATTTTATTTTATTCTAAAAGTTATATATTGAGTTAATTTTTGTTTAAAGTATAAGATATTAAGGTCAAGATTCATTAATTTATGTATGGAGTTCCAATTTCTGAACATCATTCGTAGAAATGAGTATCCTTTCTTCATTAAACTACTTTTCCACCTTTGTCAAAAGTTGTTGGCTATACTTGTTTGAGACATATTCTAAACTTTCCACTATGGTTGATTGAGCTAGGTTTTTGTTCCTATGCCAATATACACGATCTTGACAGTGAGTCTCATATCTATAACTATTAACTGTAAGTGTTAATGTAACTATATAATAAGTCCTAAAACCAGGTGGTACAAAAGAAGAGCTGTTGTGCACGGGCTGATCTATAGTGCAAGACTATTTTTAGTGATCCTCTGGTGCCATTGATGCCACCCTTCAGGCGTGTTGGTTTCAGAACTGGTTGATTAAAGCTCTGCTGCAGTCTGAAAGTGGTCATCTGTGTGTTGGGCCTGGAGACTCTTTGGAGCATCTCCAGTGCGGGTCAAACTTAGCTGGCACTTTGGCAGGCTTCGACCACTTTGTACAAGTTAAAAGGTGATCTGTGTTTGCTTGCTACTCGTGTTGGACTTGGAGGTACTTGGAAGAGGCTATACACTAAAAGCTGAGGCCAGCTGCCACTTTCCCTAGTCTTGTGGTTGCTTAGTTCAAGCTGTTAAAGGACAAGACCGGTTGCCACTTATGCCAAGCTTGGGGCCACTTGGTGGGATTCACAATGCAAATCAAGCTTGGTCGCTGCTTGTGCTGGGCTTGAGGTCACTTGGCTGGAGCTACAATGTACATCGAGGCTGACTACTATTTGTGTGGAAGTTTTGTGGAACTTTGCTATTTGTGTGGGGGGTTTGTGGAACTTTGAGAGATTCTTTAGCATGAGTTGAGGGCAGCCACTCTTTGTCTGTGGCTTTTGGACTTCTCAGAGAGTCTGAAATGTGAGCCAAATGCAGCTGCCACTTGTGTGAGGTTTGCCGACCTTCAAGAGAGTCTGAGGCACTAGCTGATGGCAGCCACCAGTTATGCCAAACTTCAGAGCCACTTGGGAGATGCTACAAAGTAATCTTCAGTTGGTTGCCACTTAGGCTAGGTTTGGAAGTTCTTGGGAGAAGCTGCAGCGTGAACCGAGACGGGCTGGCATTTGTGCCAGGCTTGAGAGTCTTCAGCGGACACTACCATGCGAGAAGACTCCAGCTGCCAGTCGTGATGTGCTCAGATATGCTTGGTTAGAACTATACTCCAGGCCACGACTGGCTGCCTCTTACAACAAGCTGTGAGCTACTTGATGGGATTTACAATACAGGTTAAAACTGGTAGTTGGCTGTTCTGGGCTTTGGGACACTTGGCAGGAGCTAAAATACCTGCAATGGCTACTGCTTGTGTGGCATTTGTGGATCTTTGAGAGACTGTAGCATGAGCCCAGGGTAGCTATCATCTGTGCGAGGTTTGCAAACTTCTGAGAAAGTCTGCAGTGCAAACTGTAGGCAGCCACCACTTGTGTGAGGTTTGTAAATTTGGGAGAAAGTCCGCCTCATGGGCTAGGCAGGTTGCTTGTTTGGAGAAGTTGCCATGAAATGTTTGGCCAGGGGAGCAAGGAGGGTGGTGCAGAATCACAGGGAGTCGCCAGGGCAGGGAGAAGTGTTAACCAGGTTAGTGGAGAGAACACGTTTGGTACCCACCTGTGCAGGGCCAGCTGAGTGGCAAGAGAATTCAACCAAGTAACAATGACACATGCCAGAACTTCCTTCCTCGGAGATTTGCCCCAACCCCTGCCTTTTAAGTCCTCCCCTTGACATTCAATTAAGGTCTACCTCCTATGTTCCTGGCACTTTCTGAGCTGCACTGGAACTTAGAAGGAGTGAGTTTGTGCTTGGATCCTTTAAGAGCAGCGTATCTATCTCCCACAGCTTTTGTCTCTCAAATGCAATCTCTGCTGGTTTTCACAGACAGATATTATGGGGATTCCTCTTCATGTCACTGGTTACCTGGACTGGCGAGCTGGGTGTGGGCCTGGGATCCCCCACTTCTCAGTGTGGGTGGGGGATTCACTATTGAGCTTCCTCTCCTGTTTTATAATCACCACCCTGTGGGTGTGGACCTGCAGGGTCCACATATTTGCCTCTACTACCAGTTTCAACATGGCTTCTTCTTAATATTCTTAGTTACAGGAGTTCTGTTCAGCTCCTCTTCAAGTAGCTCTCAATGTCTGTTTTTCCATAATTTAGTTGCAATTTCAATGTGCTTATTGGAAGAGGTGAGCTCATAGTATACCTACTCTGCCGTCTTGTCCAAAATCAGGCTTATTCTTCTTAGTTTGCATGGAATTCTTTTTTCTACTATTTTATTTTTTTACATATCTACATCATTATTTATGAAGTAAATTTCTCATAGAATATAGATGGGATGATTTTGGTTGGTATTAATTTGACAGTCTCTGTTAGATGGGCCATTTATATTAAATACAACTATTTATAACTTAAGATTTAATTATGCCACTTTACTATTACCTTTCTTTTAGTTGGCTCCTTTTTTGTTCTGTTAAATCTCCTCTGCTTACCTGTGTGTTAGTTGAATTTTTAAAATATTTTCGTTTGAGATTGGCTCAAGAGAAATTAGCCATCTGAATACTACACCAAAAATATTCTAGAAATCGAACAGATTTTTAGGGACCTGGAAGACTGTAATAAAAGATCTAATGTTTTTGCACTTGGCTTATTTCTTCAAAGGGAGAGTAATGGAGAGTATCTGGGAAAGCATTCAAAAAATATTTTTTGAAAATTCTCCAAATTTGTTAAAAGACTGAAGTCTACGGACTAAAGAAGTTTAGGGAAATCCAAACAAGATAAACTTAATAAATCTCTGATAAGTTACATCATAGGCAAAATTTTAAAAATTGAGGAGTGATGTCACCAAGATGGCAGAATAGCAGATCACCAGCCCGCATCCCCCAAAGAAACAAATATTTCTCAGCCATCCATAGACCAAAATGACTTTGTGGTAGCTTTAAAATCTATGCAGAAGGTTGTGAAATCCCTGCGGAACCCAAGACTAAGGATGACTGCTTTCTGAAGGGAAAAACACACAGCAATGGTAGGCCGAACCATGGACTCTGCTATGGACAGAAAGAAGTCCTACCCTTCTCTTAACTCAGGTGTAGTTTTTCCCTTATGCGATCCCTTTGCCAACCAGGAGGAGCCATGACCATCTGTACCATCGGTAATAGGCTTGAGAATCGTGGACCCAACTATGTTCATTAAAGCAGTTCATAACTTGAGTGTAATAGCACTCTCTCAGAATCACAAGTCAATACTGTATGCACAGTGGACCACCCAAGAGACCCAGTAGAAATCACAACTATAGGTGTTCCCATAACAGGGATGTAGACCTCAGACAGGGTTGTACATGAAGCAATCCTGTGAACAGGCTTCAGTCCTCTGGGACAGCAATTATGGAGGCAATCACTTCAGTTTTGAGCAAGAGAGGTGTTCGCCAGCTACAATCATTCTGCGCAGACTGGATGATGTTTCAGTTCTTTCAAAGTTACATCAGCATAAGGCTCCCTGGATCTCAAACATCAGGCAACCATAATGCCCCAAGAATATTAATAAAGCTCCTGTAATCAATACTAAAATAAAATGGAGACCCATGAACTGCTTCAATAATAAAACAATACTTATAAAGGAGCTCAGTGAGCAGCAAAAGAACACAGGTAGATAACTAAAACTCAGGAAAACAAGATACACAAAATGAGAAATTTTCAAAAGAAACAGAAAATGTAAGATAGAATCAAAAATAAATCCTGGAGGGGAGCTGAACTAAAAATATACAATAGAGACCCACCTTGAGCATCTGTCTCACCGAGGAGGGGTGTCAATAGAGGGGCCTGAAGCTAGAGCCCCAACTCCCCACCTCACAGCTCATCCCACACCCCACCACCCTAGGAGTGCAGGACCCTGAGGAGCTTCATGTCCATGAACAAAATTTTAACAGGTTTGCAGGTCGTGCCAGTTTATCTCTTAAAAAAGATGTGGGAGAGACAAGAGAAAGATGGTGGCAGAGTAAATAGCAGTGTGGTCTGCCTGCTCCCATCGCGGAAGGACTTGGAGTATACACATGGAGCAGAGAGTGAGTGAGAGCAGCTTTCAGAGAGGGCGAACAGGGATGGGAGTGTGGGAACAGCATGGGAGAGGCCAGTAACCATGGCCTGCACTCTCCAAGCAGAGTCACTGGGCTTCGTAGCCCAGCACCTCTGATGTACCAAAAGGGGCAGCTGCTGACCGGCTCATTAGCCGGGAGCTGCTTGGAAACTGCACTACCACCGTAGGCGTCCTGACCAGCGACATCCGGGAATGGAGTCAGCCAGAAGGTTTGGTGAAACAGTCGGAGGCACAGGAACACAGAGGCCAGCCCTGACTGCAAGGAACTGTGTGGATTAAGACTTGGTAGGGACCCCCGGGGCGGGCAGCCCTGCGCCCATGGGCGCATGCGCACAGAGGCTCTGCCAGACACAAATGCAGAACTGAGCTACAGAGAGGGATGCACATGGGGGAAACCTGAGGGACAACCTGGGATTTGGTAGGGACCATGGTCTGGCAGCCCTGTACCCACGAGCATGCACACACAAAGGTTCTGCCAGACAAAAACACAGACAGACCAGTGCTGCACTTTGGAAGCCACACAGAGACTTTTTTGGAAAAGGAGAGGAAAAAAGGCCCAAGACTGGGCAAGGACTATGGGCATGCACACCAGCTCATCGGCAGAGTAGAGTTGCTAAACAAAAATGAAGAGCACTACAGGGTACCACAGAACCAGTGGAGGGGGAGACCCCAACTCAGAGCAGGTCATAGCAGAGAGCTGTGGCAGACTCACGAGCGAGAGAATAGCAGCCCTAGAATTTAGCTATATCTCCTCACAGACAGAGAGCCGGAAAGGAAGATATGAAACCCATGGAACTCTGACCAGGGCCAGATCCAGAAAGAGATGAAAGCAGTAAAAACCAGATATTACTGGGGAAAATTCCACCATGGTATTTTTCGTGAGTTATTTTTTGTCCTCTCAGTTTATGCATTTTAAGTCACTATATCAGTTGTTATATTATAGTTTATTCCAAATATCATATGTTGCTCCCCCCTTGTATTACCCCACCTTAACCTCCGATCTCCTCTTCTTACTTTGGTCTTAAATTCTATCTTCTCTCCTATTTCTCTCATTCTGTAAGCTTAAATATGAAAAAAAATATTTTCCTCTCTTAGCATGGTTTTCACTCCTCATTCTTAGTATATCATCTCAGATTCACTTCCCTCACCTTTGGGCATCTCTTAAACTTTTCTTTCTTTCTTTTTACCCTCTTAGTCCCATCCCACTTATATCAACCATAGCCCAAAGGTTGTACTGGGGGAAAGCTCTTTCTTTGGTCTGTTTCCTACCTTCTCTCCCTCTTATTCTTATTCTTCTTTATGGTTTTTGTTTGCCTTGTTCATGCTCCCTCTTGCACTAAATATATAACATATAACTTCTGTATAAACGTAATACTATACACTTCCACTCTCTCACTTCATTCTACCCTCTCTGTCCCTTTTTCAACATACAATGTAAATATTACTTACTGTCTCACATTGCCGTGTCCCTACTCACTACTATTATTACTCCTCCACTTTCCCTCTCAAAAGTCATCTTCCTTTCAGTTAGCCAACTCTTATCTGCTTTTCCTTTAGTATAATAGTCTTAATCTCTTTACATCTATGTTAATGCTACCTCATTTGCTGCTGCTACAGTGATTATGGGTGGGGGATCTTTTGAGGGCATGGGTTTCTTGCCAGGGTTGTTTGTTTGTGTTTTAACATCATCTCCACAAAAGAATTGAACATGTGGTGGGAAGAGTGACTCTCAACTAGTGAGAGGAAAGGTTCCCCAAAAGAACAATAGAACAACCACAAACACTGAAATACCACCAGACAGCCTAAACACACAGCATAAAGGGAATTCCAAGAGCATCAAGCTCAGGAGATCAAAGAGACTGCAACACTGAATCCCCCAGGTCTCCTATTACAGAAGGTCATACCATGAAGGCAGGAAGTCAAAGCAGACAAATCTAAGAAATAAAAACAAACAAGAAGATGCACCTAAAATGGGGAGACAAAGAAACAAACCCCCAATGGGAACAAATAAAGGAGGAATAGCCAGAAAAAGAGCTAGATGAAACAGAGGCGAGCAAACTATCAGACATGGAATTCAAAAGAATGGTTATAAGGAAGCTCAATAAACTTGACAAACTCAGAGAAAACTACAACGAACTCCAAGGGAATTGCAGAAAAACTCCAGGGAAACTATAAAGAACTCCAGGGAAGCTATAAGGAACTTACTGAGAACTACGCCAGCATTAAAAAGGACATAGAAACTAGTTATAAGAGCCAGGAGGAAATGAAGAATACAAGTTATGAACTGAAGAACACAGTAGAAGGAATCAAAAGCAGGCTAGAGGAAGTAGAGGTTGGATCAGCGAGCTGGAGGACAAGGTAGAAAAAAATTCCCAGACAGTGCAACGGCAACAACAACAACAACAACAACAAAACACTGAAAAAGAATGAAGAAGGTATAAGAGAGCTTCAGGACAACATGAAACATAACACTATCCATATCATAGGGATACCAGAGGGAAAAGAAGGGGAGCAAGGGATAGAAAGCGTGTTTAAAAAGGGAATGACAGAAAACTTCCCTGACTTGAGGAGAGGAAGACATCATGCAAGTCCAAGAAGCACAGATGGTCCGAATGAAGATTAACCCAAAGAGGCTCACGCCAAGACTCATCGTAATTAAAATGGCAACATTCAAAGGCAAAGAGAGAATCCTAAAGGCAGCAAGAGAGAAACAGTCAATAACACACAAAGGAGCTCCAATAAGACTATCAGTGGAATTCTCAACAGAAACACTACAAGCCAGAAAGGGATGGCAAAACATATTTCAAGCAATGAAAAAAAAGGCCTACAACCAAGACTGCTCTACCCAGCGAGGCTCTCAGTCAAGATGGAAGGTCAAATAAGGAGTTTCCCAGGCAAAAGAAAACTAAAAGAATAAACTTCCACCAAACTGGCATTGCAAGAGATGCTAAAGAGACTGCTTTAAGAAGGTGAAGAAAAAGAGAAAGAGAGAAGAAGAAAGGTACAAAGGGGGGGGAGCACAATGAATAAGTAACTATCTATAATAACCTTAAAAGTAAATAGATTAAATGTTCCAATAAAAAGGCATAGGGTAGCTGAGTGGATAAGAAAACATGACCCACATATATACTGTCTACAAGAGACCCACCTCAGAACAAAAGATCTACACAGACTAAAAATGAAGGGATGGAAAAAAGTATTTCAAGAAAACAGACATAAAAAAAAAAAAGCGGGGATAGCAATACTTATATCAGACAAAATAGATTTCACAACAAAGGCCATAAAGAGAGACAGAGAAGGACATTTCATAATACTTAAAGGAACAACACATCAAGGAGATATAACCCTGGTAAACATATATGCACCAACATAGGACCACCCAAATATATAAAGAAAATCTTGCAAGACTATGAGGAGAGTATCAACAGCAACACAGTCATAGTAGAGAATTTTAACACCTTGTTATCACCAGTGGACAGATCTTCAAGCAAAGAAGCACCAAGGATATTGAGGCATTGAACAACACTCTAGGTCAAATGAACTTAGTTGATATATATAGAGCCTTTCACACCAGAGAAGCAAAATATACATTCTTGTCAAGTGCACATGGAACATTTTCAAAGAGAGACCACATGGTAGGACACAAAACAAGCCTCAACAAATTCAAGAAAATTGAAATTATATCAAGCATCTTCTCAGATCACAATGGCTTAAAATTGGAAATCAACCTCAAGGGAAAAACTCAAAAACACTTAAACACGTGGCGAATGAATAACATGATATTAAGTAATGAATGGGTTAACAATGACATCAAGGAAGAAATCAAGAAGTTTCTGGAAACAAATGATGATGAATACACAACAGCCCCAAACCTATGGGACACAGCAAAATCAGTCCTGAGAGGGAAGTTCATAGCAATACAGGCTTACCGAAAAAGGACAGAGGAATCCCCAATAAAAAATCTAACCCTACACCTACAAGAACTAGAGGAACAACAACAAACAAAGCCCAGAGTGAGAAGAAGGAAGGAAAACATCAAGACCAGAGCAGAATTAAATGACATAAAGACTCAACAAACAATTCAAAACATCAATAAAACCAGGAGCTGGTTCTTTGAAAAGACAAACAAAATTGACAAACCTTTAACCAGGCTCATCAAGAAAAAAAGAGAGAGAACCCAAATGAACAAAATCAAAACTGAAAGAGGAAAAATCACAACTGATACCACAGAAATACAAAAGATTATAAGAAATTACTACAAACAACTATGTGAAAAGAGATAGGAATGATATGAAACCTGGATGAAATGGACAAATGTCCGGAAACATATCATCTTCCAAAACTGAATCAAGAAGAAACAGGAAGCCTAAGTAGACCAATAACCAAGTGTGAAATTGAAGCAGTAATCCAAAAACTCCCGGCACACAAAAGCCTTGGACTGGATGGCTTTACAGGTAAGTTTTACAACACATTCAGGGGAGAACTAACTCCTATCCTTCTCAAACTACTCCCAAAAATCCAAGAAGAGGGAAGACTCCCAAAATCTTTCTATGAAGCCAGTACTACCCCAATTCCAAAACCAGGTCAAGACACAACAAAGGAAGAAAACTACAGGCCAATATCGCTGATGTACATCGATGCTAAAATCCTCAACAAAATATTGACAAACCGGATCCAGCAGCACATTAAAAAGGTCGTCCACCACGAGCAAGTGGGATTCATCCCAGGCATGCAAGGATAGTTTAATATTCACAAATCAATAAACATAATGCACCACATAAACAAAACGAAAGACAAAAAAAAAAAAATCACATGATCATATCCATAGATGCTGACAAAGCATTTGATAAAGTAAAACACCCATTTTGATGAAGACACTCAGAAAAATGGGAATTGAGGGAGCATACCTCGACATAAATAAAGGCCGTATACGAGAAACCTGAAGCCAACATCGTATTCAATGGGCAAAAACTGAAACATTCCCCCTAAGATCAGGAACAAGACAAGGATGTCCACTTTCTCCTCTCTTATTCAACATAGTTTTGGAAGTCCAAGTTACAGCAATCAGAGAAGAAAAATAAATAAAAGGCATCCAAACTGGAAAAGAGGAAGTAAAGCTATCATTATTTGCAGATGACATGATAGTGTACATAGAAAGCCTTATAGATTCCACCAAAAAACTACTCTGCCTAATAAGTGAATTTGGCAAAATAGCAGGGTACAAAGTCAATATTCAGAAATCAAAGGCATTTCTGTACACCAACAATAAAATGTTAGAAATAGAAACTAGAATAAAACCCATTTGCTATAGCAACAAGGAAAATAAAGTACTTAGGAATAAGTACTCGGGAAACTACAGAACACTGAAGAAAGAAATTAAGGAAGATACTGATAAATGGAAGCATATACCATGTTCACGGATGGGAAGAATCAACATCATTAAAATGTCCATACTACCCAAAGCAATTTATAGATTTAACACAATCCCTATTAAAATATCAACGACATATTTCACACACCTAGAATAACTACTTCTAAAATTTATAGGGAACCAAAAAAGACCACGAATAGTTGCAGCAATCTTGAGGAAGAAGAACACAGTAGGAGGACTCACAATGCCTGATATCAAACTGTACTACAAAGCCACGGTGATCACGACAGTCTGGTACTGGCATAAGAACAGAAATATAAATCAGTGGCACATAGAGAGCCCAGAAATAAACCCACGTCTCTATGGTCAACTAATATTTGACATATGGGGAAGAAACATAAAATGGAGTGAAAAGAGCCTCTCCAACAAATGGTGCTGGGAGAACTGGACAGGGACATACAAAAATATGAAACTAGACCACCAACTTACACCACACACGAGAATAAACTCAGGATGGATCAAAGACTTAAATGTAAGCCGTGACACCATAAAGTCCTAGAGGAAAACATAGGCAGGGAAATCTCAGATACTCAATGTAGCAACATTTTCACCAACATATTTCCTAGAGCAAAGAGGAAACAAAGGGGAGCACATCAAACTAAAGAGTTTCTGCTCGGCAAAAGAAAACATCAGCAAGATGAAAAGTGAACCAACCATATGGGAAAACATACTTGCCAATGTTACCTCAGACAAGGGTTTGATCTCCAAAATATATAAAGAACTTATAAGGGTTGGTGAAATATGGGGTGGTCTTCGGGCTTCACTTTAAAACTGGATTCTCTTTTCTATCCTAATGGCTTGGACATAAAGGGCCCAGAGGTGTGTGTGTGGGGGGGACTAAAATACTCCCCTCAGCCCAAAATTAGTACAGTGGACAAAAGGGCTTCGGACAGGTGTGATGTGTCTTGCACACCCTCTGTGAAAAAAGCCTTTTTCTTTTTCCTAAAGTGGCACATGGAAAAATTGTCTTCGGTAAAGATTTATTTCATTTACTTACAGCACATGGGCATGAGGACTAAGGGAGTAGGAGGTGAGCAGATTGGAAAGGTGCCTGGCAAGCACACAGTAGGTCTGCAATAAATATTAGCCAAGCAGGATTTCTTGGGCTGTATCCTGAGCCCCATTCTCTCTCCTCCCTACACCCTTCCTCTCACTTCTATTCTCTCCCAGAACTTTGACTTCTTCTGTAATGATTCCCAAATGTATTTGCAGCATGGAACTCTTTCCTGAGTTTCACATTCCTGTAGCCATATGTCCCTTGTTAATAATAAATATAAAGTTTATGAATAAACCATGTTGATTGCTAATAAGCCCTCTTCCCTTAGAAGCAGCACTTACAAGAATGTTCTTGACTTTTTATTTGAGCCAGTCCAAGTTTATTTATTTGAACAGTCCACTTCAACACAGGTGTCCAGCTCTAGTTGTAAACTGGGAGAGGAACATGAAAGGTTGGGGAAGGAAATTAACAGTGTGTGTAGGACTGCCTCTGAATTTCTGCTTGTTATCCAAAGCAGGTGTATATTCAAAGATAGCTCTACCCTTCAACCCTTATCACCTTCCTACCACAAAGTCATGAACACTGGGATTGTTGAGAGTGTGGTCAAACATGTGATCTCAAGGACCCTGACAACAGGCTATAAATGCTCCAGAACAGGAGACATATTCTGGTGATAAATAGCTACCTGGCACTTTGTTAAGGCTCCACATGCCTTAACCCACTTAAACATCATTATCAACTCCAAGGTGAGTGCTGACAATAGTCACATTTTCAGGTGGGTTCACGCTGGAATAGTAAAAGTTGCTCAAGATTACACAGCTAGAAAGTAGAGGAACAAGAATATGAACACGTACTGTCATACTCCAGAGCCTCACTCTGTTCATCAAGGTTCCTTAACCCCAGCACGAGTGACATTTGGAGCCAGAAACCTGTGCTGTGGAGGACCTCCTGTACACTGTAGGATGTTTAGCAACACCACTGGCCTCTACCCACTAAATGTCAAAAGCAAACCCCAAGTGGTGACAATCAAAAATGTCTCCAACATTGCCCAATGCCTCCTAGGGAGTAAAATTACCTCCCATTGAGAATCCCTGCTATAGATGGGAGTGGGCTAGTTTAGAGATTAAATAAGTTGCCGATCAATGATAACTAGTAAAGAGTCCAACCTGTATTCAAACCTAGCATGACTTGATGCCATATATTATGGCATATTAATCAATATGGCAGAAAAAACAAGAGCCTCCTCCACCACCACCCCCCAAAAAAAGAAAGAAAGGAGGAATGAAAGAAAATAAATAAGATGATTCTTTTCAAATGATTTGCTTTTGTTTAAAGCAAAAGAAAGAGAACAGAAGTAGTCCCTAAAGACTGTTAAAGAAACAGACTGTCAAAGATTGTTTTAAGAAAAAGAGTCTCTAATGTACTTAAACTTAACTAAGAGTACGCAGGAACATTCTATGAAGCAGTGTTTCCCAGACTCAGCTGTGTATTATAACGTCCCAGGGAGCTTTAAAAATACTGATATGAGTCCCAGCCCCAGGAGATTCTCATTTAATTGGTCTAGGATGTGGCCAGTGTTTAGGGATTTTTAAAGCTCTCCATGTGTTGCCCGCATGAATCCAAAGCTAAGAACCACTGCTATAAACAATTAAACTAACCTTATCAATTATGCATATTAAATTGATTATATTTCTTTAGCTTAATAGAAAACCAAATGGTTACTTAATAAACTGACTGTGTACACTATTCTCAACATCCATTGAGCTACTGATCATCAAATTTGTAGACATCCATAGCATTCTATAGCCAGAAGGGAAGTATTCTCTAGTTCCTAACCTTTGGGCCATCTAGCCTCCCATCATTATTTGCAATAGAAAATGAGCAAAAAAACTTGGAAAGGATATTTGTTATTTCATAATTTTTACAACATCGTAAAAACAAATTTTAGTTATTGGATAAAATCTGGTTTAGAATGGTTTTGAGGCTCTAAACATTCTTTTTATTATTCCAATATGTTTGACTGAGTGGTTTTTTCTAAAAGTTAACCTTGTCTCTACTATCATGAATAATCTAGAACTCAGTAGATGCATCAGTTTCTAATATGTGATTTATTCAGATGACAATAGGGCCTTATAGGTTTTCGTTAAGATAGTCTTCAAACTATGGAAATGATAACCATTTTTCTCAGCGAGCTTTCTGTCACAAAGACCAGGGAATCTTGTCTAATATGAACATAACCCTGCTGTTCACTCCAAGTATACTTCTTTTCCTTCCCTGGGCAATCTACACCTGCACATAAGCAATAAAACAGTGTGTGCGTTCTGATCATTTCTCCAATACCGATGACCTTTTCTAATCACACTGGACAAAAACTTGTCTAGCAATTTGCATTGATTCTTAGAAGACGGTCATTTCTCAAACACGCATCTAAATGTAGGTCATTTCTCACATACTGATCCATGGAATCTGCAAGGTTCTTCAGAATTAAACAAAAGAAACCAAAAATTATGTCCCGTTACAAGTTATCTTTCAATCACTACTCTGAAGATTAAGGGGTGGGTTTGCTTATTCTGTTTTGTGGTTTTTGCCCATTTTGTTGGGGCTTTTTTGGAGTAAGAAGAAGGCTGGGAAGTATAAAAACCTTTCCCCAGCCCTGTAAGTTTATAAATACCTTTCAAGAGTTGGATGGAGCTCAATAAGCTATGGTAGAAATGCTCTTCAAAAGAGTCTATACTTCCGTAATGGCTACCATTAGATTGGAGCCTTACTTTAGACACCAGAACTCAAAATAGCACTGACTCTGGGTAGCAGCAATATCTGAATTTATCTAACACCTAGATTCCCAAAGAGTTATGTGTAATTTAATTACATTTAATTCTGTTTTACTTATACAAACGGTCCACTATATCCTGCAGTTAACTCTTTCATTTAAAACAGATGAGGGCAGAGAGCACAAATGCTTACTTCTTTTGAGTCTCCATTGCATCTAGTAACCTGGTTTATGTTTAAAATATGCTTTTGTGTTCAAAATACGTGCTATTTCTTGGTTGTCAGAGGTAAATGATTCTTGCATCACAAATGATTATTCTCTAATTTCTGCTTTTCCTTGTTCCATTGCTCCTTCTAAACTAGAGAGAAATTTAGACCAGGATAAAGCCTATGAATGGAAAGGATGAAGTGACAAGGAAAAAGAATGGTGCAGATGTGAGTGTGGGTTTTTTGATGACTGTTGATTACTTGACTCTGGCTTTCAGTTTCCATCGATTGGTTGGGGTCGACTGGATTGACTACCATTATGCTTTGTTTCTGAGAGTGAGCATTTTATTTTCCGTGCAGCAGCATGCCCCTCGTGCATAGGTCATTTCCCTGAGACCTCAAGTATCCAGGAAACAGCCAAGAGCTAGGAAATAAGTCTGAACACTTCTGAGCATCCAAAATAGATATGGCCATTTCCCCACTGTCCAAAACCTTACATAAAGTGGTAAGCCCTTTAGAGCTCCCTGCACGTAATTCTCGTAAACTGAACTGTGTGAGTTTCTAACAAGGCATGTTAGAAGCAGCACATTTGTTAGGAGGTTTGCAAAAATAAGGCTGCCAAAGCCTGAGACACTGGCAACCACGAAATGGCACCTGAGAGACAGCAAGAGAGAAAAAGACCAAACAACAGCAACAAGATAGAAAGCCTGACAAAACAAGAACCAAGGAATCAAAACTCAGATATCTGATCATGCCTTGTAGAGGCAAATAACCCTGTAGTTGGACTGCATGTAAGGGCAACATTGTATTCTAATGGGGAGAGATTGAGTCATGGTGACAAAACTGAGAAAGCCAAGAGTAAGATACACCCAGGAAACTGTTGGAGGGGGCAGAAAAGTATGCAATATGCTTTAGATCTATAGCCAACATCGTTTTGCAGTTGTTTTTGTGTTTAAGTGAGCGAAGATCATGGGGGGAAATGATATCTTAATTCTTAACCAGTTAACAGTTTTTAACAAAAAACCCATTCTTATTTAAATGATTTAAATAAGTCATTTAAATATGCCACATCCTCCGTAACATGCTGGATACATTAGGCATTACTGTATTTCGAGCAAAGCATGAAAATCTCTTTAGAAGTGTCGTGTTCTACGAAGTGTCACCATTACAGCAATGGAAGGAGAGACAGAGAGAGAAAGAGATACAGAGAGACAGAGATTCCAAGTTCTGTCAGGGTTATTACAGTTCCATCTTCCTTGCGTTTCTTTTCCAGCCACATGTGCTTTCCATTTTGACATAGTTACTAACACAATATTTAATTCATTCTGCTTTTATTTTATTTACTATCCACCAGACTTATCTTTCCATGTACCTCCATAATAGTCACAATTTTCGTTTTGATGGCTGCCATGTTCCTAAATTGCTTCCAACTTCACTAATTATCCATAAGAACTAGTGTAATAAATAAACATCTATACATATATAGCTATTATGTGCTTTTGTAGTTCTGAATTACAAATGTACCTAAGGTAGAGTAAGAAACGTACCTGAAGAGTGACCAGCTTTACAAGACTGTGGTAAAAATAAGGTCAAAACACTAATCAAAGCCCTCCTCCTAAGATTAGCAGTAATCTAATCCCTGGAGATCTGTTCTCCCACTGCTCTGCATTGCCCAAGATCCTGGGGATTCATTCAAATTCTTCACTGAGAGAAAACTAGGTACTTACCACCATCTGGCGGACACTTCGTGACACTGCTTCAGTTAGTCCTGTACCGTGGCCCCGACGACCCCATGCACCTCATGGGCAACATGCACGGCTCTTATACTGGGAACACTCCTTGCCCACCTGTGAAGGGGGCCCGGTGGGCATTAGCATTCCTCTACTAACAGAAGAACACAGAGAAGCTCTGAGAAGTGGTTCCCTGACCAAGGCGTCACAACCAGTAAGGGACAAAGGCAAATGTTTCATCCCCTAAAACAAACCGTTGTCCATTTCATCACATGATCTCATCATGCCAAGCAAAATCTGAAAATATTGGTGGGGGGGCACTATTCACCTGATTTTTTAACTGTGAGGGACACACTGTACCATATATATAGGTCTGCTTCTGTATCATAACTTTTAAAATATCTTGTGAAAACAGAAAACATACCATATGTGAAATGATGCTCCAAAACACCCTTACACATTATTGGGCTCAAATAATTTTAGTCAGTTGAAATTAACAGTGTTATTCTTTTCCTTTTCATTGAATATATTGGGGTGACACTGGTTAACAAAATTATACAGGTCTCAGGCGCACGGTTCTACAGCACATCATCTGTACACTGTATTGTGTGTTCACCACCCCAAGTCAAGTCTCCTTCCATCACCAGGTACCCTCTTTGCCCTCCTCCACCTCCCTAGACCTTCTCCCCCTTGGAAATCACACTGTTGTTGGTGTCCATGAGGTTTTTTCCTCTCTCCTATTTGCTCAGTCCCTCTACCCAGCCACCCAACCACCCCCAGACAGCTGTCATCCTGCTCTCCATCTATGAGTCTGTCTCTATTTTGCTTGTTAGTTCAGTTTGTTCATTACATTCCACATAAGAGTGAAATCGTATGGTAATACTTAGAGATTAACATAAAAAACAACGTGAAAGAATCGAGTTGGAAATGCAGTCTCCAAACAACACATTATGGAACTTCAGATGTGTAGTTACACTCATTTCCATGTGATGATATGTCACTGCAGCCTATGGCTGTGAGATGAATTCACTTCCTATTTGCTTTTGAAAGTGTTTCTCCAGCAATAACTCTGTATAGCTGTGCCCTCTGCTGGATGGAAATGGGTACCACTTTGTGGAGCTGTGCAGAGATGTGGTGTGTTATAATTCCATCTATTTAGGCAGAAATTTTCATTACTTGAAGTCTGAGTAATATTTCATAAATTAGTTGGCTCCATCCCACGCCATTCCTCACTCATCTTTATAAGTTACCGGTAAAGAATCTCATCTACTGAAGATTCAAAATACTGTTAACGATTAGGTCAGTACTGTTTATCTGCTGATACTGACTTGTTACTTCCAAAAAAAGTACTCATGAATTAATATAATAACATAAATACAGATTAATCTTTTTGGAGTCTCCCGTGGTTCAAGAAAATGCATCATGAAGCCTCTCATTAGAGTATTTAAGTTTGCAAATATCCAAAGAACCACAAGTATCATCCCATTTAATTTCATTGGGCCATTAAGCAAGTGTTCATTCCCAGGTGGTATGCTATGTTTCAAAGGCACAGAACCAAATAAGGCATAGCCCCAGTTCTCAGGAGTTTTACCATGGAACAGAAGATGCTGAGAAGGAAATGGACAATTGTGGAGTAACACACGTCATGAACACTGGGCATAGCTCAGATGCCCCTTCATTGAAGGACTTGCTTCAGCCTCAGAAAGCCACCTCACCCAACACCATGCCCCCTTCCCGGGGCTCCTGTCCAGTGACTGCTGCCTATGAGAGAACAAAGGCCCTGACATCTCAGTCTAACTTGGACAACTGAGAAAGGCCATTTTAGCTCCTGAGATGCCTGCGGGTTCCACAGAGGCTGTTGTTAGGCCACATCCAAGTTCAACTCTTCTCTCTAGCCCAGTGCTTCTCAACTGGGGGTGATTTTGCAGCCCCCCTCCCCCAGCCGCATACTTGGCAATGTGGAAACAGTTCTGGTTGTCACAACTTGGGGAAGGAGAGTGGTGTGTGGGTGCTACTGACATCCAGAAGGTAGAGGACAGGGATGCTGCTAAACGTCCACAATTAGCAGCCCCACCGTAAAGCATTACCCATCTAGGTCAATATGCCAGCAGTTGAGAAATCCTGTCTACCCAGTCCTGCTTCTTTCATTTCCCTTTCATAGGTGTTGGCCCCGAGGTCATTCCTTAATAAACATCCTGCACACTAAATTCCGTTGTTGAGTCAGCGTTTGGAGGAACGGTTACAAAAGGATCTATAACAAGAACCCATTTTGGTTTTATGTGTGTATATAAGCAAGAGAGTGGCATGTATGTGTTGAAATGTATTAGTATAACACAAACCTGGAAGGACATACTCTAAAGATGAAGAGCCGGTATTTTACAGTAATGGGACCATGTCTTGTTTCCTTTTGTGCTTAAGTGCCTGGTTTCTGAGATTTGTGTATTTCTTCTTGTGATCTGTTCTGTGCAGAGAGCACATGTTACTTTTGCAACTTGGGGAGGGAAAGTGGGGTAATTGCAAAGAAAGAGGGCATGGCCAATAGTATCAAACATTGCAGAGAGGCCAAATAATGCCAGATAATAGCTAGGAAGAAGCCAGCAGAGAGCCTCGGGGAGGTGGCTGTAGAAGGCGAGGGAATCAAAGTAGGTCGTTTTCTACAGCAGTAGGACCACAAAGAGAAGTTGAAGAATAGAAGAGTAAGGTGCAGGAGATGAAAAGTCGACCAAACCGATTGCCAAGATCAGAGCCTGGACGAGATTGATGCAGACGCAAAAGGGGCTGGGGAGAAGACATGTGCTGATGTAAGACAGAGGTGTGTAATTGGGCAAGGTGCGTGTGAGGGCGTGGGTTTGGATGCCAAGAACACAAGAATGGATTGGCCCAGGCAGAAGCCAAGAGCCCTCTTCTTCTAAAACAAGACGCACGGTCATTACGGAGTTCAGATGGCAACACATTTTGAAGTGATAAATTCTGCAACTGGTCATCTTCAATTTTTCAGTAGGAGGTGAGGTCGTCCACTGAAAGAGCGTCTGGGTGGCGGGACAGGAGTTTGCCAGGAAGGTGAAACGGAAGGGAAACGAGCGACCCAAAGCCCTGCCTGAGAGGGCATGCTCCTAGGAAACTTACCTTTCCTTTACCCAGTTTCAAAGTAAAATCTCAGGAGTGTTAGCACTACCGACATCACCGAGGCCAGGGAACGGGCTCCCAACCAGCGCTTCTCTACAACACTCAGGTGGCAGAGGGCTCCCGGAGGGCTCTAAAAGGCCCACCTGGCAGGATCAGCCACACCTGTACATCTCCACGGGGCTTTTGGGCACTCAGTATCACAGTCTGGGATTATTCTGTGCTACTTTCTGCTTTAGGGAACGGTGTCTGAAGATTTCCTTGCCTTGCCGTGGGGTTTCAAGAAGCTGTACAACCTCTCGCCGGGTCTTCTGGCATATCTCAATCTGATCTCCAGCTGCTGGGACTTCTCCAGAGTATAAAAAAGAGGGCATGTCATGCTGCAGCTGGAGCCTCGTTTTCTCCTAGCTCTCCCGGACACACCTGTCCACCCCCAGGACACGCTGATATGAGATCATTGTTAGCATATGGTCTTAATAGAGCGTGGAATTTTTAGGTGCTTTGTTAAAAGAAATGGTTCTCAACTGGGAGTAATTTTGCCTCCATGCCAAGGGGAGATTCGGCCATTTTGCTGAACATCCTACAATGCACAGGGCAGCTTCCACAACGAAGAATGATCTGTCCCCAAATGTCAATAGTGCTGAGGGTGAGAAACCCTGCTTTAAAGAGTTCCTTATCTGCAAGGACCTTTTCTTTTTTAAAATCCTCACTCCAGGATATGTTTTTAGTGATGAGAGAGGGAGACGGAGAAGGAGAGGGAGAGGGAGAGAAGGAGAGAGATTGATTGGTTGCCTCCTGTATGCACCCCGACCAGGAATCAAATCTGCAACCTATTGGTGCAGGGGAGACACTCCATCAACTGGGCCACCCAGCCAGGGCTGCAAGGACCTTTTTAAAGTCTTCCTAAAACCCATATAAGGGTTATTTTTAATTTGAAATTAGTGTCTAAAATAAATCAAAGAAAATGCCAGATGAGAGTGACGAATGGTAGGATTTATAAATGTCCACAAGATGGCACTGAAACACAGACGAAAATTCAATCTTCTCCAGCCTCCATTTCAGAATGCAGTTTCTCACTCACCCTGGTCAGCTTTCTAGGGTAACAAAAGCCCATCCTTTTTCTAAAGGGCTTGTCACTTTTTTGTGCCTAGTGTTCCCTACCACCAGTATTTTCATGCAAGTGAATTAAAATGATTAATGACTAAAACTTAGCCTGGAACATAAAAAGAACAGGGCCACCTACTCGATCAGCTACAGAATTTGCGGGAGAATCTGCTAGCTTCTTGCCTTCTTTTTAGCTTAACATTTAGCTGGACACCTGGCTAGCAGACATTTCCAAGACTCCAGTACCCTTAGGATGGTCAAGTGACAAAGCTCTGGCCACAAGTGGGATTTAAGCAGAAGTGTTGTTGGAGACTTCTGGGTAATACCCTTAAAGAAGTGGTTCTCAATGGGGGGGGGTGACTTTGCCCCTAGGGGACATTTGGCCATGCCTGGGACATCTTTAATGGTCACAACTGGAGGATGCTAGTAACCTGTAGTGGGTAGAGCCCAGGGATGCTGCTAAATATCCTACAATGCACAGGACAGCCCCCCAAACACAGAATTACCCAGCTTCCAATGTAAATTGTGCCCCGGTGGGAAAATGCTACCTCAGAGGAACAGGGCATGCCACGGCTTCCCATACCTCTCTTCCCACTGGCTGTGACGGTACAGTGGTGCACCATCTTGGTCCATGTGGGCCAAGGCAACAAATCAGGGAGCATGAGGCTACAAGATAGGTGGCATCTGAGTCCCTGAGCCAGTGAATCTACCTTACCACTCTGAACACCTTCCACCCAGAGACAGAATATATACACACACACTCATGGCACTATAGTCCACATACTCGTAGTACTCCAGTAACTGCTCTACCTCAAACATATCTACTCTAGACCTGTCTGTTCTGCCTTACCCAGGAGGCCCTTGGCATTTTCTCCCTCCTACTTACCCCTATTTTTCTCATGGTCCTTCTCCCCTGATGTGGCCTCTTCCCTAAGGCAGATATTTCAACAGCCCCCAACTGATTTATCAGCCTCACTCCATACCTGACCTTTCCCAGAAGATACTACACTCCTAACCACTCCCCATACACCCCCACCTCCACCCCCATTCTATCCATAGATATTTCATTTTACCCCACATTCATTTCTTAAACAGAGCAAAACTACTAAAAAATGTCAGTATCATGAAAGAGCAATAAAAAAATCTGGGGAACTGTTCTAGATTGCAGGAGACTAAAAGATGGCAAAACGAAATATATGGATTGTGGATAGGGTAGAAACGAGTGGCAGTAGAGGCCATTATGGGATAGTTAAGGAAAATTGAATATGAATTGCATGTGGAAGAATGTCCTTGTTCCTAGGAGATGCATACTGAAGTATTTAAGATTGAATATCATGGTGTCTGCAACCAACTTCCGAATGGTTCAGCAAAATAAGGATTATTTTATATAATAACTACATATTCATAAGTTTAGTCAGTTGGGTGCTAGATAGATTTTAGATAAAGCAAGATGGCAAAACATTAATAATGGGTAAAACTGGATAAAGGGTCTATGAGTACTCATTGTACTGATTTTCCTTTGGGTTTTATTTTTTCCCAAAATATAAAGGGCTAATAGAACATCACTTGAAGAATGTTTTTCATAATACACGTGCTTCTGCTGTAGTCCAAAACCAAGGAATCAAGACTTTTCCTGGGTGGGACTTGGGAATCTGCATTTTAAAAGTCCTAGCGCCCCAAGTAAGAAACACGCCTGTGAAACTGCATCTCAGACCCGCCTCTGCCTCCTCTGGTCCTGGATTTCCTTCAGAACTTAAACCTTGACACTAGTTATTTTTGACAATGTTGAAAGCAGGTGCAGCTAGGGATTGGGGGTGGTGAGAAGAGCAGTGAACTGAGGATATGTTCGGGAGCACTCCAGTATTTTAAGATGGGCAGACAAGGAGAATTCCATGAGACATCAACAAGGAAGGGCCAGGGAAGTAAGATGGTAGAAATGCCAGGAGTGCACGTATATACTTCAAAAGAGGATAGAGATAGATGACAAGGCATTCTAGGTGCGCCTGCTCTAGAAGTTGCATCAGGATGAGGAAAACTAAGTTGTTACATCAGTTCAGAAATGGGTCATTTGATGCCAGAGTAGATTTTCTTGGCCAGCCCTCTCTTCCTTCCAGTTGCCAGTATGTGCCGTGGGACTGGCTGACAGAGCCACCTGATATCTCGGACGGGAGAAATTTCTTTTCCAAAAAAAGCAAGGTCTCTGGGAGAGAGATGCTATCAAGCCCCAGAGAGAAAGTTTAGCAGTTAAGGGGGGTTTCCTTTGCTTCTTCCTCCTGCTGAATTCTGGGACGGGATTTATAGTTCTTGGGAGGCAGTGTACAAAACCACCTCAGAGTCACAGAAAATACTCCTGTTTGACATTTGAGAGTGAAGCGGTTGGGGATCATGGAGCCTGGAATCTACGGCTTCTAGAATTGGGTGGTAGTGAGAGTGTTAAATACAAGCTGTGAGACTTGACGAAGGGAAGTAAAAACCTACCACTCCTTCACCAATTGACTCCATCACAGCTGGGGTTTTACAGCCCCAGTCATAAGGGGCACCCTTTCTCGCTCTTACTTGCCCCGCTAAGACGTGTGTGGACCCAGGTATGGATAAATCCTCTTCACTTTCAGTGGAGCTCAGTGAGGCATTTTTAAAAATGTAAAGTGAAAGGAAGGATACAAACAGAAGTTAACAAAGGAAGTAAAGAACAGTTGGTCAGGACAACGGTCCATTTGATCCATTCTTCCCATAGCAGACGGAGCAACTGCTCCAGAACACAAATCTCACCCTGAAAATGCCAGGCTCAGACCTTTTAAGTGGTTTTCCATTGACCTCAGAAAAGAGTCCAAAATTGTAAATGACACACAAGGCCTTTCTGATACTAGCTGACGTTTGGCTTTGTCACCCATCAGTTCTCTTCACACACTCTACACTCCAGTTACCACTTTTGTATCTGTATGGCCACTGAAATCAAGCACAGTAGTTAAGAGTACAGACTCCAGAGTCAGGCTACCAGGCCTTAATCTCAGACGTGAGCAAGACTCTGATCCTCTCTGCCTTCATTTCTTCAGTGACAAAACGAGGCTACCAACAGAGGTGCTTTAAGGATCAGATAAGAGGCCTGCCACAAAGTCAGCACACAATACATGTTAGCTGTTCCTCAACAAACAATGATTGGCTGACTGCCTGTCACGTCCATTTATCACATGCTACTTCTCACCTAGAGGAAAGACAGACATGTAAACAGGACATTATCATACGTTGTGATCAAAGTGAGGATAGAGCTGTGTGAGCCAGAGGGAACAACTCGTGGGTTTCCTCCCTCGCACCCTTCCCTCAGCTACATTCATCAAAGGTGTTACTTCAAATTCAACTTTTAGCCAGGCCCTGAGGCTTGAGAAAAGTAAATAATTTCCAATTTAATGCTGGCATTAGAACTTTAGGCACTGGCATAGTCCTACTGCCTGTTAAAATATCAAAATACTTTCATATTGCTTAGCAAATGCCCTGAGCACCTGAAGTGTTCTGGCTCTCGGGAGCACTGACTGGACACCATCAGCGTCCACCCTCGTTCCCCCTATGGCACATGTGTGGCAGCTTGTCCGACACTGTTCTTTTGCTCTCATACCCCACCCCGATGGTAGCAACTCTAGGCACTGTGAGCAAATGGGAATTACCAGTTTGTTCAAGCCAGCATTCATTTGGATATCACTTTGGCTTGCACTTGGGGATACCGCCTGCTCTATGAGTCCTAGGAGCTGTCTCTGTTTGCTTGTTGAGACGCCTGTTGTCTTAGGATAGCTTTTGGCCTTCTTTTGGGCCATGGCCTATGCCTGCAATACTCTTTGGAAACCTGTGCCTATCCACCAGCCTGGCTTCCTTCTAGCCATCTATCTACCCCACGTGAGAGGTTTCTGTTGCCTCCTAAAGGCACCCAATCCATTCTGTCGGTATTACCAGCTCTACGTACGCTAGGACTTATCATGACATGTGGCATTAGGAACATGTCCTGGTATCTATGAAAGAATACAAAGTGAGAGATTTGGAACCAGAGCTATCTGTCCTTGAATCCCAGCTCTACCATTTCTTAACTCTCTGAACTTGAGCAGGGTATTCAGCTTCTCTGGGCCTCAGTTGCCTCACCTGCAAAATCAGATAATACTAATATGTACTTCATAGGGCTTTGGGGAAAATTAAAAGACATAGTAGTGAAAAGCACTTAGAAGAATGCCTGGTACATAGGAAAAGCTCAGTAAATGTTATTATTGCTATTGTTACTATTCTTATTATTTTATATCGAAGCTTTAATGGGCACATTGAGCATATTTTCAAATAGTTTTACCTTGCTTGCCTTTTCGAGTGGCTCAACACCTCCACAAATGTAGGTACGAAAGACATTGATTAGCATGCCAATTTCCAAGGGGAAGAAACTGATGCTCAGCTATATTAAGGGATTAAGTGACATTAAGTGGCAGTGGTGAATGACACATTTTTGACTCCCTATTTTCTGTCATTTTCCCCACCTGGGAACACTGAAATAGGTGGATCATTATTTATTCAATAAAAATTTATTAAATGGCTACTATGTACCAGATATTGCGCTAAGCACCGAGGATACAGTAGTGAGCAAGACTGACATTCTAGTGGGAATAAACAGTCAATAACCAAACAAATAAGAATATAAATGACATATCAATTGGTATGATGAAAATAAAACAGGGTGATGTTTAAAGAATAACTGTGAGAGTTCGGTGAAGGAAGGAAGGCTTTTCTGAGGAGGAGACTTTCATGACAAGAAGACAAGCTGGAACCCTTTTCTTTTCTTTTCTTTTCCTTTTTTTTTTTTTTTTTTTTTTTTTTTTTTCTGTGTGGTTGCCTCTCACTCGCGCCCGCAACTGGGGACCTGATGTGCAACCTGGTAATGTTCCCTGACTGGGAATCGAACCAGCGACACTTGATTCTCAGGCCGATGCTCAATCCACTGAGCCACAGCAGCCAGGGCTTGGAACCCTTTTCACATTTGATATGTGACTGGGATCTGGGAGGGAAGTTCTCACAGAAAGGAACTTCCTGCTCTGGGCCTCCACAGACAAGTGGAAGAAGCAGGAGGGAGGGCTGCAAGTTAAGGGTGGCTCAGGGCCTAAAGTCAGAATTAGAGACTTTCTGGAGAAGCACAAAAGCAAAGAAACTCGTGAATAGTGCAAGGCATTTTCCTTACAAGTATTTATTAAGTCTATATTTTTCAATTAACTTTACTGAGATATAATTTAGATAGAATAATGTTCAGATAGAATAATGTTTACTAATTTCAAGTGTATAGTTTGCTGAGCCTTGAGAAATGTACACATAAACCTGCACTAACCACCCCCTCTGTTATTATCAAGGTGCATAGATGACATTTCCATAACCCTAAAACATTCCCTTGTGAATCTTTGCAGTCAATTATTGTGAGGTATTTTGTATAATGTCCCTCGATTTGAGTTTACCGAATCATTTTCATGATTACGCCGGAGTCATGCTTTTTTTTTTTTTTGGCAAAAATGCCGTAGAGGTAATGTGCCCTTCTCTTGACATCATGTCTGGAGGTAGGTGGTGTCAATGTCTTTACTGGCAATGTTAACCTTGATCACCTAATTAAAATGTGACTGATGGGGTTTATCTATTGTAGTTACTCCTTTTCCCTTTGTAATTAATAAATATTTTGTGGGAGGAGTGATATCCCATAAAGATTTACACTGGCATTGTATGAGACCTATGTGTTGAATTAGAGAATATTGTTTTGTTTTATTTAGTTATAGTAGAAGCATAGTCTGTTTCTGTATTTATCAGCTTTCCTCTATTTTCCTCGTTCATGTTTTATGGCTTTGTTTTTTAATAAACACGGGTTCTGAATGAATAGGAAAACAGTGTGAGAAGAATGGAAAGAAACATAGAGAAGCAAACTTGGATTGAATACCAACTCTCCCACTTACTGATCACATGACCTTGCAAAAGTCTTTTAAACCTAAGCCTCTAGTTTCTCATCGGTAAAAATGGCTAATAACAAACCACGTCACAAGGTTTTAGGAAGAATTATAGCACTTAGTAGTGTCTGGCACTCAGTAAGTGCTCTGTAAATGCCATTTCTTGCCTTCCTTAATATGCCAGTGTTTAATATTGTCATTGTCTTTCTCTGACTGGGTGGCTCTAGGATATAGAAACACAATCAATTTTTAGATGTTTTTCATGTTCTGACAGCACAAAGACTTTAGTGCAGGGGTAGTGCTCAACCTTTTACATGTTTCTGAGTCGCTGGGGAGAAAGAATCTGGAACTGTTTTAGTTGATGGCAAATTCTTACACCTCACTAGTATTTTCTATCTTATACTTCTGCAAAGTTCACTTATTACTTCTGGTATTAGGGGACGTGATTTTCATGGATGTACAAATATATATCATTTGCAAAAGTAGCATTTTTATTTGTCTTTTTTCCGTATTAGAACTATTTTAAAGCAGAATTTTGAAAGGTCGATTTTGTGTTGTCCCTGTTTTCAAGCAGAATTAATGCAATATGAGCTTTGTTGGGAAGATGTACTCCTATGTTCAGCAAGAGAGGAAACACTACAGACATCCTTCTCCTTCTCCCTGATATTTGTAAGGTTTCAGTGAAACTTTGATTTCTCTGCTTTTTCCTTGCTCCAAGTTTTATTTCCCCTTTCCTAAACTTGTTTGATTTGTTCCCTACGTTCTTTAAGCAGGAGCCAATGCATTGGCTTCTTTTGTACTGATACACGTTTTTAGGACAAGACGTTCTCTAAGTACTGCCTTGGCAATATAATGCCTACCCATTTTTGCTTTTGCCTCAAGTTCCATTATGGTTTGGCATGGCACTGTTACTGTATCTTCTGTATCACAATCAAGGAATTTTTTGCATTAATTTTTTATTGAATTTGTTGGGGTGACATTGGTTAATAAAATTACAATCTATAGGTTTCAGGTGTACAGTTCTATAATAAGCCTTCTGTATATTGTATTGTGTGTTCACCACCCCTAGTCATATCTCCTTCTGTTAGGGATAAAGAAGCAAGCCAGTGACTCTCAAACCAGCAGGAGAAAATTAACAGATGAATCATGGAAAAGGGGCGAGGGAATGACATTCTGCAGCTCCTCACACATATCTCTGGGCTCAAAAGGAGAAAGACTGTTGTCACCAAACACAGAGAAATGGGAAGATGTAGCTAGATAACTTGGCAAGTACAGTAAGTTGGACATAGACCTATAACTAGATTACCCTTAGTTAATCACACCCTGAGTTAAGTAGTTAATCACATTAGAATAGATTGTGAACCCGGATTAACCAGTAGTGGAGAAACCGGGGAGAAGGAGAGGGGAGGAGAGCTCATCGCCTTAGTATAAAACCAGTTTACTTTGTCTACTTTGCGCGCACATGCTCCTGGCTGGTGGTGCGCCCAGCTCCGCAGACTCACGAATAAATGCCTCGCTTTGCTGCTCAAGTCCTGTGTACCAGTGATTTATTGTGAGCGTTTCTCACCCTTCCATCACCATTTTTCTCCCCTTTATCCTCTGCCTCCCCCAATTCCTTTTCCCTTTGGTAATCACCATACTGTTGTCTATGTCTATGAGTGGGTTTTTTTTTCCTTTTTCTTTTTTGGCTTAATTTCTTCACCTTTTCCACACAGCCTCTCAACCTCCCTCCCTTGTGACAGTTGTCAGTCTGTTCTCTACCTGTTTTGTTTGTTTATTTTGTTCATTAGATTCCACATATGAGTGAAATCATATGGTACTTGTCTTTCTCTGACTGCTATTAATTTTGACTTAAAAAAACATTACACAGTATGGAATTTCCTCAAAAAACTAAAAATGGAACTGCCTTTTTACACATTGATTCCACCGCTGGGATTATACCCTAAGAACCCTGAAACACCAATTCAAAAGAACCTATGTACCTCAATGTTCATAGCAGTGTTATTTACATTAGCTAAGGGCTGGAAACAGCCTAAGTGCCCATCAATAAGTGAGTGGATCAAAAACTGTGATGCATTTACACAGTGCAATACTACACAGCAGAACGAAAGAAGGAACTCTCGCCCTTCACAAGAGCATGAGTGGACCTGGAGAATATTATGCTTAATGAAATCAGCTAGCGGTGAAAGGTAAATACTATACGATCTCACCTAATACAGGAAGCTAATGAACAAAGCAAACAGACAAATGAGCAAAATAGAGCCAGTGATATATAAACAAAGAGCAGACTGACAGCGACCAAAGGGGAAGGGGAAGGGGAAGGGGAGTAATGGGGGAAAGAAAGGGAAGGGTCGAGTCAAGGAACAAGTATAAAGGACCCATGGTCATGAGCAAAAGGTAAGAACTGACTATGAATGTGGGAGTGGGGGTGGGCGGGGCAGGGGAGAGCAATGGGAAAAGGATTAGGACAACTGTAGTTGAACAACAATAAAATTAAAAATTAAAAAACTAAAAGCATATTAAAATAAAAATAGTACATTGAAATATTATTTATCTTGATTACTGAGTTTTCTGGTACCCCCTTAAAATGTGACCCTGAAGCAAGTGCTTCTAACACTTCACCTCAACACAGCCCTAGACCTGCAGTAACCTTCTAGATGAGTTATGCTCACAACTTCCTTTTACAATGGATGCCTGATGCTCAGATAGACTAAAACTGTTAGAGATAGCAAACCAATTAATTACACCACCTATCAGGAGATAATTGTGATTTTCCCCTCCTTCTTCTCCTGTCTTCCCTTTTTACACGTTGGGTTCGCGGCTCAGCAGAAATCTTTGCCCATTTCCAACTGTTGGCACTGAGGAAGGCCGCATTGCTAATATGGTGCCGGGGAGCACTTCTCAATTTATAGAGGTGAAAGGCCAGGGTCCCACCCTCCAGGGATAAACCTCAAGACTGCAGAGCTGTTCCAGACACTTGCCAGGGCCCTTTGAGGCCCAAAACATTCTTTTCTCTCTTGGAGTTTGTCAATTAGTTCTGGCAAAAATCAAGTTTCCTCACCCTGATCTTACCTCATCTACACAGGTTTCCCTGAGAAAATATGGAAAAGAAACTCTTATAATCCTGAAATATCAGAAGTAAAAAAGCCCTCAAGGAGAATCTTACCCCAATGCCTTCCACTTAACAGCACTTATAACTTCCTGTGCTGTATCTCCACAGTCCCAGGAATCCCTAAGGCTGCCTCATAATAAAAATCAGGAGCAAGTCAAGAGCCAAGTTAATCAAGGAAGTAAACTACTATGGGTCCCAGTTATGCTCAGGGAGATCTGAGTCATCAGAAATGCAGCCCTGGCCCTGTAACTTGTTTATTAAGGATTTTCCTAAGGACAGAGACAAGGATCTGTAGTGGCTCAACTCCAAAGCTCTTCATGGGGTGGGATGGGACTGCAAAAGATTTGACTAGCTTTCATTTGAGTTGTGGAGCTTTAAAGGTTCTGCTTTAAAGGGGCCTGCCTTTCCTTCTGACAGGTCCAGGCACTGTGAAGGTAAAGTTTGCCTCCATGCCTCTTATCCCCCACCCCTCACCCCGTAAAGTGTCTCTCTAGGTTACATTGTCAGAGAATTTTGTTTTTATTTTAAAATATATCAAGAACACTTGCAAATGTGTTAGGATGGGCTTTGAGACATACAGCTTCCTTCACATAGCCACATTTATAAGATTCACCTTGTGCAAAGCATCACATCCATTCCTCCAGCTTAAACAGTGAGGGTAATTTCTGGCTACATTTTACACGTGAAGAAACAGGCTTACAGTCTAGGTGACTCTGTAAGGCCACGTAGCTAGTAAGAGGCAAAAGCTTTGACTTTTGAATTCAGAAGGATGCCACATCTTGTGCTTGTTCTACAAAGCCACTCGCACCTCAAAGGTGCTAAGGTATGCCACAGCAAACTAGCTAGTAGAGGACCACAGGGTCGAAACCACTATCTTGATCTCATCTGATCTGCAATGAATTCTAGCATTATAATTGACTTCTGAGAAGCATACAACAAATCTAGGAACTTAGTGCTAGTCTCAATGGAATTCGCATGGCATGGCTATGAGGAATTTACCATTCTGTAGTTTATTCTCAGAAAAATTTCCTTTCAGACTGGTAGAAGACAAGGAAATCTCATCAATTGAAGGAAATGACTTATAAGGAAACTTTATTCACACAGGGGGGAGGATCAGAACACATTGTAGTTCAGTCAGTAAATACTAAATAGCCATGGCTAAATAGTAAGTACTAAATAGCCACATGCAGTTGATATGG
Source organism: Furipterus horrens (assembly GCF_987537825.1). Taxonomy (NCBI): domain Eukaryota; kingdom Metazoa; phylum Chordata; class Mammalia; order Chiroptera; family Furipteridae; genus Furipterus; species Furipterus horrens. The sequence goes on from NW_028327210.1 coordinate 206,235, forward strand.
AGTGTGTGTGTGTGTGTGTGTGTGTGTGGGCGTGCGCGAGCGCGCGCGTGCATGTGGCAAGTGGTCACAATGTCCTTGAGTAATATACCTATCAATTTTTTTTTTGTCTAAGCTAGCTGTCCTGTCATGATGACTGTAGTCAAGAACCCTGCCTCAACATCCATGTATTTCTCCAGCTTATCCTTACATAAAAGAGTGCCTTAGTATGCAGGTGCCACACTATCTCACAGTTCTTGTTGGTAGAAGTCCCTGTGCTACTTCTGTTTAATTTCTTATATATATGAGTCCCTGTTGTCCAGGCAGTATGGATAATTTGTTACTGTCTTGCCTGCCGCCACGAGAATAAAGTTGGTGTGAATTCCTTCTGCAATGCCCCACTGTCATTTTGCAGTCTCACTGAATCCAAAGTTAACCTGCCTGGAGCTGAGCTCCTGCGGCACTTGGTACAGTCAGCAGGACTTGCCACAAACGAAAGCTATGGAGCAGGGGTCAGCCACGGGGCACGGCCACTCAGGGTGGGCTATCGGGTTGGCCTGCATGGATATGTGGTTCATGGTGGTGACCGTGTTGGAGGCTTCGGTGCCCCTACAAGATTGGGAGAGGGTAGAAGTGATTCCTGAGGTGAGAGAAGAGGCTCTGCTGAAGATAGGGGGCTCTCTAGGGAAGAAAAGTGCCTGGGTAGGGGCTGGTGCTGTAGGCTGGCTATTTCTCTGTTCTGCATAAAGCATTCAGGGAGTTGCTTGAATTGGAAGCCCAGGTCCGAGAGTTGAAAGAGGACCTGTCTCAGGAGCAGGAATTGAGGGCTGCCTGGGAGAAAACATGGGAGCTATTAGAGGTGGAAGTGGCCACCCTGAGGGCCTGGATCAGGACTGGTTTTGTGACAGGATCAGAGGTACAGGTCATAGACTCCTCGGAGGATGAGGATGAGGAGGAGGATGTTGGGGAGGGCTAGACCTCACCCATTTCAGCCATGCCTGGGGTGGCGGTGGTGGTAATGCAGAAGATTAAGACTAAGTGTCCTTGAATGACTGAGGGTCAAGCCAGCCCCCTCTGTCAGTCACAGAGCACTCCACAGTGCATCCGTACTTGCAAGCAGAGCTGGTGGATTTGGGGAGCTGCTTCTGGCAAAAGGCGTCAGAATCTTTGGCGGCTTGGTTGCTAAGATTATGGGATGTAGGGGCGGGTGGCATTTTACTTCCTGGCCAGGGAATGGGTAAGCTTGTATCCAACCCCACGCACCCAGTGCTGAGGCAGCAGCTGCAGAATGCACACGAGACTCCAGGCAATCATTCCCTGTTAGATTGGATCAAGGCAGCTGATCGCATTACGTGGCCGAACCCAGGAGATCTTCCATCTACGTCCAGCAGGTGGCAGTTGTATACTGGGTTACAGCAGCTATTAGGAGAACTGGGACTGAAGGATGCTATTTATACTGTAATTTGAAAACTCATGGCCTGGATGAAGAAGTGTTCACAGCGAGAATAAGGGATTTGGTCCTACAAACTGCACTGTAGTAGTTATTCAGACCCAACAGAAACTACCCTGGGGAGGGGAGTAAAGGTGTGGTATACAAAACCAGGGAGGGACCTGATACCTGCTATTGTGTTATCTCAAGATATCTCTTTAGCATGCAGCCTACCGGACGAGCAAGACCTACCCTTGTTAGTACCACTAAAACCTATTTTTAAAATCACCCTTAGGGTCAGTCTGTAGCAATGTGTACATGGACTGGGCATACACCCTTTGCTGAGGTGGCAAATGCCTTGGCATGCAGTGTCAGCACAGCCAAGCAGAATTGCCACCGGCTTACCATGGAGAGCGTGGATCCTTTGTTCCTGTCTCACCTGCTGCCACAAGAATAAACTTGGGACTTCTGGCCAAAATGGAGACATAGGTAGACACGCTGCATCTCCTTCCACAACTGAAAAGGAATACAACTACCTCAAAACTGGAGACACCCAGAAGTTCCAGAAAGTCGAGCTGCATGGAAGTTCAACAAACACAGATTTAAAGAAGAAAAACTCATCCAGAGAGGCAGGAGGGATGGAGCCGGGGCAGAGAGGAAGCAGTGAGGTGGCAGTGGCAGCTGTGGCATCGGCAGTGGCAGACCAGTGGAAAACGCAGTCACACCTTTAAAAAAAGTAGGGAGGAACACCTGGGGAGAGCTCTCAGCACCAGACCAGACAGTGCAGCTCACAGTTCCAGCACCAGGGAAAATAAAACCCATTGCTCGTGACTGAAAGCCAGTGGGGGTTGGGGCATGGGTAGAAGCTGCTGGTCTCTCAGCAGAGTTCCTTTGTTTAGAGGCCCTCAGAGTCCTAGAATGCCACAAACCCACCCATTCTGGGAACCACAGCCAGAGAAATAGCTAGAGACAGCCAGTTCCACACAGGAAGTGGGAGAAGTGCCTGGAAAAGGGGCGAGGGTTGAGCAAGCAGCTTTGTTCCCTCTCAGACTCCTCTCCCTCATATGGCACCACAACGTGGCCAAATGGGTCGCCCCATACTAACGAAGACCTAAGGCTCTGCCCCTCACAATGTAGCAGTTGTGACAGCTCTACTAACACAGAGGCAAACACAGAAGCCTCTCAAGTTAATGAGACAGAGAAGTATGGCCCAAAAGAGAGAACGGATCAAGGTTCCAGTGGAAGAACTAAGCGATGAGGAGATAGGCAACCTAACAGACTGAGAGTTCAAACCACTGGTGATAAAGATGCTCACAGATGTGACAGATATGCTGGAGTGTGGCAAATGCAGAAGGGAACAAGTGAAGGCTAAGTTAAGTGAAACCAAGGACAATCCACACAAAACCAATAGTAAAGGGAAGGAAGTCTGGGTTCAAATCAATGACTTGGGACATAAGGAAGAAATAAACAGTCAACCATTGTAGAAGGAGGAAACAAGAATTGAAAAAAAAGAATGAGGACAGGATTAGGAACCTCTGGGACAACTTGAAACGTGCCGTCATCTGAATCATAGGAGTGCCAGAAAGAGAAGAGGAAGAGCAAGAAATTGAACCTTATGTAAAAATAAATAAATAAATAAATAAATAAATAAATAATGCCAACTTTGGCAAAGGGAAGAGACATACACGTCCAGGAAGCACAGAGTCCCAAACAAACTAGACCCAAAGAGGACCACACCAAGACACATCACGATTAAAATGCCCAAGGTCAAAGATAGAGAATCTTCAAAGCAGCAAGAGAAAAGCAGAGTTACCTACAAAGGGGTGCCTGTAAGACTATCAGCTGATTTCTCAAAAGAAACTTTGCAGGCAAGAAGGGACTGGTAAGAAGTATTCAAAGTGATGAAAAACAAGGATTTACAACCAAGATTACTCTATCCAGGAAAGCTATCATTTAGAATGGAAGGGCAGATAAAGTGCTCCCCAGACAATGTGAAGTTAAAGGAGTTCATCATCACCAAGCCCTTATTATATGAAACGTTAAAGGCACTTATTTAAGAGAAAGAGGGTCAAAACTATGAACATTAAAATGACAACAAAGTCACAACTATCAACAACAGAACCTAAAAAATAAAAACAAACCAATAAAAGTAAACAGGCAACCAGAATAGGAACAGAATCATAGGCATAGGGATCATTTGGAGGGTTATCGGCTGGGAAGGGGAAGGAGGAGAAGTAGTGCAGGGATTAAGGAGCATAATTAGTAGGTACAAAATAGGCAGGGGGACATTAAGAATAATATAGGAAAGGGTGAAGCTGAAGAACTGGTATGCACAACCAATGGACATGAACTAAGGGGGGTGGGACTGCTGGAAGGAAGAAGGATACTGGGTGGAGGGGAGCAAAGAGAAAAGAAATTGGGACAACTGTAACAGCATAATCAATAAAATATACTTAATTAAAAAAATCAACTTGGCACCTTCCTCCAAAGAAACCCTTTTGTTCCTCTAATGTGGGACATTGAAAAATTAATACCTGCCTTTTGTCATCTAGTGGTTATGGATTGAATGATGTCTTTTAACCCTGTTGCCAAAACTGTTGTCCCGAGAATACAACAAGGATGCCAGCCCGTTAAACCAAGCACGCCATTGTCCGGGGACAACCAACGGACCTGGAGTCTGCAAGACCCTTCCCCATGTGAAAAGACCACCCTCCCCTCCACACCCCCATTCTTATTAGCGATGTCTGGACCCAAGGGTAGGTAGGCCGACGGCCATGTCCAGAAGCAGCTAGAGGAGCTCCAGACCGTCACCCATTGTCCTTTATAAGATTATAAAGGGTCTTAAGTCTGAGAGGGGGGATTGTTATTTTTTATTGTTAGAATAATTAGTTAATTGATTAATTAATTAATTTTAAAAAAGAACAATATAGGAAAGGATGAAGCCAGAACTTGTATGTACGACCCATTGGCATGGACTGGGTTGGGGGGGTTGCTGGGGGAGGGGTGCTGCTGGGTAGAGGGGAGCAAAGGGGGAAAATTGGAGCTATTGTAACAATATAATTAATAAAACATAGTTAAAAATAAATAAATAAACTTGGAATGAATTCCCTCTCAAACACTCCACTGTCACTTTTTGGTCTCACTTAATCCAAAGTTAACCTGCCTGGAGCTGAGCTCCTGCAGCACAGTAGTCCATCTGCAAATTCCTGACAAAGACCGAGAAAACCGTACCCTCGGGATTAGAGGGGAGATTATCAAGTTATATGTGTAATGTGGCAGAAACAGGGGGTCCACAGGTGGCAAACCTCTGGATCATAATGGACAAACCATATTACTTAGAGATTTGGACATGAGTTATATCTTTATGTCTTGGGTGCTCAGAAAATTGCCTAAGGTCAGATATAGACCCAAGCCCAACACTGTATCACTAATCCTTGGATTTAGACCCACTCCCCTCTTTTGCCTCAGATATATCTGATTAAGAAACACGACTTTTTTTTTCTAGCCCTGGCTGCTGTGGCTCAGTGGATTGAGCATCGGCCTGCGAGCCATGTCTCGCTGGTTCAATTCCCAGTCAGGGCACATGCCTGGATTGCAGGTCAAGGTCCCAGTTGGGAGCTCGTGAGAGGCAACCACACATTGATGTTTCCCTCTCTTTCTCCCTCCGCTCCCCTCACTCTGGAAATAAATAAATAAATAAAATCTAAATAATAATAAAAAAGTTAACAATAGAACGTATATTTTAAAAAAAGAACACAACGACTTTTTTTTTTAAATTTTTTAATTCATGTTGTTGCCTAGCTTATTTAACACCTTGTACTTGCATAGTCCAACTGCTCAGACGTATTGGGAAAGACAGTCGTGTAGTGTGTTGTTCAACTTGCCTAATGAAGGGGCGCCCAGATGGCATGGAATGCTGCTGTGGGGATGGGGTGACTAGCTACAGAGTTGTTGAAGGGACTGTTAGTTTACAAGTTAGTGAGCAGCCAGTCCAGCAGTTGTTTTCTAGCCATGTTGTCCATGGCTTCATCCAGTTGTCGTTCCTTGGCAAACCTCATTACTTCTCGAAGGAGATCTCCAACACTGTACCCCTTCTCTGCTGCCTTAGCTGAAACTTCTGGAAGCTGTGGAGGGAGCAGAGATAGCTTGAGTCATGTGATACTTTTGAAGAAAGGTCTCAGGTGGATAAAGTGAACTACCCCCCTCACCCACCTTTCCGCCCATGACTAAGATTAGAGTAAAAGCTTTCGCTGATCCAGGACTGCCTTCCCTCTCCTTTTTCCTTGACCCTCCTCTAATGTCATAGATCAAAATGAAAAACATAACTTCATTTTGAGCATCAAAAAACAAAACCTGGAATCAGTTGTCTTTACTAAATACTTCTCTCCAAGGCCTGGGTCTTTTGGTTAGTCTGTGCTGATTGCTAGGTCAAGGTTAGGGGTGGCCATCTCCCCCACCTTCCTAAAACATATTTTACCAAGTAGTTTGTTTAAAGGGTCACTGAATTTAAAAAAAAAAAAAAAAAAAAAAGCTAATCTTTCTCGCCTCCTCTTGGCTGAAATGTGCAGACCCCAAGGTGCTACAGCCTCAATTAATGGTTCATTGCTTTTGTGTCTTTTTATGAGGATAAAGTAATTCATAAAGCACATAGTAAAGAGCATACTTGAGAAAAATTTGGACTGCTCGTGAGCCCTAAGTACAGTTTTGCCTCCCTTCCCCTGCCCAGTCTAACCATCTTTCTTCTTGTGCTTTGCCATTGCTTACCTTCTCCAGTTGTCCATCATCATCTCTCACGAAACAGAGCACAGGCACCTTAAATTGGGAGGCTGCAATCCACTGCAGGACAGCCTGGAGCTGTTTCTGCAAGCTACTTGTTGAGCACCAATTATTGATGATGACTTCCGGCCCAGAAAACTCTCGATAGTTCTGTGACATTGCACTACTGTGACTGCATCTGGGGCCACCAACTTGGAAACTTGGGTTGTGTACCAAGGCTGCTTGTTCTTCCAATTCGGCCAGGGCTTCCCTGTTGTTGTGATACCTAGCCATGATAAGGCACAGCTTCCTCACAGGTTCTACCAGTTGATTGATGAATTGCCAGTTCATTTGCATCATCCCGCTGGCAAAATCAAGGTCTAAATTCTCCTGGAATTGTTTTTCCCCTCTCTTGGACATTGAAGTTGCTTTGTTTGGCCTGGGCTCAGAAGGCTTGCTCTCCCCTTCAGATTGCTCTTCACTGTTGAAGGAGGTCTCACTGAGCAGTTTCTGAATCAGTGATAGAATGATGTTTGACATATCGGACTTTTGGCACTCCGCCTGTTGTTGAGTCTCTTTAACAGAGGTAGATGGCCAGGAGCTCCACAAGATTCTAGATGTTTCACTGAAAGTGCCTTGGCACTTTGGTCACTTGCGTTCTTTTCAAATTGGGCACTCTGAGTCCTATGGCCTATGGTGGAACCAGGATAGTCATCTTCAAGTGCATCTTTGGCCTCGGCCTGCTGGGTCAGGTGGTACTGAATCAGCATAGGGGCAGAGACAATCAAGTCCTTCGCCAGTGACTCTGTGGAAGGGCTGATCTTCTCTCTTTTTTCTTCCTTACTCACGCATGCTTTGCCAGCCATCTCGCCTTGGTTTCGTTGTTTTTGGTTCCACATGGACAGGCTCTCCTTGAGGATGTGTTCACCAACTTTTTCAGCGCTAATCAATGACTTGCACTCCTCTGGTTTTATTTTGCATTTGTCCTTCCCCTTCAATTCAGTTTTCATGGTGGAGAATTCAAGACTTTGGTTTTGACTTTGGTTCTCGTATTTGAGACTGTGGGAGCCGGCCTTCAAGGATGCGTACAACAGAGGCTGTGATTTAGACTCCTTCTCTCCAAGCAGAACAGTAGCCAGGCGCTTCAGCATGGCCTCCATTATATGTGTAGCATTTTGTTTTCCGTGGTTGAACAGACTCTTCTTGACAGCTGAGATAAAGTCGCAGTCAGTCATCAGGGCCGCAGTGATATTATGCAGGTTCTTCAAGCAGGAATCAATCAAATCAGAGACAACTTCCTGGGTGTGTTTTAACAACACCCTCTTCAGGACCACACAAGCGGGAATTGGCTTCCCAGGAGCATGCACTTTCAAGGTCTTCAAAATGGAGACCATCAGGTCAGATGCCACCTGATTTGCATAAACCGTGAGTCCTTTACTGATAGAGTGTGAAAAATCTTTGCTCTCTTGTTGGCACATCTCTTTGTCTACCCCCTTGTTCTTGTTGGATAATTCACTATACATAAACTTTTTCCTGCCACCTTCCCTGCCCTCTTCTCCAGTGCCCCGCCTTTCCACATAGGATATTTCCTCAGCATCATGGGCCGTGTCAGAAACGATCTTGCTCACAGCGCTGCGGGGAGTGTTTTTCCCTTTGTTCCCAGAGGGTGGATAGATTGAATGACGAAAGCATTTGCTTCCATTTTCCAACTTCTTGATTTCATTACAAGGCATCTCCATTACCAGATTAGATAGCCGGATGATGGTGAAGGAAAGGTCATCCATGGGACATTCTCCCTCAGGAGAGATTACTGCCCTGTTAGTGCTAGAAGATTTTGCTGGAGAGGTGGAAGGACTCTGATTTTTGTTGGTATTCTTGGCTGCAGTCATGTCTACATGTGGGCTTTGAGGTCTATTGGCCATGTAATCGATATTCAGTTTATCATCATAGATGCTGTAGCAGTTTGCAGAGGGTAATTTGTGATGTTCATCTTCATCTCCTATTTTATGTTTGCAGCTAGAGGCTGAGGGACTTAGTGCATGTTCAAAACCCAAGGCATACTTCTGGATATCATTTAGAAGCCAATTTACAACAGTTATAGGATCAGAGGGAGCTTGTGTGAAAAGGCATATAGATCCGTCCATCTAAAAAAAAAAAAAAAAAAAAAAACAGAACACCTAAGAGTTTGGGGAGGCTACTTTCCCCCCTTATTTTATTTAGAAGACATATCTTTCTAAACTGCATACATTAGGGGTTTACCCTTTAGGATTTGCATGGAAACATAATACATAATTATATCCCTTTGAGCACAAGTGGTAGCGTGTCAATTTCACATGAGCACGTGTGCTTATCTCAACATGTGTCAAAAATGTATCAATGTGTCTGTCATGTGTGTGTGTGTGTGAATAACAGTATAGCAATTCATAAGTGGGGACATCTCAGTAGATGTGAGAATGTTCAGTCTGTGTTGTTAGCGTGTGTGTCCGTGTGCACATGTCAGTGCACATGTATGCCTGCCTGTGTGTAAGCCTGTGTAACAATGTGTTGACATCAATACCGATTTTATATGTTTCCTGTACGGGCCAACGTGTGCATGATAGCGTGTACATTTTGTACACTGTGTGAATGTAAAAATGAATGTGTATGTCAGTGTGTCTGAATATGTAAATGACAAGTGTCGATTTGAGTGATCTGCATGTTTGTTTATAATACAAATCTAATAGAATGTATCATGGAGCTATACCTATATGTGTATTAATCCTGTCTGCAGCGCGGCCTCCTGAGACTCAACGGTTTGGCTGAACTAAGTGGCTGGGTTGGTGAAGAATGGGGTGGTTTGTGGGCTTCACTTTAAAACTGGTTTCTCTGTTCTATCCTAATGGCTTGGACCGAAAGGGCCCAGAGGTCTAAGAGTGGGGAAAGCTAAACTATTTCCCTCAGCCCAAACTAAGTAGAATGGGCAAAAGGGTTTTGGACAGGTGAGATGCGCCTGGCACACCTTCCTCCAAAGAAGCCCGTTTCTTTTCCCTAATGTGGAACATTGAAAAATTAATCCCTGCCTTTTGTCATCTAGTGGTTATGGATTGAAGATGTCTTTAAACCCTTTTGCCAAATCTGTTGCCCCCAGAATACAACAAGGATGCCAGCCTGTTAAACCAAGCACGCCATTGTCTGGGGACAGCCAACTGACCTGGAGTCTGCACGATCCTTCCCCATGTGGGAAGGCAACCCTCCCCTCCACACCCCCACTCTTATTAGGGATGTCTGGACCAAGGGTAGGTAGGACGAACGACAACCATGTCCAGCTTGAAGCAGCTAGAGGAGCTTGAGACCTTCGCCCATTGTCCTTTATAAGATTATAAAGGGTCTTAATGTCTGAGAGGGAGGGATTGTTATTTCCTATTGTTAAAATAACTAATTAATCTTTTATTTATTTAAAAAAAAAGAATAAAAAAAGAATAAATTCACATGTTAACATATATAGTAATTAATAGATAATAGATAATACATCAATAAATGTTTATGTTCAATGTGGATCGGTGCTAATATAATGACTGTGTACGTCAATAAATTGGGTATCAGTTTATGTTATATTTATATGCTACGTGAATGATTGAGAATGTGTGTCAGTGTTGCACACACCCTGGGTATTTGAGTACTTGTGTGAATACGTGAGTGGGGATGTCATTGTATTTGTGTCAAGGTATGTATCAGTGCATTCAAATGTTGTTAGTGTCACTTTGCTTAAGTTTGTATGTGTGCGTATCAACATGAGGTATATTTACAGAGTGGGGCGAAAAGTAGGTTTGCAGTTGTATGTATGGAAAATAATAAGTAATAATTCAAGAATAAACCGTTTCACATACTCATAACTGTAAACCTACTTTTGCCCCACCCTGTGTAAGAGTGCATGCCTATCACCTGAACTTGTACAGTCACTGTGTTTTGATCGAGGCTCATGTGTGTATGTTTATGTGTAGTGTGCATGTTTATGCATAGTGTGCATGGATGCATATATAGATGTTGATGTGTCACATGTGGGTATGTCAATGCAGCTGACTCTATACCTTTGTGTAGGTGAGTCATTGTTTATGAATATACACACACATGTGTTGTTTCAATGCTTGTGTGTGTTCACCAGTGTCATATGTAGACACGTAGCCAGGGATGTGTGTGTCACTGCTCGTATAAATTATTTTGTATATATTGCTGTGTGTCAGTGTAAATTATGTGCATATGCTCATGTCTAGATATGTGTATATGTATTATACATGTCTTCCACTCCTTGCTAAGTACCATCGTCCTCTTTACCCCTTCCATTGCTTCATCTCCGTACTTTCTACTGAATCCCTAGAAGTTTGAGGTCATGATAAGTTCAACATTTTGAAAATGGGTTTAGGTTACAATCAAGGACACCTGCATTATGTGTAGGAAATATGTGCTGCACTTTTAAGAATAAACATTAGGTATAATTTATCCCTTTCTTAAGACTTCAAAATGGAGTCCTCCTTCCAACTAAACCCAAAACTCTTTGAAGAATATTTTTAAACTTTTTTTCTTCCTTAGGAGCCACTCTCATCACTCCAAATGTGTCTGAGGCCAGAAATGTTGTTCCTGGTTATAAGATAAGCATAGAGATGCAGAACAAAAAAAAAAAATTGACTCCTTTGAGATAAAACCAAATATCCTATTTCAATATCAACTACTCCAGGTTTGTAGGACTGTGAAGGTGACTTGTCATGGGCCAGGAGCCCAACAGATATAATTTAGGTAGTTACAGAAAAACAAAAGGACTTGCATGTGACAGTGGTATCCAAATCGAATTGCTTCTAACTTTACGCTACCTAACAGTCTGTAATCTCTTAGGCAACAGGTTTGGGGAACAAGCCACTACAGTTCTTGGTCATTGTGGATTCTCTCTGTTCCATATATGTTTGTTCTTTTTTTATTTTTTTTATTTTTTATTTTTTGGACACTGGGCAATGTGGAGCACACAAGCCCATTAGAAGACAACAGAAAGCACTGAAAAAGATCATGCTTTCATTCCACATCTTTGTTAGGATAAGGGTAGCAAGATTCTGTTTGGAGTAGGGACCTGCAATCAGGGAAGGGCATTCTGAACCTCTGTGATTAGTGCCATTGTTAGATACCTGGACATTAAACTTACCTGACTTTGAACTTAGGCCTGTGAACTCTGGAATATCATAGTAGCCAAATGTAGGGCCTTGTTTGGAAATATTTCTCTTACCTTTTGTGAACCAGAGTCTTCGGTGTCCACACTGGACTCTGGGAAGTAGAAAGGGTGGACTCGGAAGCTAAGCATACCTTAGACTGGTTTTGCCTCTCAGTAGCCTTGATTATAATAATTTCTTTCTCTTTCAGATGGTGTTGCGTTAGGTCACCTCCGGAACAGGAACCACCAGCATCCTATGGGATGAAGTGGTGAGATTCTTATGAATAACTGCTTTTTGAGACTTCTCCAAGCTGCCCTCTCCAAAACATGAATGTCATATCTCTTATCTTTTCCTTTCAATGGAGAAGGATAAGTAGGCTTGTGATGCTAGCTAATGTTTGAAGAATGAGATATTGTTCTCCTCACAAATTACTACCCCTCCAGAGGCATTCACAAATCCATAAATCTTAGGAATCATATTTCATGAATCGTCAAACTTTTGGACAGTTTTCTCACTGCTCTGACATGCTACCTTCCATGCTGTAATTCTTTCAGGCCTACCAGCAAATTAAGTTCCTTCTAGAATGAGATTTGGCATCAAGAGTGACAGTATATTCTCAACCGGGGGTTTGGGGTTTTCAAAAATGATGGCTGCCCACCTGAATCTCCTCCATCCTTCCACCCTCTGGCACAGACTTTCCCTTTTATTATGCTGCCACTGATAACTCTTTCAGCAGTTTCTCACTCATTCCAACTCTGAGGGGAGCAGAGAATACTCACCTTGGAACCTTTATCTTCCACTTTCAGGGTGGACACATCGACAAAGCATATCTGCACCAAATTAGGACAGCGTATTGAGGAAAATTCTAGAGAAAAGACTGCGGTTTCTCTTTGAGACGATAAAGCACCTACCGCATAGGGGTTCTTGTGAGGATTGATTGAGAGTGAATACAAAGCTTTCAGCAGAGTACCTGTACATAGTAAGTACTCAATAAATGCTATTAGGCAGAGAGAATCTTATCATTATTGTATTTCCTAGATAAGAATACCTACCTGTCAGAGATGCCCAAATTACAATACCTACATTTACTGAAAAAAGTAAGAAGAAAGGTGCCTTGCCCAACTGACGCAAACTCAAAGCTGAAACTTACATTAGAACTCAATTCAGGAAACTAAAGAGCAACACAAACAAACGAACTAAATAGGCAAAGACTAGAATAGTAGTCAGTAGGGGGGAGGGGGGAGCGGGAGAAGGGGGATAAGTAAGGGAAGGGTCTAGTCAAGGAATGTATATGAATGACTCATGGACATTGACAACGAGGAGGGATATAACTGTGGGAGAAGGGATGGGCTGGGAGGGAGGAGCAATGGGGGGAAATGGGACAACTGTAATTGAATAACCAAAAAATAAAATTATAAATAAATAAATAAATAAACATTAAAAAAAAAAAAAGAAACCAATTCCCTGGCTTTCAGTTAGAGCACTTTCAACTACCGTAGCGTTCCCCAAAAGTGGTGTTTTTGCTACTGATGTTATAGAAAACTTTAAGTGATACATGGATAAACATTTCTGTGTTTAATATATGTACTTTTTTGTTGTTTAGTAGGAAAAATACATACTAAAACATAAAACCTGTGACATTATGGATAATATTGCTTAGGTTGATGGTAATTTTTAAATGTCAGTCAATTAAAAAAGCATTAAATACATAACAGTACGAATGGCATTTGAACGTGATAAAAAATGTGAAGTATTACACATTTTGCCCTCCTGTGGGAGTCCCACTTGAGTGCAACTTACTTGTAGCTAGCTGATATTATTATGATTCCATTAGGCTGGTAAAACTAGGCAACCACCACTCCTCCCTCCCCTGAGGCTCCCCCCACCCCCCTCCCCAGCTACTCTTCATTCTCCCCCTCCCTTCACGTGTCCCTCTGTGATGTATAAGCATACTGCGCCCCGCCCCCGCCCCCACCCCCACTCCCCAGCCCACAAACTTTACTGAACTTGATATCTTAGAGAAACGACACTCACCCTCCATTAGTCTATTCTGGGTTCCAGGATATCTGTATCCATAAAGCAATCCTTTCCACCCCTTAGTAGGAGTAATTTAGTATCTTACCACTTTCCGTTCCTGTTCTTGCTGTCCTTTTGGGCTATGGAGCTTGACCTTGCACACACCCCTGGCGCTGTGTAACCACTCAATATTATCAGGCCTCTGGAAAGACAAAAGAAAAGGAATCTGAAAGGCTTATATATGGTTTTTAGAAACTGGCTCAGTTTGGATAAGAAGGCCCTGGAACTCAGCTATGTAGTTCATATTGGGTTAGGCTAGAAACTGGTGGGGTGAGTAGTGGGAAAGGGATTCTCTGAAATTATCAGGATCATTTTAGCATACTTCGTTGGGAAGCAAATTTAAAAGGAAGTTTAGAGAACGTGGAGATTAACTTTAGAGACTTATTTCTACTAAACTCCACTAAATCTCACCTGCCTCTACTTCCTTTGCCATTCTTAAGCACCTTCAAGGAATCAAGCATACCTCATCCCCCTTAATTGAATTTTAGTTAACCCCAGTTCAACCAGAGCCTTTCTCATGATATAAGGAGTGAAATGGGATAAACAGCTGTAACACTTACCACATAGAGCCATTGGAGAAGACTAAGGCCAACACTAGTAGAGTGAAAAAATAACCTTTTTAATTAAAACAACATATGAGATCCCACAATAGAACAAGATTCTGAACACTGAGAAAACTCGGTCTAATAGCTATAAAAACCAGGCCCCGATCCCATAGAACCATACTTAATTTTATTTTTGAAAGAATAATCATCTCTGCCAACTTCTCTTACCACTCCCCACCACCTCCCACCCCAGCCTGGAATTAAAAGTAAAAAGAAAGTGGAAAAAGCCCTAAATAATGTTTGTTATGTAAGACCTTAGACTCATGTACAGGAAGACACAGTTATGGGTTCAGTAGAATTGTTTTGGTACCTCGTACTTGGATTTGACTTTGTTTTTTAACTAACAAGAGAAACTTTTTGCCAAATGGTAGAGGGCTATTGAATTCCTCTCCTCCAACTTCCTTCAAAATTTAGACCCCTTTAACCTCTAGCTCCCTTCTCCTCTTCCCCTCTTTTTCCCCCTCCCTTCCTCCCTTTACCTTCTTCCATTTTTCTCTCCCTCTCTCCCTCCTATACTCAGCTATCCTTTCACCGGATAGTATTACATGCCTACCCTTTATGACCCCCCCAACCCTCCAAGATCTTTGAGGGTCTCCCAAACATTTAGGAAAAGGCTTCCCATACCCTCAAAAGAGGGGGTTTCTTTTTTCCCAGAACTAGAGATCACTAGCCTAGAAACAAAGAGAGGGAGGCAAAGAGGTCTCTCGTGTCCAGATTCTAAAGAACTGTAAAAAACAACAACAACAACAACAACAACAACAACAAAATATATAAACTCATTACCTTGATAATGAAGTTCTTTTGGCTGAAAATGTGCCACCAAGAAAGGAGATGTGTCCCTTTAGATGGATCTGGGCAGTGTCAAGTTCTCGGGTACCCGCAGCTGGCTGCTGCCCTTGTCAGCAGTTGGACAAGACTGAAGGGCCAAAGCCTTTCCTGCTGCTTATGACCCTGGGACATGACACCAGAGTTTGTTGGGTCACAATGCCTGAAACCATAGCAACTGCAGCAAAAGTGTAGCAGGCTGGCAAACTCAACATCTCTTCATATGAAAACCACCTCAAACTGCCTTCTGTATGACAACCTTCTGTTCTCTCTAGAAGGGTACACATAATCCTTTCATGTTTTGTCCAGTTCACAACACCTTGAAACCTCCTTTCTCTTTCTTCTTCTTGCTGGACTTCCAGAACAATCTAATCATACTCGTTACCAGTAGAGTCTATTTTTCACAGAGCAGTGTTGATTTTCACATCTTAGCTTAATTTTCTTTGGTTTCCCCCCTGAAGGTTCAGAGTTAGAGACAGAGTTAATCAAAGTCCTTTCTGGGTATCCTGAATGAAGGTATGAAAATAGAAAGTTGGAGACTTCCTTAGCAGCTTCTGTGGTTTTATCTCGCCATTAAGACACTTTTAGTCAAAAAGAAGTTCAGAAGACTTGTGCAATATTGGAGTAGGTTATTTCATAAGAACTTGAAATAATTCTTTTCTCGTGCATTTGGATGCTATGATAATCCTTCCAGTCTGACATAAGATGTTCGTTCTTTCCTCAACTCCCCATACTCTCCTAAAGCCTTGACCACCAGCTAGTACTAGGACTTCTACTTCATGACATTGCTGTTTCTTTCAATAGCTGACAATAACAGCACAAAGTTGGGTGTCCTTAGGATCCTGGGTGCCTAACTGGTCCAACAAGCTCTAACCTTCATCATGAAACATTATTAGCCCAGAATAAAAGCCAATAGTCTTGGGACAGGGTCAGCCTTTCAGAGGCTCCTCAAGCCCCTCTTTATTATTCTCCACTATCGCCAGTGCTGGGTTTCTTGGTACGGTATTCTTTAGAAGGTCATCCATTACACTTTGGGGTGCCTTTAGCTTATCCCCAGTGTGGAACCACTCGCCCACAACCAAATGACTTGCAGGGCGCTCAAGTGTTATTTTGTTCTCTCCTTTTATTTTTTCCACATGTCTCCACTTTAACCTCCTACATGAGAAGAACTGCATCTGAAGTTTTAAAAGATCGGTTGAGATGACTCTCCTAAACGCTAGGGTTTCATAGTCTTGGTCTGACTTCATTTGTTACTTTCCCTGTTACCTCTAGGATTTCATGTCTTAAACTTGTTGTCCAGTTCTGATCTTTTTAGTTCATGGCATCGAAGAGAAACAGAGCTGGACATCTGTTAAAGGTGGCAAGGTAGATTTTATTCAGGCTACTGCAGTAGAGGAGAGACTTTAGATAACTAGAGCTCAACTCCAGTGCAACAAAAGGCAGGAGCCCTTTAAATGCTGGGGTGTGCTAAAGGAAAAGTATTGAGGGACATTTTGGGGGCCAACGGAGTTTGATCACCATGATCAGGGCCTCTGCGTTTGCTAACTGGCACTTATCAAAGTTGAACTCCTATCCTTCCATAGAGATTGGGAAACAGAGGCTCTGTCTTTCTTGATGATTACATTTCGAAGGGATGGCTCCCAGGTCCTGGAAACAGATATTTCTGGGTTGTAGAAGATATGTCTCAGAGGGACAGAGAAAGGATTTACAATTACAAGTTCTGTAAATGCTCTATGAAAAGGGAGGGGAGGCAGGGGCCCATGGTCAGGTTTTGGCTGAAACAGACAGGGAATTCTTTTGGCAATGTTGAGCTTTCTCAGGCCGGTATATTAAGGAGGCTGGGATCATCATTCTAAGGACATGCCTTGAGCTCATAAAAACCGAAAGTTGGAGTTTTTATAAGCCAAAGGTGAGGCCTAATTGAGAAGAAGGTTCAGATAAGCCTGACTATATCAAACCATTATGTTATATACCTTAAATACACACAGCTTTTATTAAAATTTAATTTTGGTCAAGAAGGGAGCTTTCGTCAATAGCGATGGGCTAAAATCCACAGTATAGAACTTGTTTTTCCTTTACCAATCTTTTGTCACGGGGAACTTCTGATATTTAAGTTGGAGCTCCTGTGTCTGGCTCATGTCTATGGAATAAGAAGCAAAGAAAGGAAATGTTTATTTATTCTCCAAGCACAAGAATGTATATCCCTAAGGTTAAAAAAACAAAACAAACAAACAAACGGACAAACAAACAAACAAAAAACCCTCTGTGTCTCCAAGCCCAGAAGGGAAAATCTGTGATCTGGGCCTGGAAAAATGTCTTATCAAATCCTCCAAACGACAAAGAGAGAAGTCTTATTGGTGATTAGAGCCCTGTCCCATGGTACCCCAACCTTGTCATCCTGGAGGCTAACAAGAGCAGTTTTTGGATGATAAACCAGTAATGAAAATGCAAGGAGGCTCAGTCATATGGTACTGCCTCTTCTTTCTCTTAAGCTGCTGAGGCTCTCAGAGTGTCCCGTACTGACAGATGGGGAAGAAAGGATGTTCAGAGTCAAAAAAAAAGGAACATGCTACATTAGTGTGTGGATATGTGTAAAGTAGTATGCACTTAGGTTATCCTCTAAGAGACAAACATAAATATGTTAAACCCAGAAGCTTTGGTCACCTTTTTTTCCCCCTAAGACCATCATTCATTTTCTAGCCTTGTTTATTCTATCCAAATATCTTCTCCTCCATACAAACTTGTGAATAGCCATACAAATCACACTTTAACTATGCTTTCAGTTTGTATTTGATTTGAAAGAGCTATTAATAAAAATGGAACCTGTGTTTGTAATGTAATTATTATGAATAATGGCAACATGAAGTTGAACTGAACCGAACTATCAGCCTTCATGAAACTGGTCTGCCTGTCAGTGCCACCAAGTATCTTTCAGCCTCAGATTTAGCCTCCCTAATTTAGTTTATGCAATGATACTGTGACCATTAGGTTTAATCAACTTTTCCTATTCTTGGATCACCTACACTGAAACCTTGAAGACAGGTTCTCTCTTTCTCTTCGTATCCGTGGTGATACGGGCTACAGAGTTGGGCTCAAGAAACAAATAACGGTTTTGAAAGTTCAGGCAGGAAACATAATTCAGAAAGCATGGAGTCATGGAATCTGAAATAATAACAAAGATTTTGGTTAGCTATTTGAGTGGGCAGCGTTCTTCATAAAGCAAAAACTCACACTTCAGGCATGCCTCAGAATCACCTGGAGAGCGTATTGAAACAGATAGTTGGGCCCCCTCCCAGCGTTTCTAACTCTGCAGGTCTGAACATTTGCCCGGTGCTGTGTTTTGCATGCATTATCTCATTTATTTCTCACGCAGCTGTATGATATGGGTACTATTTTAATCCAGGTTTTATTAACGGCAAAATGGAGCCCAGAGAGGCCATTTGATTGGTGGTTCAGCCACTTCCGGTATGAGCCACTTCCAGTACGAGCCGCTTCCATTATCTTGGGGACGGGGGTTTACGTGTGTGTGCTCAGAGATTAGCACGCGTTTACTCTCTTCTAGGGTCCGAAGATGCAGAAGAGGAATCCCCATAGCAAAAAAAGCAAGGGTAAAAGGTACCTAGTCTGAATTTTTGGCCCTCTCTGGTGGTTTCAAGCCTGATTGAAAAGTGTTGATCGGTTATCTCGCCCTGCCGGTGAGCAGGCTAGGGTCCGCGCACCACCTGTTGGCCGTTAGTGTGAGGCGGTTGGTCTGAAACCGTCGGTCGTGAGGCCGCTGGTCTGACGTGGTAATTCCGAGGCGGTTAGTCCCTTATCCCTCTGCCCCTCATCTGTTTGTTTTGTTATGTTCTGTTTTGTTTCGTCTTTTTTCCGTTACTGACTGGTGGGGAGCGGCTCTCCCGTGTGTAGCTTTAGCTTTCAATCCATGTATGGCTTGTTAATGGTGCTTTAAAAAAATGTTTATGTCAGAGCTGGAGAAGTGGCTGAGGAAACTAGGCTGTTAGTCGGGATTCTTTTTCGATTTTTATCAGACCAACAAACTTTTCTGACAGAAAAGTATTTAAATGTAATATTAGTTGCTGACAGTTTTTCTCCTTCCCTCCAGAGAGTGTCTTTATTTGTCAATAAATGTTTCAAACAAAGGCCTCGGAGGAAAGAAAGGGGATCTGGAAGCATAAACCTCTTCAGGTTCCCTCATAGTGCTTATAGGCATCGATCCGCCCACACACCCTTCAGGATCGCCCCTGGTTTTAGGGACATTTAAATAGGATGAAGACTGCCCTAGTCTTCAGCTTTGTCAGGTAGTTGCCCCGCAGGGATGTCAGACTTAACCTTTCTGTGCCTGTTGCTCTCAAAGCTAGATGGTAATGAGTTCGTGTGGCCACTAGGAGTTCGCAGCTGCTTGGGAAACGTGTTTCCACACGGTACAAGATCACTCCATACAAAAACCCATTTTGCCAAGGCATTCCTCAAATTAAAAGGGAACTCGGCGAATCCCCCCTCTAGAATAACTTGCATCCGAAAACCTGCCGTTTTATGTATGTTACATTTATAACCTAATATTTCATAATTATTTATAATAGAGATGGCACACTTATAACATTAATGTACTATTTCCTTAGTAGTCCCATCATAAAGATGTGTTAGGTTCAAGGAAGAACTTCGCCTAACTCTCTGTATAGACTCTTAAGAGTTGCTCATGTACTTAGACACTCAGTAATCATTCTTGGTGATGTTGGGCTGAATATGACAACAGTGACTGTACTGGCAATAATGGTGTGCCGAACAACATGTCCTCTGAAATCCTTAGCAGTTGTATTTTAGCCTTGCTTTGGCACGTATCATGTTCTTTCGTGTGTTGGTAGTTATTTCATTATGAGCGTTACCTTTCCAAATACAGAATGAGTGTGTTTTACTCATTGTCATTTCTCCTGCCAGGGGTACTATTAGGTTCATATATATTAGTAAGTGCTTAAGGCTATTTATATAATTCAAAATCAGTGTGTGCATCGAAAACTGATATGTTTGTTATATGTCTGTTATATCGCAATTTTTTTTTTAAAGAAAGAAAATTACTGATTACGGTTGTTCAAGAATTGCTGTGCCCAGAACCTTATAGAACTGCTTGGCCGTGACCAAGAACATTGGACTATTTTGGTACAAATTGCCTGGCTTATTGAACCAACTTCCTCACTGGTTCCATGGAGTCTTTCCTGTCACTCTTCAACAGACTTTTTAAAGAACCAATATATTTTATTACCCACTGTAATTGTATAACAGCTTCATTGACACCTAATTCAAATACCATCCATATAAAGTGTACAATTCAGTGACTTTCAGTGTACTCACAGAGTTGTGCAGTCATCACCAAAATAGATTCTAGAACATCTTCATCACCAAAAAAAGAGACCTCATGCCCTTTAGCTATCGTAACTCCCCCAACTCTATACCTCTCCAGCTGTTGGCGGCCAGTAATCTGCTTTGTGGATGTATAGATTGACTTATTCTGGACATTTAATATAAATGGAACCATATAATAGGTAGTCTGTTGTGACTGCTTTCACTTAGTATAGCTTTTTGCAATGAAGAGTTGTGACAACTTGTGTGGAAATGCTGTTTATGAGGACAGCTCATTAGAGACAGTGCCAAGGGCTTTCATTAGGGGCTGGTCCTCCAGGCACCCTCTGCCTAGCACATACCAAAATCCCAGAGTCCCAGGGGGAAAGCTGTTGTTCACCATAAATCATATTGTTTGCACAAACAGTTAAGGTACAATAAGCTACTCTCATCAGTTGGGATAGTGGGAGCCCTTCCCTCCGACCAAATCCAAGTTCCTAGATTCCAGTCAAGGGCCAACCTTGCAAGCAGGATTTTCAAAAACGATAGCATTGTCGGGCCCACTATGATAACTCTTCTCTGCACAGATTTTGATACAGATTGTATTGATTCTGTAGATCAATTTGAGGGCTGCCATCTTAACAATATTAAGTATCCTACTTGATGAACATGGGATGTCTTTACATTTGTTTAGGTCTTTAATTTCTCTCGATATTTTGTGGGTCTCGGTGTACAAGTCTTGTAGTTCTTTGATTACATTTATTTTCTAAGTCTTTTATTATTTTTGATGTCATCGTAAGTAGAATTGTCTTAATTTTATTTTCACATTGTTTCTTGCAAATGAATACAATTGAAATAGAAATACAATTCAATAGAAATACAACTGAGTTTTGTATGATCTTATGTCCTGTACCCTTGAGCTGGTTTATTAGCTCTCATAGCTTTCTTTTTGTGCTCATGGATTCCTTGGCCTATTAACGTGGATTGATTTTTTTGAAGCAGCCTCGCATCCCTAGAATAAACCTCACTAGGTCATGGCATATAATATACTTCTTATATTTGGATACGTTCTGTTTGCAACAGCTTGCTAAAGATTTTGAGTCTATTTTCATGAGGGATATCGGTCTGTAGTTTTCTTTTCTCATACTGTCTTTGTATGGTTTGGTATCATGGTAAAAGTGTTCTCATATAAGTAGTTGTAAGGTATTTCCTCCTCTTCTGTGTCTTAGAGAGATGGTATAGAATTGATGTTAGTTATTCTTTAAACATTTAGTTTCACTCTCCAGTGAAATATTTTGGGCCGAAAGACTTTTTTTAATTACAAATGTAATCCCTTTAAAACAATGGAACTATTCAAATTATGTATTAAATACTGAGTATATCCTGGTCGTTTGTGATTTCCAAGGGATTTTTCCATTTCAATTAAGTTGTCAAGTTTATATCTATCATAGGGTCTGTAATGATATCCTTTGTTTCATTTCTGTTATTGTTAATTTGTATTTAATTGTCAGTCTTGCTAGAGGTTTGTCAATTTTATTGATCTTTGCAAAGAACCAGCGTTCTGTTTCATTAATTTTCTCTGTTGATTTTTCTATTTTCTATTTCATCAATTTTTGCTTTTATCTTGAATATTCCCTACTTTATCTTTGCTTTGGATTTATTTTGCTCTTCTTTTTCTAGTTTTGATGTGGAGCTTAGATTGACTTTTAGACGTTTCCTCTTTTCTAATATAGACAGTGGGCTATAAACTTCTCTTGCAGCACTGCTCTGTGTCCTACAAACTTTGATGTATTGTATTTTCATACTCATTCAGTTCAATGCGTTTTTATTTGCCTTAATATTTCCCCTTTGATCAATGAGGTGCATTGTTTAGTTTCAAAGTATTTGGGGATATTCCTGTTACTTTTGTTATCGATTCCTTTGTGGTCAGAGGTAACACTCAATGATAATTTCGCTTGTTTTATGTTTGCTGGTTTGTTTTATTTATTTATTTTTCCTTTTATTTATTTATTTATTTATTTTTGGTTTTTCAATTACAGTTGTCCCATTGTCCCCCATTGCTCCCCCCACCCAGCCCATCCCTTCTCCCACAATCATATCCCTCCCCATTGTCCATGTCCATGAGTCGTTTATACATGTTCCTTGACTAGTCCCTTCCCTTACTTATCCCCCTTCTCTCCCTCCCCCCTCCCCACTACTGACTGCTATTCTAGTCTTTGTCCTATTCAGTTCGTTTGTTTGTGTTGCTCTTTAGTTTCCTGTATTAGGGGATATCATACGGTATTTTGCTATCTTTGCCTGGCTTATTTCACTAAGCATAATTCTCTCTAGTTCTATCCATGTTGTCGCAAATGGCAGGAGTTCCTTCTTTCTTTCTGCTACATAGTATTCCATTGTGTAAATGTACCACAGTGTTTTGATCCACTCATCTACAGATGGGCACTTAGGCTGTTTCCAGCACTTAGCTATTGTAAACAGGGCTGCTATGAACATAGGGGTGCATAGGTTTTTTTGAATTAGGGTTTTAGGATTTTTCGGGTATAATCCTAGCAGTGGAATCGCTGTTTCAAAAGGCAGTTCCATTTTTAGTTTTCTGAGGTAATTCCATACTGTTTTGCATAGTGGCTGCACCAGTCTGCATTCCCGCCAACAGTGCAGTAGGTTTCCGTTTCTCCACATCCTGGCCAGTATTTGTTGTTTGTTGATTTGTTGATGATGACCATTCTGACAGGTGTAAAGTGGTGTCTCATTGTGGTTTTTATTTGCATCTCCCTGATGGCCAATGATGTTGAGCATTTTTTCATGTGCCTATGGACCTTCTGTATGTCCTCTTCGGAGAAGTGTTTGTTCAGGTCCTTCGCCCGTTATTTAATTGGGTTGTTTATTTTCTTGATGTTGAGTCATATAAGCTCCTTATATATTTTGGAGATCAGTCCCCTGTCTGCGATATCATTGGCAGATATGTTTTCCCATATGGTTGGTTTCCTTTTCATCGTGCTGATGTTTTCTTTTGCTGAGCAGAAACTCTTTAGTTTGATGTAGTCGCATTTGTTTATTTTTTCCTTTATTTCTCTTGCCTTAGGAGATGTATCCGTGAAGATATTGTTACGTGGGATATCTGAAATTTTCCTGCCTACGTTTTCCTCTAGGACTTTTGTGGTGTCACGTCTTACATTTAAGTCTTTAATCCATCTTGAGTTTATTCTCGTGTGTGGTGTAAGTTGGTGGTCTAGTTTCATTTTTTTGCACGTCCCTGTCCAGTTTTCCCAGCACCATTAGTTAGAGAGGCTCTTCTCACTCCATTTTATGTCCCTTCCTCCTTTATCAAAGATTAGTTGACCATAGAGGCCTGGGTTGTTTTCTGGACTCTCTATTGTGTTCCACTGATCTATGTGTCTGTTCTTATGCCAGTACCAGACTGTTTTGATCACAGTGGCTTTGTAGTATTGTTTGATGTCTGGTATCGTGATTCCTCCTGCTGTGTTCTTCTGTCTCAAGATTGCTTTTGCTATTCGGGGTCTTTTTGGTTCCATATGAATTTTTGGAGTATTTGTTCTAGGTCAGTGAAATATGTCAATGGCATTTTAATAGGGATTGCATTGAAACTGTAAATTGCTTTGGGTAGTAGGGCCACTTTGATGATGTTGATTCTTCCCATCCAAGAACATGGTATTTGCTTCCATTTTTTTTTGTATCTTCCTTCATTGTGGCGTGATTTTCAGTGTATGGGTCTTTTTATCTCTTTGGTTAAGTTTATTCCTAGGTATTTTGTTTTTCTTGCTGCTATAGTAAATGGTATTTTCTCTTTTGCCTCTGTCTCCGATAGTTTATTGTTGGTGTACAGAAATGCCTTAGATTTCTGTATATTTATTTTGTACCCTGCTATTTTGCCAAATTCACTTATTATATCGTGTAGTCTTTTAGTGGGGTTTATAGGGTTTTCTAGGTATGCTATCATGTCGTCTGCAAATAGTGATAGTTTTACGTCTTCTTTCCCAATTTGGATGCCTTCTATTTCTTTGTCTTGTCTGATTGCCGTGGCTAGGACTTCCAACACTATGTTGAATAGGAGTGGAGAGAGTGGACAGCCTTGTCGAGTTCCTGATTTCAGGGGAACGCTTTCAGTTTTTGTCCATTGAGTATGATGTTGGCTTCGGGCTTCTCCTATATAGCCTTAATTATGTTAACGTATGCTCCCTCTATTCCCATTTTGCTGAGTGTTTTCATCATCAATGGGTGTTGTACTTTATCAAATGCTTTCTCTGCATCTATAGATAGGATCATGTGATTTTTGTCTTTCATTTTGTTTAGGTGATGTGTTATATTTATTGCTTTGAGAATATTAAACCATCCTTGCATCCCCGGGATGAATCCCACTTGATCATGGTGTATGATCTTTTTGATGTATTGCTGGATCCTGTTTGCCAAAATCGTATTGAGGATTTTAGCATCTATGTTCATCAGTGATATTGGCCTGTAGTTCTTTTTCTTCGTTGTGTCTTGACCTGGTTTAGAATTAGGGTAGAAAGAGTTTGGGATTTTTTCCCTCTTCTTGGATTTTTTGGAATAGTTTGGTTAGGGTAGGAGTTAGTTCTTCCCTCAATGTTTTGTAAAATTTGCCTGTGAAGCCATCCGGTCCAGGGCTTTTGTGTGCAGGGAGCTTTTGGATCGCTGTTTCGATTTCCTCCTTTGTTATTGGTCTGTCGAGACTTTCTACTTCTTCTTGGTTCAGTTTTGGAAGGTTATACGTTTCTAGAAATTTGTTCATTTCTTCTAGGTTGTCGAATTTCTTGCCATACAGTTGTCTGTAGTAATTTCTTACAATTGTTTGTATTTCTGAGGTATCAGTCGTGATTTCTCCTCTTTCCTTTCTGATTTCGTTTATTTGTGTCTTCTCTCTTTTTTTCTTGATGAACCTGGCTAGAGGCTTGTCGATTTTGTTTATTTTTTCAAAGAACCAGCTCTTGGTTTTGTTGATTTTTTGGAGTGTTTGTTTAGTCTCTATGTCACTTAGTTCTGCTCTGATCTTGAGGATTTCCTTTCTTCTTCTTGCCCCAGGCTTTGTTTGTTGCTGTTGTTCTAGTTCTTGTAGCTTTAGGATTAGTTATTTATTTTTATTTTTATTTGAGCTTCTTCTGTTCTTTTCAGATATGCCTGTATTGCTATGAACTTCCCTCTTAGGACTGCTTTTGCCGTGTCCCATAGGTTTTGGGCTGTTGTGTGTTCATTGTCATTAGTTTCTAGAAATTTCTTGATTTCCTCTTTGATGTCATTGTTAACCCATTCGTTATTTAATAGCGTGTTATTCATTCTCCATGAGTTTGGGTGTCTTTGATTCTTTTCTCTGAGGTTGATGTTTCGTTTCAAGGCATTGTGGTCTGAAATGATGCTTGATATCATTTCAATTTTCTTGAATTTGTTGAGGCTTGTTTTGTGTCCTATCATATGGTCTATCTTTGAAAACGTCCCATGTGCCTTTGAAAAGAATGTACATTTTGCTTCTTTGGGGTGAAAAGTTCTATATATATATATATATATCAGTTAAGTCCGTGTGGTTTAGTGTGTTGTTCAATGCCTGTATATCCTTGGTGTTTCTTTGCTTGGATGATCTCTTTGTTGTTGATAATGGAGTGTTGAAGTCCCCTACTATGAGTGTGTTGTTGTTAATATCCTTCTTGTGGTCTTCTAGTATTTGCTTTATGTATTCGGGTGCTCCTATGTTGGGTGCATATATGTTTATCAGTGTTATATCTTCTTGATGGACTGTTCCTTTAAGTATTATGAAATGTCCTTCTTTGTCTCTTTGTATTGCCCTTGCTTTGAAATCCATTTTGTCTGATATGAGTACTGCTACCCCAGCTCTTTTGTCAGGTCTGTTTGCTTGGAATACTTTTTTATATCCCTTTACTTTCAGTCTATGTAAATCTTTTGTTTTGAGGTGTGTTTCTTGTAGAAAGCAAATATGTGGGTCCTGTTTTCTTATCCATTCTGTTACCCTATGTCTTTTAATTGGAGCATTTAATCCATTTACATTTAAGGTTATTCTCAACATGTATTTATTCATTTCCCTTTGTAGCTCTGTTCCTCTACTCTTTATATACATTATATATATATATATATATTTTTTTTTCTCTTTCTTTTTCTTAGACTATTCCCTTTAGCATCTCTTGCAATGCTGGTTTGGTGGAGATGTATTCTTTTAGTCTTCCTTTGTCTGAGAAACTCCTTATTTCCCCTTCTATTTTGAGTGAGAGCCTTGCCGGGTCGAATATTCTTGGTTGTAGGCCTTTGTTTTTCATTGCTTGAAATATTTTTGACCATTCCCTTGTGGCTTGTAGTGTTTCTGTTGAGAAATCGGTCGACAGCCTTATTGGAGCTCCCTTGTAAGTTATTTGCTGTTTTTCTCTTGCTGATTTTAGGATTCTCTGTCTTGGAATGTTGCCATTTTAACTATGATGTGCCTTGGAGTGGGTTTTGGGGGGTTCCTCTTTATTGGAACTCTCTGTGCTTTCTGGACTTGCATAACTCTTTCTCTCATCAGGTTGGGAAATTTTTCTGTCACTATTTTTCCTATCAGTTTATCTATTCCTTGTTCTTCTGATTCCTCTTTGATTCCAATTACTCTTATATTGCTCTTCCTTATGCTATCCTGCAACTCCCTTATCTCTTCTTCATACTTTTTAAATCTTTTTTTCATTTTGCAGTATCGTCTGAGAATTTTTTCCTACATTGTCCTCTATCTCACTAATACGATCCTCTGCTTCGTTTAGTCTGCTTTTGACTGATTCTACTGTGTTGTTCAGTTCAGAGATTGCATTCTTCATTTCTTCCTGGTTCTTGTTGATAGTTTCTATGTCTTTTTTATGCTGGTGTAGTTCTCTGCAAGTTCCCTGTAATTTTCTTGCAGCTGTTGGTAACTTCCTTGGAGGTTGTCGTAGTTGTTTTTGAGGTTGTCGAGTATATTGAGCTTCTTCACCATCATTGTTTTGAATTCCATGTCTGACATTTGGACTATGTCTATTCCATCTACCTCAAAATAAAACTACCATGCCTCCTTCTTGATTAGAGCACCTCAAGTGGTGAACCTCTTTAGTTTGATAACCCAGCTTGCTTGAACAGACTCACATATTAAAATGGTAAAAGAAAGAGAGAAAGAGAGAGAGAGAGAGAGAGAGAGAGAGAGAGAGAGAGAGAGAGAGAGAGAGAGAAACAAATAAAAAGAGAGAGTGAGAGAGAGAGAGAGAAAGGAAGAAAGAAAGAAAGAAAGAAAGAAAGAAAGAAAGAAAGAAAGAAAGAAAGAAAAGAAGGAAAGAAGGAAGGAAGGAAGGAAGGAAGGAAGAACAGAATGGTAAGATATTGAGTATAGTACAACCTAGTAAGATTCTAAGAAGGGAACCATCGGGAAAGGTTGCCACTAATAAGTATGACTTAGGCTGGTCTTTATAAGTTTAGAACAGTCAGAGAAGCGTATTCTAAGCAATGGAAATTGCATAAAGGCTTGGAAGAAGAAACACATAGGACGTGGTGTCTCCTGAGAACGAGGCAGCCTCCCCAGGGAGTGGTGATTTTTGAGGGAGGTATGGAGAGCTCTGGAACAAGGAAGGGGCCTTTCAATTTGATTTCAGAAGTGCTAGAGAGTCACTGTGTGTCCTCGAACAGCTAGAGCAATGTAACAAACCTAGTACTGTGTGACATTAGGACTACAGCAGTTTTCAGGAAAAGCTTACTGGAGAAGATGTGTCGGGGACAGAGGTCACCTGAAGATGAAAGTGCAGACTTGGGAGCGGACAAGAAGAGAAGCAACAGAGCTTGGTTCAAGATTGGAGTCAGGGAGCAGAGAGAGGGAACACTCAAAGCTCACTCTAGGGTTTCTAGCTTGGGTAGTGTTGTAGGTTGAATTGTGTCCCTTTCAAATTCACATGCCTAAGTCCTAATGTGCAGAACTTCAGAACATGACCTTAATTTGGAGACGGTCTCTACAGAAGTGATCAAGTTAAAATGACGTTATTAGGGTGGCCTCGATTCATTATGATTGCTGCCCTGGACACAGGGAGAAACCATGCGAAGACAAAGTTGGGGGTCAGGTGTACCACAGATTTCCAGCAAAACAGGACGCTCTCACAAGAAACCAACCTGCCAACACCTTGATCTTAGACTTCTCTGGCCTCTATAACTATGAGAGAATGAATTTCAGCTGCTTTTTACTTATTACTTTTTTAAACAAAAGAAATGTAGTTTCTCACATTTCTGGAGGCTTGCTTAAGATAAAAGTATCATCACGGTTGATTTCTTCAGAGGTGTCTTTCTTAAGCGTATAGATGACCATCTCCCTGTGTCTGTACATGTCTGTTCTCTGTCCATCTCTGTGTCTAAATTTCCTCTTTTTAAATCCACGCCCACTTTGATTTTATTTTAATTTGATTACCTCTTTAAGTATCTCCAAATACAGTCACATTCTGAGGTACTAGAGGTTAGAACTTCAACATATGAATGGGGGGAGCATTCAGCCCATACAGGGAAAGAAGAAAACACAAAAGGGGAGGCAGATGAAAAGAAGGAAAAAAGGGTGAAGGGTATGTATCAGTTTTGAATGGCTTCCTCTGCAGGTCATAGTAATTCACAGAGTATTGAACCAGGGCTTTGCTTTTATCACTGACATTAAGTTCGATGGGGGTGGTGTGCCAACACTGGCTCAGCTGGGAAAAAAAGGTCGTCAAAGACCAGGCTCTTGCACTATTTCTACTCTGCCATCTTTGCGTTTTTCATCTGAATGCTGGTTGTGTCGCGGGGACAAGATTGCTGTTGCAAACCCAGAGATTCTGTCTGCCTTCAAGACAGGAAGATGGGGAAATAGGCTCTACCGATGATCTCCCTTCTCTGTCCTTTT
This sequence comes from Furipterus horrens, assembly GCF_987537825.1. Classification (NCBI taxonomy): domain Eukaryota; kingdom Metazoa; phylum Chordata; class Mammalia; order Chiroptera; family Furipteridae; genus Furipterus; species Furipterus horrens. The sequence goes on from NW_028327210.1 coordinate 235,299, forward strand.
CATGGAGAAGCCAGGTCTGTCCCGGAAGCCCCCTAACACATTTCCATTTATGTTTCCTTGGCCATAATTGGGTCACGTGGCCAGCCCTGGCCACCAGAAACTCTGGCTTCCCATATCCTTTGGTAAGAGGCAGCAAGGAAGAAGGGGGTCAAGATACCTCATGAATTAGTCAATCAAGTTCAGGTTAGGGAGGGAGAGAGGAGTGAGCAAAAAGAATAGTAGGGAGCTGGGGGAAGAGAAGAAGAGGAAACTTGTCTGCAATCATTTTTAATTACTTTATGAAAAAGGTGAAGTTTTCAAATGGTAGCCCTTTCCAGGGTAATCCCCTCGTCTAATCATTAGTTATTGTAATAGCCAAAGTATAGTTCAATAGCTAAACAACCTCTCATCTCTTGGCAAAAACATATGCATTTCTGCTGCTTTGAAAAGAGTAAAAAATAAAAGAATTGTGTTTGGAAATAACAATACTTCAGAGACAGGCCTTAAACGCTTTCTTTGTCCCTTAAGAAAAGCCCTGCAGAGATATGGCCAAACCAATGTAAGAATCAGCATTCAAAAGAGGAAGGGAGCCCACCCATGAGGGCCCTCAGGGTAAATTTCATGAAAAATCTGGAAGGGATACCTACATGCAGGTACTACTGGCAGGCTCAGGTTTCAACTTAATAGCAAGTAAGGGAGTTCAATAAGTTACTTGGGAATAAACATGGAGATTCAAGGAATCCCTGAAAACATATACATAATAATTTTGGAGTTGAGGGAAACTCTGATTAAAATAAAAATGTATTAGTCCTGGCATTCAGAGTAAGATATACAAGAGGTCAAGAGGCCAAGGAGAGCCCTAACCAGTGTGGCTCAGCTGGTTGGGCATCATCCATTAAAGTGAGAAGTCACTGGTTCAATTCCTGCTCAGGGCACATGCCTGGATTGCAGGCCAGGTCCCCATTGGGGCACCTGTGACAGAGGCACCCGATCGATGTTTCTCTCTCACGCCAATGTTTCTCTCCTCTTTCACAGAGGGCCAAGCACTGAGTGAGGTTGCATAGGACAGGTCACAGAGGGAAGGTCACCAGGGCAGGTCACAGAGGGCAGGTCATGGGGGAGTTCAAAGAGGCACGGCTGTGAGTGAGGATATAGGGCCAAGTAATGGAGGGTAGGTCACCAGGGCCAGTCACAGAAGTCATGTCACTGAGGGAGGTAATGGGGAGCAGGCCACAAATACCACATGAAGGAAGCCAGAGCTTAGAGCCGGACACACAGGCCTGGTCACAGTGGACAGTCACTGAGTACAGGTCACAGATGGATGCTCCCAGGGGGCAGGTCGCAGACAGCGGTCATAGCATGTTACTGAGGGAGGTCATAGAATGCAGGTCAAGGAGGGCAGGTCCCAGGAGGCTAGTCAAAGCATGAAGCTTTCAGAGAGCACGTCACAGACAGCAGGTCCCTAGGGCAGGTCACTGGAGCCCAGGTCACAGAGGGTACAATAGACCGGGCATGTCACAGATGGCAGGTAAGAGAGGGCCACACACACGGAAGGCAGGTGACTGAGGCAGGTCACACAGAGCTGCTCACTGATGGCAGGAATGAAGGAAGTTCACTCGGGCCGCTCACTGAGCAGGGTCACAGAGGGCAAGTCACAGACAGTAGGTGACAGAAGGCAGGTAACACAGAGAAGGTCAGAGAGGGCAGGTCACAAAGGCATTTCACCCAGGGTAGGTAAGATAGGCCAGGCCCTCGAAGTCATGCGGTAAGAGGGGGCAGGTCCCAAAGCCCAGGTGAAGGAAGCCAGGTCTTAGGGCAAGTCATAGAGGCTAGGTCGCAGAGGGCAGATCACAGAGGTCACGTCACAGAGGGCAGGATACTTAAGGCAAGTTACTGAAGGCTGGTCACACAGGGCTGGGCACACAGGGCTGGGCACTGATGGCAGGATGAGGGAAGTTCACCAGGGCAGGTCTCTGAAGGAGGTTACAGAAGTCACAGAGGCTCAGGCACTAAGTGAGGTCCCATAGGGTGGGTCACCGAAGGCAGGTCACTGAAGGCCGGTCACAGAGGCAGGTCATAGAAGGCATGTCACCGAAGGACGTAATATGGGGCAGATCCCAAATCCCAGGCGAAGGAAGCAAGGCCTCAGGGCAGATCACCGTGGTCGGGTCACGGATGGCCGAACTGAGGACAGGACACACAGATCACATCACTGAGGGTAGGTCACAGAGGGCTGGTCCTGATGGAAGTACTGAGTGAAGGTCACTAGAGCAAGTCACTGAGTGAGGTCATAGAGTGCGAGTGACAGGGCGGTGGCTCACAAAAGACAGATGACAGAGGGCAGGTCATGAAGGAGGTCACAGATGTGAGGGAGAGCATACAGGGCAAGACACTGAGGGAGGCCAAAGAGAGCATGTTACTGAGGCAGTCACAGAGGGCAGGCATCAGAGGGCAGGTCACTGAAGGCAGGTGAGTGGGGGCTGGTTACTGATGGCTGGTCACACAGGGCCGGGTACTGATGGCAGGACTGACGGAAGGTCACTGGGGCAGCTCACCGAGAGAGGTCACAGAAGTGAAGTCACAGAGGGCCAAGAACTGAGTGGGGGAGGTCGCATAAGACAGGTCACAGAGGGAAGGTCACCAAGGCAGGTCACAATGGGCAGGTCATGATGGAGGTCAAAGAGGGCAGGGTAGTGAGTGAGGACCTAGGGCCAAGTCTCCGAGGGTAGGTCACCAGGGCAAGTCATAGAAGTCATGTCACTGAGGGAGGTAATGGGGAGCAGGCCACAAATACCACATGAAGGAAGCCAGAGCTTAGAGCAGGACACACAGGCCTGGTCACAGTGGACAGTCACTGAGTCCAGGTCACAGATGGATGCTCCCAGGGGGCAGGTCACAGACTGCGGTCATAGCATGTTACTGAGGGAGGTCATAGAATGCAGGTCAAGGAGGGGAGATCCAGGAGGCTAGTCAAAGAATGAAGGTTTCAGAGAGCATGTCACACACAGCAGGTCCCTAGGGCAGGTCACTGGAGTCCAGGTCACAGAGGGCACAATATAGCTCATGACAGGTTTTCAGGATGGAAGGTATACACTTTGGAAGATGATGCTGCAGAACTACCAAGAATGGATTGGAGAAGAGAGAAATCAGGTAAGAATTGAATAGTATGATCTAGGAATGATGAGGTCCTGAACAGGGGAGCAGCAGTAGGAATTTAAAGAAAGAAATTAAAGTCCAATTGCAGTGACATCTTCTCAAGCAGCAGTGAGAGCAGCTGCTCCTTTAGTTTCGCTCTGCCGCCCAAGGATGACAACAAGAAGAAAGATGTGAGAAAGCTAAAAAGACAAAAGATCCAGTGAACAACCTGGGGACAAGGCCAAAAAGAAGAAGTGGCCCAAAGACAAATTTCAGGCCAAGCTCCATAACCAAGTCTTGTTTGACAAAGCAACATGTGAAAAACTGTTAGGAACTTCCTAAGTACAAGCTTATAACCCCAGCTGCTGTCTATGAGAGACTGAAGATGTGCAGTTCCTTGGCCAGGGCCGCCACCCTTCAGGGGATCCTCAGTAAAGGCCTCATCCAACTAGTTTCAAAGCACAGAGCTCAAGTAATTTACACCAGCTGTCCCAGCTGTTGGTGAAGATGAGTGGACAACAGGTCCCATCAGCTATACATTTTGAAAAATAAAAATGTATTAAATCAGTAAAATAAAAAGAGTACAGCTGAAGAGGTAAAAAAGGCAGGGCCTAGCAATAATAACTGGATGGGAAGGATAAGGGGCTCTGGATGAGTCAAACATGATACTAAAGTTCCTACTCCAAGGGCTGACACGTAGGAGCAAACTTTAGAAGAAATCTTCCTTAGTACGTCATCAAATCTTCACACCAATCAATAATTGGTTCCCAGGGAACATTAGAGCAATCCACTGTGTCCTTGGAAACACTCGTAAGACAGCTATTTCATATATGTAATTCTAAAGTGTTAAAAGAATATGGATTTTAAAACTCTTTTACTGCTTTACCTAAGCCACCTCAATTAGTTTAGAAGAGTGACATATGACAGATACTTGAGCAAGATTAATAAAAGGGGCATCCTATCCAAAAAAGAAGGGGTATATCCAGGATTCGACCACCTCCGAAATAGGTGTGTATCCATACGAAGCAGAGGATAATGTCACGAGGACAATCTGCTCGTGTGAGAATGAGACAGTACGTGACTCTCAATTCCTAAGCTTTTTGCTCTCCTGAAGTTTTTTCATACTGTCATGCATCCAGGCCTTCTCCTGTGATTGTAAGTTTGCATGTAAAGCAATTTTCAGTCCCTATAGTTATTCCAGCAACAAGTGCGCCATACGACACTCACATAATATATTTGAAAATAAGAAAGGTATTCAGTAATTACAATTACTGCTTCCTGTTTTACATAAACCAGTGCAACAGCACACGTGGAAGCCATTGGAACCTGATCATAGACTTTTTAGGATCCACAATCTGGTCATTGCTAATCTCCTGAGAACTGATTGCTGAATACAAAATGACGATCAAAGCATCACTTTAAATCACAATGTGTCTATTTCTAGGTAATATTCCCATTTTACCATCTCTTGTTTAATAATATCACAGCCCTTGAAATAAACCCTGCTAATAAAAATAAATATAGCACTTAACATTAAACTGAGAACAGCAAGTCCAAATGGAAAATAGGTAAGAATCTAAAATGTGTAATTAAAATATTGTTCTCATAAGTTATGAAACGGTTTAACTTCTGCTTCAGAATAGCCATTATGTTTTATAAGAATGTACTGTTACCAAATACAACAGACCTTAAAGAACTGCTCATCGAAATTTTTCAGTTTCTTCCAGTCTTTGGCTCTGAACAGTTCTAGCGTGTTGAAAAAGCTTTTGTTGCTTGTTGAACAAAATCTACATGTATAGAAGAAAAAAAGCTGAGATAAAATGTGGTTAGTTTAACAGCTAGCAAAACATAATTCTGTATTCCCGGCAAAAGGATCATTTTTTAAGTCAGCATTTTTAACAGTTTCTGTGTTAACTTTTATAACAAAGTTCAAGCATTTGTGCTCCCCAGTAAAATACAAAAAAATATAATAATAGTATACATCAGTCCTTGAGAAGAAAATTTCCAATCCTACACCATACATAGTTATTAAATACAATAATTCCAGGTAGTTTCAAAATCCACATATGGCCCTTACAATCAATGCTTTAGCAAAAAGTAAGTGAAAACCATGCAACAATCTTACTTAGTAATTAGGCGAGAACAATTATTTCCTAACAATATTCAAAGCACGTAATAATTATTGGTCATTCAGCATCCACACAGGTGACTTTTCCAATAATGCAGGCCTTTGAGTTCTTTGACCTAATCTTTGAAACAATTTTGTCTCCTTCCCTAGTTTAACTGTTTACTGACATGTTTGTACCCTAGATTCTGTCGTCCCCAACAACTGTGACATCTATATGATACGAAGGAGAGCAGCCTTATATAGAAACTGTGTGTCAGATCTTCTGTAGAAAAATTTTCAACGACCTTATTATATATAGGACCTCATTTATCCTCAGAACAAACCTATGATGTAGGTACTCTTATTACACTCCTTCATAGATGAGGGACACTGAGACGCAGCGATACATAATCTGCCCGTGGCTCCACAGTTAGCAATTAGTCAATCAGAAATGGATCTCTAACATTATGGCTCCACAGCCCAGGGTCTTGACCACTCCATACAATATGCTTTCTCTCTATGTCTCCCAACATTTGTCCTCTACCTCCCTATGTTTGTTGCTCACTCCCTTTCATACTACAGCTCAGTACTTATCAATACCTAAGACCGATTGAATCAATCACTTTTCACTGCCCCCTGTTGCGTCACATGTCTTTACTTTCCTCCTTCCCAGCTAAATTCCATGGTCAATCATAATACCTACACCCCTGCTGTATATTCCTTGTCCCCTTCTCATTCTGTCCATGTGCATGTACAAATCCCACCGTGAAAAATCCAACCCGCCAGCTGCTCTGCCACAGCATTGCATGCTAGTCTCCCAATGGACTCATAATCACTATAACACTAACCTAAGTTAGGCCCATAATGATGCTTGGCAATGATATTTCCCAAGTCCATTCACTGGCCCCCTCCCAGGAAATATTTCCTATTCTTGTCCTCTGCCCCCCAAAAGCAACACTGCCCTGGCTGGTGTGGCTCAGTGGATTGAGCGCTGGCCTGAGAACCAAAGGGTCACTGGTTCAATTCCCGGTCAGAACACATGCCTGGGTTGTGGGCCAGGTCCCCATTGGGGCACCTGTGACAGAGGCACCCGATCGATGTTTCTCTCTCACGCCAATGTTTCTCTCCTCTTTCACAGAGGGCCAAGCACTGAGTGAGGTTGCATAGGACAGGTCACAGAGGGAAGGTCACCAGGGCAGGTCACAGAGGGCAGGTCATGGGGGAGTTCAAAGAGGCACGGCTGTGAGTGAGGATATAGGGCCAAGTAATGGAGGGTAGGTCACCAGGGCCAGTCACAGAAGTCATGTCACTGAGGGAGGTAATGGGGAGCAGGCCACAAATACCACATGAAGGAAGCCAGAGCTTAGAGCCGGACACACAGGCCTGGTCACAGTGGACAGTCACTGAGTACAGGTCACAGATGGATGCTCCCAGGGGGCAGGTCGCAGACAGCGGTCATAGCATGTTACTGAGGGAGGTCATAGAATGCAGGTCAAGGAGGGCAGGTCCCAGGAGGCTAGTCAAAGCATGAAGCTTTCAGAGAGCACGTCACAGACAGCAGGTCCCTAGGGCAGGTCACTGGAGCCCAGGTCACAGAGGGTACAATAGACCGGGCATGTCACAGATGGCAGGTAAGAGAGGGCCACACACACGGAAGGCAGGTGACTGAGGCAGGTCACACAGAGCTGCTCACTGATGGCAGGAATGAAGGAAGTTCACTCGGGCCGCTCACTGAGCAGGGTCACAGAGGGCAAGTCACAGACAGTAGGTGACAGAAGGCAGGTAACACAGAGAAGGTCAGAGAGGGCAGGTCACAAAGGCATTTCACCCAGGGTAGGTAAGATAGGCCAGGCCCTCGAAGTCATGCGGTAAGAGGGGGCAGGTCCCAAAGCCCAGGTGAAGGAAGCCAGGTCTTAGGGCAAGTCATAGAGGCTAGGTCGCAGAGGGCAGATCACAGAGGTCACGTCACAGAGGGCAGGATACTTAAGGCAAGTTACTGAAGGCTGGTCACACAGGGCTGGGCACACAGGGCTGGGCACTGATGGCAGGATGAGGGAAGTTCACCAGGGCAGGTCTCTGAAGGAGGTTACAGAAGTCACAGAGGCTCAGGCACTAAGTGAGGTCCCATAGGGTGGGTCACCGAAGGCAGGTCACTGAAGGCCGGTCACAGAGGCAGGTCATAGAAGGCATGTCACCGAAGGACGTAATATGGGGCAGATCCCAAATCCCAGGCGAAGGAAGCAAGGCCTCAGGGCAGATCACCGTGGTCGGGTCACGGATGGCCGAACTGAGGACAGGACACACAGATCACATCACTGAGGGTAGGTCACAGAGGGCTGGTCCTGATGGAAGTACTGAGTGAAGGTCACTAGAGCAAGTCACTGAGTGAGGTCATAGAGTGCGAGTGACAGGGCGGTGGCTCACAAAAGACAGATGACAGAGGGCAGGTCATGAAGGAGGTCACAGATGTGAGGGAGAGCATACAGGGCAAGACACTGAGGGAGGCCAAAGAGAGCATGTTACTGAGGCAGTCACAGAGGGCAGGCATCAGAGGGCAGGTCACTGAAGGCAGGTGAGTGGGGGCTGGTTACTGATGGCTGGTCACACAGGGCCGGGTACTGATGGCAGGACTGACGGAAGGTCACTGGGGCAGCTCACCGAGAGAGGTCACAGAAGTGAAGTCACAGAGGGCCAAGAACTGAGTGGGGGAGGTCGCATAAGACAGGTCACAGAGGGAAGGTCACCAAGGCAGGTCACAATGGGCAGGTCATGATGGAGGTCAAAGAGGGCAGGGTAGTGAGTGAGGACCTAGGGCCAAGTCTCCGAGGGTAGGTCACCAGGGCAAGTCATAGAAGTCATGTCACTGAGGGAGGTAATGGGGAGCAGGCCACAAATACCACATGAAGGAAGCCAGAGCTTAGAGCAGGACACACAGGCCTGGTCACAGTGGACAGTCACTGAGTCCAGGTCACAGATGGATGCTCCCAGGGGGCAGGTCACAGACTGCGGTCATAGCATGTTACTGAGGGAGGTCATAGAATGCAGGTCAAGGAGGGGAGATCCAGGAGGCTAGTCAAAGAATGAAGGTTTCAGAGAGCATGTCACACACAGCAGGTTCCTAGGGCAGGTCACTGGAGTCCAGGTCACAGAGGGCACAATATAGCTCATGACAGGTTTTCAGGATGGAAGGTATACACTTTGGAAGATGATGCTGCAGAACTACCAAGAATGGATTGGAGAAGAGAGAAATCAGGTAAGAATTGAATAGTATGATCTAGGAATGATGAGGTCCTGAACAGGGGAGCAGCAGTAGGAATTTAAAGAAAGAAATTAAAGTCCAATTGCAGTGACATCTTCTCAAGCAGCAGTGAGAGCAGCTGCTCCTTTAGTTTCGCTCTGCCGCCCAAGGATGACAACAAGAAGAAAGATGTGAGAAAGCTAAAAAGACAAAAGATCCAGTGAACAACCTGGGGACAAGGCCAAAAAGAAGAAGTGGCCCAAAGACAAATTTCAGGCCAAGCTCCATAACCAAGTCTTGTTTGACAAAGCAACATGTGAAAAACTGTTAGGAACTTCCTAAGTACAAGCTTATAACCCCAGCTGCTGTCTATGAGAGACTGAAGATGTGCAGTTCCTTGGCCAGGGCCGCCACCCTTCAGGGGATCCTCAGTAAAGGCCTCATCCAACTAGTTTCAAAGCACAGAGCTCAAGTAATTTACACCAGCTGTCCCAGCTGTTGGTGAAGATGAGTGGACAACAGGTCCCATCAGCTATACATTTTGAAAAATAAAAATGTATTAAATCAGTAAAATAAAAAGAGTACAGCTGAAGAGGTAAAAAAGGCAGGGCCTAGCAATAATAACTGGATGGGAAGGATAAGGGGCTCTGGATGAGTCAAACATGATACTAAAGTTCCTACTCCAAGGGCTGACACGTAGGAGCAAACTTTAGAAGAAATCTTCCTTAGTACGTCATCAAATCTTCACACCAATCAATAATTGGTTCCCAGGGAACATTAGAGCAATCCACTGTGTCCTTGGAAACACTCGTAAGACAGCTATTTCATATATGTAATTCTAAAGTGTTAAAAGAATATGGATTTTAAAACTCTTTTACTGCTTTACCTAAGCCACCTCAATTAGTTTAGAAGAGTGACATATGACAGATACTTGAGCAAGATTAATAAAAGGGGCATCCTATCCAAAAAAGAAGGGGTATATCCAGGATTCGACCACCTCCGAAATAGGTGTGTATCCATACGAAGCAGAGGATAATGTCACGAGGACAATCTGCTCGTGTGAGAATGAGACAGTACGTGACTCTCAATTCCTAAGCTTTTTGCTCTCCTGAAGTTTTTTCATACTGTCATGCATCCAGGCCTTCTCCTGTGATTGTAAGTTTGCATGTAAAGCAATTTTCAGTCCCTATAGTTATTCCAGCAACAAGTGCGCCATACGACACTCACATAATATATTTGAAAATAAGAAAGGTATTCAGTAATTACAATTACTGCTTCCTGTTTTACATAAACCAGTGCAACAGCACACGTGGAAGCCATTGGAACCTGATCATAGACTTTTTAGGATCCACAATCTGGTCATTGCTAATCTCCTGAGAACTGATTGCTGAATACAAAATGACGATCAAAGCATCACTTTAAATCACAATGTGTCTATTTCTAGGTAATATTCCCATTTTACCATCTCTTGTTTAATAATATCACAGCCCTTGAAATAAACCCTGCTAATAAAAATAAATATAGCACTTAACATTAAACTGAGAACAGCAAGTCCAAATGGAAAATAGGTAAGAATCTAAAATGTGTAATTAAAATATTGTTCTCATAAGTTATGAAACGGTTTAACTTCTGCTTCAGAATAGCCATTATGTTTTATAAGAATGTACTGTTACCAAATACAACAGACCTTAAAGAACTGCTCATCGAAATTTTTCAGTTTCTTCCAGTCTTTGGCTCTGAACAGTTCTAGCGTGTTGAAAAAGCTTTTGTTGCTTGTTGAACAAAATCTACATGTATAGAAGAAAAAAAGCTGAGATAAAATGTGGTTAGTTTAACAGCTAGCAAAACATAATTCTGTATTCCCGGCAAAAGGATCATTTTTTAAGTCAGCATTTTTAACAGTTTCTGTGTTAACTTTTATAACAAAGTTCAAGCATTTGTGCTCCCCAGTAAAATACAAAAAAATATAATAATAGTATACATCAGTCCTTGAGAAGAAAATTTCCAATCCTACACCATACATAGTTATTAAATACAATAATTCCAGGTAGTTTCAAAATCCACATATGGCCCTTACAATCAATGCTTTAGCAAAAAGTAAGTGAAAACCATGCAACAATCTTACTTAGTAATTAGGCGAGAACAATTATTTCCTAACAATATTCAAAGCACGTAATAATTATTGGTCATTCAGCATCCACACAGGTGACTTTTCCAATAATGCAGGCCTTTGAGTTCTTTGACCTAATCTTTGAAACAATTTTGTCTCCTTCCCTAGTTTAACTGTTTACTGACATGTTTGTACCCTAGATTCTGTCGTCCCCAACAACTGTGACATCTATATGATACGAAGGAGAGCAGCCTTATATAGAAACTGTGTGTCAGATCTTCTGTAGAAAAATTTTCAACGACCTTATTATATATAGGACCTCATTTATCCTCAGAACAAACCTATGATGTAGGTACTCTTATTACACTCCTTCATAGATGAGGGACACTGAGACGCAGAGATACATAATCTGCCCGTGGCTCCACAGTTAGCAATTAGTCAATCAGAAATGGATCTCTAACATTATGGCTCCACAGCCCAGGGTCTTGACCACTCCATACAATATGCTTTCTCTCTATGTCTCCCAACATTTGTCCTCTACCTCCCTATGTTTGTTGCTCACTCCCTTTCATACTACAGCTCAGTACTTATCAATACCTAAGACCGATTGAATCAATCACTTTTCACTGCCCCCTGTTGCGTCACATGTCTTTACTTTCCTCCTTCCCAGCTAAATTCCATGGTCAATCATAATACCTACACCCCTGCTGTATATTCCTTGTCCCCTTCTCATTCTGTCCATGTGCATGTACAAATCCCACCGTGAAAAATCCAACCCGCCAGCTGCTCTGCCACAGCATTGCATGCTAGTCTCCCAATGGACTCATAATCACTATAACACTAACCTAAGTTAGGCCCATAATGATGCTTGGCAATGATATTTCCCAAGTCCATTCACTGGCCCCCTCCCAGGAAATATTTCCTATTCTTGTCCTCTGCCCCCCAAAAGCAACACTGCCCTGGCTGGTGTGGCTCAGTGGATTGAGCGCTGGCCTGAGAACCAAAGGGTCACTGGTTCAATTCCCGGTCAGAACACATGCCTGGGTTGTGGGCCAGGCCCCCATTTCGGTGTGTGTGAGAGGCAACCACTCATCGATGTTTCTCTCCCTCTCTTTCTCCCTCCTTTCCCCTCTCTCTAAAAACAAATAAATAAAGTTTTTTTAAAAACCTGCCTTAAAAAAAAAAAAAGGTGAGTCCATGTGAAAAACATTTATTTTGAACCAAAACAATATTAAATTTAAAATAAACAAATACTATTTGATTCTAACCTGACATTGAAGGCTCTGTGTGTGCAGGATTTTCACATAGTTTAAGCAACAGAACATAATGCGCACCGCTTCCATACGTAGTTATTTTGGAGAACTCAGCTGTAGGTTTTTAAAAAGAAAATCAAAGTACCTTACTCAGGATAGTCACACATTTAATATTTGCTGGATTTAGGGAACATTAATACTTACTCAGTCTTTCATAGGCGCTCAATAAATGGCAGTTGTTTTATTAATGGTTAACATTTTTAATGGACTTTATATATTAAAGAAGCATGTGGTTCTGACGCTGAAGAGTGTATTTCCCAATGACCCATTAAACAAAGACAGCAATAGACTGGGATAGACACTTTTATCTTTAGTTTGAGTATCTGAGGAATATTTAAAGAAATTGCACACACCTGTGATAATCATAAAGAGTTCTTCATGTTCAATAAGGTGATTAATCCCTCTGTTGCTTATTAGCAGCTTCTTCTTTTTTTTTTTTTTTTCTGTGCTTGTCTTCCCAGATTAGGGTAACATCTTGCCAACGAAGTGAACTGAATACATTGGAACTGGAGGTTAACTTTCCTCATACTAATGGAAAGGAAGGAATAACGTTAGTGGTACCAGGGCCATTAGATTTATCTAGTTCAGTTTCTGTCTCCACCGTTCCTTTCCTGATGCTTTACAGTACTAAAATGCTTTCTGCTCTCAGTACAAGACTGTAAGTTGAGTGACATAGTGTAAATTCACTAGGTTTATTGAGGCTGGTCTGCCCACATTTGGGCACCAGATGAGGCCACACACCTGGGTGTCAGATGATGCAGAGATGCCTCCAACGCCCCAGCTCGGTTGGAAACTACTCTGTCCAGCAGAGGTTTCATGACCATGGTGGAACAAGTCTATCCAGGACACTGTATTTTATCTGGGGAGTAGAGAGGCACCTGTTCCCTCTAGTGGAGAAAGTGCAAGACCTCCATTCCTCAGGCTTTTTATTGAGAAGGGTACATATGAGAGATACAAGTCAAAATTCATAAATCATCAATAGCTCTTAGGCACCTGGATTACAGTTGGCAATTACAGATTACAAGTACCAATATAGAGGGCACAGTGACCAGTCTGTGTCAGCGTCTATTAAACCTCTTGACACAACGTTAGCATTAGGTGCAAGGTTTCATACGTTCCTTGCCAGAGATTGCTTATAGTTAACTAAGAGATAAGCAAAACAGAGCACGCTCCAAAGCATAATAAGCGTTCTTTAAATCCAATTCCCATGGAAACCCTCTGAATGGCCTTTGGCCCTGTCTTCCTCATTGCCTTCCAGTGTTCTGTTGAGACTTAAAGACAACCCAGAGGGGCCAGAGGCAAGTCTGGCTCATGGCCAGGGTTACAATTCCCGAAGCCACAATGATCATTTCCCCACATCTCCCCCTTTTTTGTTTTTTGTAATACCCATAGTAGAAAGGCCTATAAAGCTTGTTACTTGCTTTTCTCACATACGATCACGGGTAAATTACTTGTAGACACATGGGAGGACACAGTACGACAATGACCAATAAATGTCCAGCTGCTCCTATTATCCATCTATGTAAATTTAGTCCTTACAACCAATTTTTAGGGTTAAGCCATTGAAGATTATTACTTAGGGTTTGAAACACTTTTTGTTCAGCAAGCTGCTTAATGTCCATAAGTTTAAATTGTAGCCAATCAATTGGGCCTTTTAGATTGGTGGGAAAGGCATCCCATAGATGATGTATTGTCAGCCCTAGAATGCTGACTAGAGTTACATTTTACTGGAGTGACACATAGTCTTAAGAATCCAGGGTTGCAGGCAAGCTGTTGTCGGGTGACCAGGGCATCCTGTCATTCCTCCAGCCAGAGTATGGCTGATTCCGTGGCTGAGAGTTGGGCCAGGATTTCCTGATTAACATGGCTCTGCAACAGAAGATCTTAGGGACCAGTCTGTTGTTTAGCCAGGGGCTGTTCAGGGCCTTGAGCCTTCCAGGTCTTCAGTAAGACTTGGGCCCCTGGGCGGAGTGGGTGTGGGGGCTTGTCAGGTGGATAGATAAACCTGCAATGAGCAAACTTGTACAAAATGGTTTATTTACATAATAACTTATAAACCAGACTTTAGGTCTATAAGACTGTGGAGCTAGCCAGTCACAGGGCCTTTGCTGGAATGATAGTATTTTTGATGATGTTACAAACCAGGACGTCCTCAGTATAAAGCGGAGACCAGCCTATTTCTGTAATTAACGGGTTAAACAGTGGCAGCTATTCCCTGGAAGGGAGTTGGGAGTGTAGCGTGCCTCCCTGTTCCTGCTCTGAAACTAGACAAAGAGAAACAATTTTATTTTTGGTGATTACTGCATTCCTTTAATGTGCTTAAAAGTGGGCTATTCTCATTTTTTAAGGACCTTGATAATCTTCACAGAGGCTAGAGAAAGCAGGGGAGATAGCAAGCTTAGCACTGCTCGTTCCTGGCACTGCAGCTTCTAGGTCTAAAATTTACAATGTTTCAAAGACATACATGCTTACTTGTACTTCTTATTTCTTTTCCGCTTCTATTTCTATTCTCGAGTTACCCACTCAAATGTCCTTTCTTCCCATGCCACGCACAATCTCTTTCCTTTATGCCTTTTTACCCTTTCTTTACCTTCTTAATTCCTTCTTTTTTCTTCCTTTTCCCTCACTTTATTTTTTCCTCTCTTCCCCCTACACAATTCTCTTTTAACTTGCGCACACCGTCTACGACTAACTCGGACTTTCTGCAACATATGTAATTTTTTTGACCCAGCATTCTACAAGAAACATAATGAATTTTTTAAAACTTACATCTAATTAGGTTGCTAAATTATTTCGATTCTTTGGGGAGGACTCCATACTCCCCCTTTTTAGCTTTTTAGGAAAATTTTTAAAGGTATGTTGGGCTTTGTAGCCTGGTTTATTATCAGTTTTTATTTGCTGTGGTCGACCTAAGAAATTAAACGCCTGGAGCCAATATGCTCGAATATGTTTGGCTGATTTTCCTGCAAGAGCGGAGGCATGCAACACCTTAGAGTAAGTACTTATTGATATATGGAGGTATTTACATTTTTAAAGTAGGGGGTAATGAGTGACATTTGTTTGTTAAATTACTTGCGGGGCCAATCCTCGAGGGTTGGTCCCACTGCTGGGTGTTGCTGCACCCAGCCCCTGGCAGTCTGCGCATTCCCGGGTAATTTGCTTAGCTTTAGAACAGGAAATGCCAAATTCTCTGAGAAGTGCTTGAGAAGTTTGGTGGTAAAACTGATGAGAGGCAACTGCCTTTTGGAAGGTAGTTAATACACTGACTAAGGCATCAGCATGTTCGTTGCCTTTTGCCACAGGGCCTGGGAGGCCTGAATGAGAGCGAATATGGGTGACAAATATGGGATGCGCACTCCTATCAACCGAACTTTGTAAAGTTAGGAATAAACGAAGTAAGTGGGGGTCTATAGACCCCTTAAGTAAAGCTTGATCTATGTGGAGTATAGTATACACCAGATACCCAGAATCACAGACGAGATTCCGGGGTTCATTTGGCCATTGTTGGAGGGCCGTAATGGCTGCAGAGAGTTCAGCTCTCTGGGTGGATGAGCAGTTGTGAGGTACACAATTTTTTCAACTCTGTCCTTCCCTGTATGTGATGGCTGCTTTTCCAGTTTTTCCTGATTCATTTACATAAATAGTTTTTGCTCCAGATATTGTGGTAGGACTAATTTTACTTCTAATATGTAAATTTAATTGAGGAATATTTTATAAAAGTTTATCTGAAGGAAGATTGATCTTGAGCTTTTTGATAGAATCAGTTATTGTGCATTGAAATTTCAAGGGTTGACAAAAAGCTTGTAAATAAATTTGAGGTAAGGGTGTTGAAAAGATAAATAAGCTGGCGAGTAGTCATACCGAGGCTAGGCCTTGGCCAATTGATAACACCTAACAATTGTTGGAGATTATTGCGAGTTAAAGACTTTGGAGAATTAATTTGGAGCATTTGAGGCTGCCAAGGCTTCAACTGTTGTACTTCCTTAGGAGCTGCTTGTAAGCCTTCCTGGGCTGTAGATTGCTGGAAATGAGCAAAGGTATTAGCCAATTGTTTCTGAGCTTTTTTGTAACATTTTCTTCTTTGACAAAGCTATCCAAGTATTTCAAAATGTATTAAGCCTGATTGGTCTGGAGTTTTCTTCTTTCTGGTAAGAAGAAAATAATAAATCTTTGAGATATTTCAAGGGCCCTTTGAAACCCCTGAGGCTCTAAGGAAGTCTTTCACATTTTAAATCTTTGAAATCTTATCAACTACGGAATATATATTATGAAATGATATTTGACTATTTACTTAAAGTGATAATAAAAGGTTTATAATATTAATATAGACTGACAAAAATTCAGTTGAGAGACATGAATTTTTGAATAGTAGCTGAATATTTGAGTAATATGCCACACTATATAATTATTTTACTAAACAGAACCTTAGTTTTTAGGCAATTAGAGGAAAAACATTTTTACAGTTTTTCTGTTAAGGTCTCGGTCAAGCAGGAGTAGGCGGACATGGGTCAGTCAGTGGAGGGAGCAAGAGACATGATGACTTTCCAGGATCCCAGAGGGAAGGGGTCTGCAGTGTCGATCGTTTGGCAGTGCTCCACATATTCCCCTTTTCCTCCCCCTTTCCTACTTCTGTCACAGCTGTGGCACCTCTTAAACCTGAGTTATTTCCTTTAGTTTCCCTTTGTTTTTCTGGGACCACAGTGCTTTGAGCCACGGCAGTATGCAGTAAATTAATCAGATGCCTTTCCTTCATCTGGCATCCAGTTCCTTGTATTAGTTGCTGGAGTAATCTAAAGTAAAGCTATTGTTCTTCGGATAACCCTGACCCCATTCTTTCATGGGTAGTGGGCCCCCTTTTGTCAGTTTTGGTTTTGCCCTCTTATCCTGCCTCTCTTTTGAAGTGGACCATACTTTTTCTGACTCTAAACTAGGGATTAATTGGTGTAGTGGGTCGAAGTGTGCTGCTTGTGAAAAGGGCTCCCAAGGGTGTCACACCATGGTCATCCCAACCTCTCTTACGTGTCTCGGTTTCCCTCCCAGTCGTCTAGAACAACTGGAAGGTCTCGGCGTGCTGAATGACCAGTTCTTATTTCGCACGTCCCCAGACGAGCCACGAATGATATGACTGTGAGTAGAATGTCCTACGAGGCCCTTGCATGTCTCATGGTTTGACCCCCGACACCTCTGCTAGGTCCCAACTCACGTAGGGACACCCGAGAATTCGGGCCAGAGGGAGGAAGTGCCTCTTACTTCAGAGCTCGGTCATCGCCGGAGCCCTCATACAAATCCCATTTCTGTCCTAAAGCTTCTCTGGCTCTCACAAAATCCTATTCAGGGGGAAACACCACAGGGGTCGGGCAGTGAGTGCTTGTGACTGTGTTCCTGGGTTGCACGGACTTTGGCTTGTGGCTGGCAGGTGCCTAGTGCTCTAACCCGGTCCATGTGCCAGCTTATCCTGTCACAGGAGTCTTACAAATGGCAAGTAGCCTATTGGCTTATAAGTGCTTGTCCTGTGCCCGTAAGATTGTGCTGACTTATTGAATGAGAGAAGCCAAAATGGTCCCTTAGTGAGTGAGAGGAGACAAAGACGAAACCAAAACTCCCGCCAGAGAGAGTGGCAGAAAGAAGAAAGACCCCCCTCCCTTTTCCTAACCACACAGGCAGCCTTTTCCAGAGGGAACCTGGGGGCTGCAAGCCCTTACCAGGGGCAGAGGCACCAAAATTCCTGTCCATGCAGTGCGGTTGTCCATGGTTAGGCTCTTGGTCCCACAGCCATTCCAGGCGTCACTTCTCTTGAGTGCCCTTGCCCAGGCACCAGATGAGGCCCCACATTCAGGAGCCAGATGAGGCTGACCTGCCCCATGTTTGGGCACCAGGTGAGGTGCAGTTGCCTCCAATACCCTAGGCTTGGTTGGAAACTTCTGTCCAGCAGAGGTCCACGACCACAGCGGAACAAATCCATTAGAGGACACTGTTATTTTGTCGGGGGGTGGGGGTAAGGGAGGTGGCTGTTCCCTCTAATGGAGAAAGGGCAAGACCTCCACCCCTCATGCTTTTTATTGAGAAGGGTACGCATGGGAGATACAAGTCAAAACTCATAAATCATCAATAGCTTTTAGGTGTTTGGATTACAGTTGACAATTACAGGATACGTGGACCAGTACAGAGGGCACAGTGACCAGTCCGTGTCAGGGTCTATTAAACATCTTGACAGCACTGTGGCATTAGGCGCAAGGTTTCATACATTCCTTGCTAGAGATTGCTTATAGTTAACTAAGAGATAAGAAAAGCAGAGCATGCTCCAAAGCATAATAAGCATTCTTTCAACCCAGTTCCCATGGAAACCCTCTGAATGGCCTTCAGTCATGTCTCCCTGATGGCCTTCCAGTGTCCTGTTGAGACTTAAAGACAACCCCGGGGGTAGGGGCAAGTCTGGCTCGTGGCCAGGGTTATAGTTCCCAGAACAAGTTTATTAATCACTTTAAGTTTATGGTGTCATAAACATCACACAGCTCTATCTTCAGTCTTGAAACTGATTTGCCCAAGTACTGGACGTGTTGCTAGCATAAACATTTGTATCCAGTCTTCCTCTTTCCCGACTGGTAGCTCACAGAACAGTGCTTTTCCATTAGGATTCTGTCATTTATTTTGTTTATCGCTTCCTGGCCCTTTCGCACAGGACAACCCTAAACTGGTGACTCAGGTTTCAGAAAGCCACTCAGTAAGTCAAAGATAAAGTTATTTCTCTTCTTTTGCTGGTCCCGCCTCCTTGCAAGCTTTATCTTCGCGTGAACGATGTTGAACTGCATTGCAACATACACGCACTCAATGACAAAAGATAAGCAAGCCCTTTGCAACGTGTCTCTCCATCTGCCCAAACAGAGAGTACATTTTTAGTCCGAAGTCGGACATTTTTTGCATCAAGAAAAACATCGTTTTTTGGTTCTCACATAGAATAATTAGTACCATAAAGCAGTAAGCTCAACCCAGGTTTCTAAGGTCAAGTCAGAGGCTTGAGTGCTATGCCCAAGTCTAAGTATGTCTTGTAATTTCAACAGTCGATGTCCTCTTTGCTTAAAGACTTTGTTCATTGGTCCCTCACCTGCCCCCCCCCAGCCCCCAGCATGTTATACAGCTGTGTAAGATATGGCCGAGTTCCCAGGCAGAAAGCTAACGAATAGGCATCGTCAGTAATTGCCCATGTGAAGACCACAGTGTCAATGGTCGTTGGTGTGCTTCTGGAAGAGTTCATGTTCTTAACACAGCAGGTGAAACTGTTAATGGTTAAAAATCATTGTTCTCTTTGTCTGAGTACAAGTAATTTTGGAGTTCTGTTAAAAATTAATTTCCCATATTTTATAAATGTTTGCCTTCAGTCTAATAGGACATACTAACAAAAAATTGTGTCAGAATAGCAATAATATTTAATAAGTGCAGATGCTCTGTTTTATGTGAAAGAATGAAGATTTTCCTTGTCTATGTTGGCCGATGAGCAGAACAGGTGAACCTTCCATTTGGCCCCACAAAAGCAGTTAACAATTTCTCTTGAATCAAAACAGGAAGGAAATTTCTAGGGCAGCCTTCCTGCATGGGGACCATCTTGTCCTCACGCCCTTGAGATGTCGTTCTCAGGCTGCTATCACATGACCTCCAGATGACCCCTCAGAAAAAAGGGGAAATAACAAGTGTCATGGGGAGAGTGGAGTAAACAAAGGCTTTACACATTGCTCGTGGTACTTTTAAATGCTACAGTGGCTGTTGAAAATGGTTTGGTGTTCCATCAAAAGCTTCAACATATAATAAGTACATGATTCAGTAATTCCACTCCCAGGGATACACCCCCACCCCCCTAATAAAAACATTTAAAAACACGGAAGTATCAACATTCAAAACAGCCAATGATGGAAGCAACCCAAGTGCCCATGGGCTGACGGATGGATAAACATCTTGCAGACTATCCATGCAATGGCACAGTATACAGCCATAAGAAAGAGTGTTAAAATGTGGATGAGCTCTGAAGCCATTATTCTAAGTGAAAGAAACCACACACCAGAGGTCACATAATGTATGATTCAATGTACATGAAGTGTCCAGAATAAGCCAGTCCGTAAAGGCAGAAAGTAGTTCAGTGGTTGCCAGGGATTCTGGGCAGGAGGAATGAATGAAGAGTTGTTACTGGGTAAAAGATTTCTTTCAGGACTTGGCAAAGTGTTTTGTAAGAAGACAGGCTTGATAGTTTCACAATACGGTGAACTTATGCAATGCCACCGAATGGAATACTTTACAATGATTAATTTTACAATGTGTCAGTTTTGATTTCAAGCAATTTTAACTATAAAAATAACACTTTTCAGTCCACTGTCATAAAATAGTCCAGTATTTGGGGAAAACTAAGCTATTGATTTTAATGCATCAATTTAAAATAATAGGAAGCCCATTGTTGCTTCCATGTAAACGTGCTTGATGAAAAATATCACTCTATTCCTTTCAAATATTTCATTCCTTTTATTGATTCTAGAGAGAAGGGAAGGGAAGGAGGGAGGGAGGCAAGGAAATGCCCTGACCGGGTTGTGGGATGACACCCAACCAACTGAGCCACACCAGCCAGGTCAAAATCACTCTACTTTTTGAAAATAAAATAAGTACTGAAAGTGTGGTTTTGACTTAAATGTGGGCAAAGGCTCTTAGTGGACACTTCTCCAAAGAGGACAGACAGACGGCCAAGAAACCTATGAAAAAATGCTCAATGTCACTCATCATCAGAGACATGCAAATTCAAACCACAATGAGATATCACCTCTCACCTATCAGAATGGCTATCACCAATAAATCAACAATGGTGTTTAAGCAGCCTCTTGAGAGAAGAAGCGCTATTAATTGATTTGTCAAAATTATAGACTAGGGAACAGAGATGTCAGGTCACAATATGAGAGTCACGCAGCTGAAGAGAAGCAGAGCTCAGACTCAAACCCGTATCCGTCTTTTGGAAAGCCTCTCTGATTTACAAACATTGACTGTGAATGTACCACACTATTTACCGTCCCCCAAAACTGGATAGGCTAGAGGGTAGGTCTTGATATCTTTCTCCCTCTCCTCCACACTAACAACCTGTTGAAAGCCTACAGTTATAGAAAAGTCCAGCTTGGCCTTCTCTTGTGGATTGCATGTGGAGTGGGATGGCTTTGTCTGGCCCTAGAGGCTGGGATCCTGGGCTGTGCTGGGTCTGTCTGGAGCCATCAGCCCATGAAGGCTTATCTGGGGCATCAGTTGCCAATTCTGCATCCAGTGGACCCCATGTTGGTGGCTTGAAATCGGCCATGATGGGAGAATTAACATCGTGAAAATAAGAAGACCCTAGAAATCAGACCTGCACTCTCCCCTCCCAAGGGCCTGTCCCCAGCACGTCACTGCCCAGGACTGACCACAGAAGGTCACCTGGAGCTCATTAACGGAAGGGAGAGCTACATCACAGGGCAGCTCTGCCCCCCACTGTAAATGACTATGAGAGAGGAAGTGTGTGCCCTCTGCCCCGACGACAGGAGCCTGTCTCTGAACATAATGTCCGTTGGCAGTGAGTGTGCTTAGAGCAATACACACTGAGCTCAGATTCCACATGGGAGAGGTTCATCCTGACCTCCGATCATCCTAGGTCAAGGGCTCTTTGTGGGCTCATCCCTTCCCAGGAAGCATGTTGTGCTGATGACCCTGTCAATACACATTTGTCTGAGGGTAGACCCAAGGTCCTTGGTCGTGCCACGGGACCCTGGGTCCCTGATTTGCCTTCCTCTGGCTTCCAGGTGTTTCATCCATTCAGTTTGTCCCCTCTGTTTTACTTTATTTTATTTCATTTCATTTTTATTTACTTTCAAAATCCTCACCTGAGGATATGTCGTTTATTGATTTTAGAGAGAGGAAGGGAGAGAGAGGAACATCGATGTGAGAAATATGGATCGGTCTCCTCCCAAACATGGCCCACACAGGGATCAGACCCCCAACTCAGGTATGTGCCCTGACTAGGAATCAAGCCTGCAACCTATTGGTGTACAGGACAACATTCCAAACAACGGAGCCACCCTGGCCAGGGCTCTTTAGGTCATTTTCAATTGACAGAGTTTCCTTGGATATCACCTGCACAAACATATCATGCCTCATATGTCCTGGCAGGTTGAAAAGAGGTCCTTAACAGGACGTGGAACCGAATTGTGTGTCTGAGTGCACAAACTTGCATGTGTGTGATTGTGTGTCTGATGTGTGTGTGTGTATGTGTCTCAATCAAGGGAGGACAGAGCTGTTATCCTTTTGGTTTTCCATGGCACCCTTTGTTAAAAACTCTCCTGCCCCTCAATGCTTATTCCATGAGAACATCAGGTATTCTCTCTATATTCATTTATTAATTTATTCATCCATTCATTCCTTGGATTGGTTGGGGTGTAACTGACTGAGAGCTAGATCAATGCTGTGCATCTATGGAAACCAGTTTCCATAGAGAACGGTTTGTTGACATTCCATTCCAGTTTCCATGGCAACTAGGGTAAGCCATTTTTTTCTGGTGGCAGAAACATTTACAGACTGGAGAGCTGCAGTAACGGTAGAAACATCAAGACTAGTCGGTGTCTCCAATCAATGTGAGTCCTGTGTGTGTGTGTGTGTGTGTGTGTGTGTGTGTGTGTGTGTGTGTTGCCAGTGTTTGGCCTTTAGTTGGACATTAAGAGCTCTGATCCTTCCTGTTTTATAAGAGAGGATGGCAGCTCCTCTTGTTGTGGGCTAGGGTGGTTGAGTAACCTGTCATACCCCATCCCCATGTCAGTGTCCTCAGTGACATCTGTTGCATGAGGGTATTGTCACCTGAGTTCTTGAAAGCAGAGATCCCCAAGTATTTCTCTTTTACACCTCTGCTTACTTACAGTGATTGTCACATGAACCCTTAAAGCCATAAGCTTATTCATTTACACCTGCTCATAGTAAAGAGCTATTATGTGTGTGATGTGAGAGAGAGGATTTGAAGCCTGCAAACAAGACAAATAGGCAGGGTTGGAAGATGTAAGGTAACTTTGTGTAACCTGCGGGATGATATTGTGCTCACCCTGAGTCGCTCACACACACACACACACACACACACACACACAAAGAAGTGTGTTCTCTACCAGTCAAATGTCCTCGTATCATACCATTAATTACAGTTAAGTAAACAATTCAGATCAGTTAATGGCTCCTTCTTTATTGTACAAGCATAAATACAAGTTCCTTCTTGAAGGCTCTGTGTTTTTTGGTTATGTGTTGGAAAGTGAATGCTGCTGATGTTACAGTTTGTATATGTTTATTTGTGTTTCTAAAGAAAAACAGCTTTTGTAGTATGTACCGTTGCGTTCTTTATCAGGGATGCGCCTCCAGAAGAAGCAGGTTCCAGGTAAAGGTTACCCATGCCTTTCAGCTCAGTCCTGTACACTGCTGTATGATCCTGACACTGCACTCTGCCCATTCCATTTTCCCTCTGCCTTCTAGCTGCCTGTGAGGCTCAACCAGGGGGCCACGGGCAGTCTGGACATGACACAGTGACACAAGCAGCTGTACCTTCCTCTCCATTCCTGCTCCTCTTGGGGCCACCCCAATAACGGCCCTTCATATGACAGGGGCAGGGCATGTGATTGCAGTAGGGGCCAGCACCGACAGACTGGTGAACAGTCTCCTGACACATCGGAGTCCCAGGTCAAGGGCGGGGGTGGCCCCTCTCAGATCCCAGAGCTGCGGCTGGAATGCTTCACTTTTCCCCATCAACAGTGGGAGGGGTCTTGGGTTTGAGCATCCTTCCCTTGACCTCCTGGAGAAACCACACAGAGTTGGGCAGCCCCTTTTCCTTACAAATCTGAGCCCAAGCTCTGAGGCCTCCTCCTCTAGGGTCATGAGTTCTCAGAACCACCATTGCTTCCCCTGGTTTTTCCAGACCTACAGGTGCCCACTCTGCCTACCATGGCATCCTTCTTTATTTTTTAAGTATATTTGATTGATCATGTTGTTACAGTAGTCCCAATTTTACCCCCTCTGCTCCCCCTCGGCCCAGTACCCCCCTTCTTTCCAGCAATCCCACCCCCATTATTCATGTCCACTGGTCGTGCATATACGTTCTTTGGCTTCCCCCTTTCCTATATTATTCTTAACTTCCCCCTGTCTATTTTGTACCAACCGTGGCACCCTTCTGAGTGTCCCATTGCTCCCTCTTTGCTTTTCCTGGACTCCAAATCGTTCTATTAAACAATAAGACGGCCCTGCCAATAAGCAGGTTGGCTTTTCTTCTTTTCGCTTCTAAGGTCTTGCATTTTGCTTTGGTTCCTAGAAGTTTTACTATGAAGAGCCTATATGTGTTTGTACATGTGCTTGCATAACTGTGCTTGTGTAGGGGTGTGTGTGTGTGTGTGTGTGAGTGTGTGTGTGAATGAATGAAGATAGTGGTTTGGACACACGAACTATACCACATGAAATGATTCTTTATCTTGGAAAATTGCTGGCTATTGCTCTTTCACACATTCTGCAACACCCCTCTCTCTGCTTGGACTGCTATAATTATCTTTGTGTGTTTCTTTGCTCAAGTGCTCATGCTTCTCCTTCTCTGAGTAGATGGCCCAAAAAGTGAGTTCCTGCTTGTTTGTTAAGGAGAAATTGGGAGACAGAGCTTGGTAATTGGCTGATGCATGTATCTTTAGAGTCAGATCTGATTATTTGCAGGTGAGACAGAAATCTAACTTTTTTATTCCTTTGAGAAAACTGAGGACAGTTCATGCTTTTCCAGTTTGTAGTAGTTCTCGTTTAAATAGTATGTATAAGAACAACCCACATCTCCAGGTAGGCGTGCCATCTATGCATTTGTGAAACTAGTGAATGACATAAGAAAAAATGTTCCAAGATATCACATCTCACTCAATCATTCTACAAATAGAATTTAAGCCCAATGAAATCTTTATTGTTCTTTTTATTATTATTTCTTACAGCCAACTGTAGATATTGATCTCAAAATAACATTTCAGTTAAAAGGATATATAAAACAATGCTTAAAGTATTCAGACGATGCAGCTTAGACAGTCCATGGATATTTAATTTGGCTCCAGACTCCTAACCATTTCTTCTGCTTGTTCATATTTAAATTTCTTATGACAATATCTGCCCTATGACTGTATGAGAAGCTTCAAAAAAAGCAGTGAGAAGGTTTATGCTGAATTCATCTGGGAATGAGGGGTGCAAAAATAGGCAAGAATGTATTTTCTTCATAACAGAACATTGAGAGTGTTGCTCTGTTATAACAAAGGGAACTGCCAAGTCACGTTTTTATGGAAATACAAGTTTGGGGGACAGTTCAAATCACAAAACCTGCCATTTCAAAGAAGCTCCACGAAACTGCTAGTCACTGTAGGGAGGGGGAGTTGGGGTGAACATGAAAGAACGTCTGGCTCTGGGGGTGGTGCTGAGGGCGGTGTTGGGGGCTCTCTCTTGGAGACACCACCTTCAAAGCACTGGCTCCTCCCTTTTTCCTTCAGAAATGATTACAGCCCTCACAGGGGAAAGGAGAATAGAGCTTCCAAATAGTTCTTCCAAAACTCGTGGCTGTTGATTGGGGACACGAAAGCTCTGTCTTCCACTTCTTTGTTTGCTCAAGCAAAGAGCAGATGGGATAGAACAGAAGTTATACCAGGACCTGAAATATCAAAGCTAGTGCATTTGAGAACTTGATTTCCCAATGGCCTGAAATGAACTATGAAGCTAGAGGTTACGGAGTTGCTATTGATTGTGCCCCCTGTTGTTTTGTCTTCTTCTGTGTATCCTCTCTCTTCGGGCATGTCAGATGTGATTGTGAACTAAAACATTAGAAGCATCTTCATGTCCAAGTCTCCGAGAATTTGGGTTTACTTTATTTTTTTGAATATATATATATATACATATATATAATTTTATTTTATTTTTTATTGGTTTTCAATTACAGTTGTCCCATTCTCCCCCCTTTGCTCCCCGCCCCACCCAGCCCACCCCTTCTCCCACAGTCATATTCCACCCCGTTGTCCATGTCCATGAGTCATTTATACACGTTCTTTGATTAAACCCTTCCGTTACTTATCCCCCTTCTCTCCCTCCCCCCTCCCCACTACTGACTGCTATTCTAGTCTTTGTCCTATTCAGTTCGTTTGTTTCTGTTGCTCTTTAGTCTCCTGTATTAGCGGATATCATATGATATTTTTCTTTCATTGCCTCGCTTATTTCACTAAGCATGATTCTCTCTAGTGCCATCCATGTTGTCACAAACGGCAGGAGTTCCTTCTTACTCTCTGCTGCATAGTACTCCATTGTGTAAATGTATCACAGTTTTTGATCCACTCACCTACAGATGGGCACTTAGGTTGTTTCTAGCACTTAGCCATTGTAAACAGGGCTGCTATGAACATAGGTGTGCATAAGTTCTTTTGAATTGAGGTTTCAGGATTTGGGGGGTATAATTCTAGCAGTGGAATCGCTGGTTCAAAAGGCAGTTCCATTTTTAGTTTTTTTGAGGTAATTCCATACTGTTTTCCATAGTGGCTTCACCAGTCTGCATTCCCACCAACAGTGCAGTAAGGTTCCCGTTTCTCCACATCCTCGCCAGCACTTGTTTGTTGATTTGTTCATGATGGCCATTCCGGCAAGTGTAAAGTGGTATCTCATTGTGATTTTTTTATTTGCATTTCTCTGATGGTTAGTGACGTTGAGCATTATTTCATGTGTCTATGAACCCGCTGTGTATCCTCCCTGCAGAAGTGTTTGTTCAGGTCTTTTGGCCATTTTTTAATTGGGCTGTCTGTCTTCTTGGTGTTTAATGAGTAAGTTCTTTATATATTTTGGAGATCAACCCCTTGTCTGAGGTATCATTGGCAAATATGTTTTCCCATATGGTTGGTTTCCTTTTCATCGTGCTGCTGTTTTCTTTTGCTGAGCAGAAACTCTTTAGTTTGATGTAGTCCCATTTGTTTATTTATTTATTTTTATTTCCCTTGTCTTAGGAGGTGTATCAGTGACAATATTGCTACATGGGATATCTGAAATTTTCCTGCCTGTTTTTCTCTAGGACTTTTATGGTGTCACTACTTACATTTAAGTCTTTGATCCATCTTGAGTTTATTCTCATGTGTGGTGTAAGTTGGTGGTCTAGTTTCATTTTTTTGCATGTCCCTGTCCAGTTCTCGCAACACCATTTGTTGAAGGGGCTCTTCTCACCCCGTTTTCTGCTCCTTCCCCCTTTGTCAAATACTAGTTGACCATATAGACCCGGGTTTATTTCTGGACTCTCTATTCTGTTCCATTGATCTGTATGTCTGTTCTTATGCCAGTATCAGACTGTTTTGATCACAGAGGCTTTGGAGTATAGTTTGATGCCTGGTATTCTGATTCCTCCTGCTGTGTTCTTCTGTCTCAAGATTGCTTTGGCTATTCGGGGTCTTTTTTGGTTCCATCTAAATTTTTGAAGTATTTCGTCTAGGTCTGTGAAATATGTCATTAGTATTTTAACAGGGATTGCGTTGAATCTGTATATTGCTTTGGGAAGTATGAACATTTTAATGATGTTGATTCTTCCCACCCACGAACATGGTATTTGCTTCCATTTATTTGTACCTTCCTAATTTCTTTCTTCAGTGTTACACAGTTTTCTGAGTACAGGTCTTTTATCTCTTTGGTTAAGTTTATTCCTAGGTACTTTGTTTTTCTTGTTGCTATAGTCGATGGGATTTTTGTTTGTTTGTTTCTATGTCTGATATTTCATTGTTGGTGTACAGAGATGCCTTCGATTTCTGTATATTTATTTTGGTACCCTGCTACTTTGCCAAATTCACTTATTGTGTCGAGTAATTTTTTCGTGGAGTCTGTAGGGTTTTTTAAGTACACTATCATGTCATCTGCAAATAATGACAGTTTTTCTTCCTCTTTCCCAATTTGGATGCCTTTTATTTCTTTTTCTTGTCTGATTGCTGTGGCTAGAACTTCCAACACTATGTTAAATAGGAGTGGAGAGAGTGGACATCCTTGTCTTGTTCCTGATCTCAGGGGGAATGTTTTCTATTTTTGTCCCTTGAATATGATGTTGGCTTCAGGTTTCTCAATTATAGCCTTAAATATGTTGAGGTATGCTCCCTCTATTCCCATTTTGCTGAATGTTTTCATCATCCATGGGTGTTGTACTTTATCAAATGCTTTTT
Organism: Furipterus horrens; assembly: GCF_987537825.1. Lineage (NCBI taxonomy): Eukaryota > Metazoa > Chordata > Mammalia > Chiroptera > Furipteridae > Furipterus > Furipterus horrens. The sequence goes on from NW_028327210.1 coordinate 263,389, forward strand.
CAGCATTTATTGATCATGTGATTTTTGTCTTTCATTTTGTTTAGGTGGTGTATTATATTTATTGATTTGCAAATATTAAACCATTCTTGCATCCCTGGGATGAATGCCACTAGATCGTGGTGTATGATCTTTTTAATGTGTTGCTGAATCCAGTTTTCCAATATTTTGTTTCGGGTTTTAGCATCTATATTCATCAGTGATATTGGTCTGTAGATTTTTTTCTTCGTTGTGTCTTGACCTGGTTTTGGAATTAGGGTGATACTGGCTTCATAGAAAGAGTATGGGATTTTTCCCTCTTCTTGGATTTTTTAGAATAGTTTGATTAGGGTAGGAGTTAGTTCTTCCCTAAATGTTTTGTTAAATTTACCTGTGAAGCCATCCGGTCCAGGGCTTTTGTGTGCCTGGAGACTTTTGATTACTATTTCAATTTCACTCTGTGTTATTGGTCTGTTCAGGCTTTCTACTTATTCTTGATTCAGTTTTAGAAGATTGTATGTTTCTAGAAATTTGTCCATTTCATCTAGGTTGTCAAGTTTCTTGCCATACAGTTGTTTGTAGTAATTTCTTACAATCCTTTGTATTTCTGTGGTATCAGTCATGATTTCTCCTCTTCCATTTCTGATTTTGTTTATTTGGGTCCTCTTTCTTTTTTGCTTGATGAGCCTGGCCAAAGGCTTGTCGATTTTGGTTTTGTTTGTTTGTTTTTTCAAAGAACCAGCTCCTGCTTTTGTTGATCTTTGGAAGTGTTTGTTTAGTCTCTCTGTCATTTAATTCTGCTCTGATCTTGATGATTTCCTTCTGTCTACTCTCCCGGGCTTTGTTTGTTGTTGTTGTTCTAGTTCTTGTAGATGTAGGGTTAGATTTTTTATTTGAGATTCTTCTATACTTTTCATGTGAGCCTGTATTTCTATGAACATCGCTCTCAGGACTGCTTTTGCTGTGTCCCATAAGTTTTGGGCTGTGGTGTATTCATTATCGTTAGTTTCCAGAAACTTCTTGATTTCTTCCTTGCTGTCATTGTTAACCTATTCATTTCTTAATATCCTGTTATTCATTCTCCATGAGTTTGGAAGTCTTTGATTTTTTTCCCTTGAGGTTGCTTTCTAGTTTCAAAGCATTGTGGTCGAAAAGATGCTTGATATGATTTCAATTTTCTTGAATTTGTTGAGGATTGTTTTGTGTCCTATTTATTATGTGGTCTATCTTTGAAAATGTCCCATGTGCCGTTGAAAAGAATGTATATTTTGCTTGTTTGGGGTGAAAAGTTCTATATAACAGTTAAGTCCATTTGGTTTTGTGTGTTGTTCAATGCCTCAATATCCTTGGTGTTTCTTTGCTTCGGAGATCTGTCTATTGAGTGTGTCGCTGTTGATATCCTTCTTGTAGTCTTCTAGAATTTTCCTTATATATTTGGGTGCTCCTACGTTGGGTGCATATATGTTTACCAGGGTTACATCTTCTTGATGGATTGTTCTTTTAAGTATTATGAAATGTCCTTCTTTGTCTCTTTTTATGGCCCTTGCTGTGAAATCCGTTTTGTCTGATGTAAGTGTTGCTACCCCAGCTTTTCCTTTCCTGTCCGTTTGCTTGGAATACTTTTTCCATCCCTTCACTTTCAGTCTGTGTAAATCTTTCGTTTTGACGTGTGTCTCTTGTAGGCATCATATATGTGGGTCATGTTTTCGTATCCTTTTCAGACCCTATGCCTTTTGGTTGGAGCATTTAATCCATTTACATTTAAGGTTATTATTGACATGTATGTATTCATTTCCCTTTGTACCTGTGTTCCTCTCCCTCTCCTTCTTCTTTCTCTTAAAGCATTCCCTTTAGCATGTCTTGCAATGCTGGTTTGGTGGAGACATATTCTTTTAGTCTTCCTTTGTCTGGGAAACTCCTTATTTCCACCTTCCATTTCGAAGGAGAGCCTTGCTGGGTAGAGTAGTCTCGGTTGCAGGCCTTTGTTTTTCATTGCTTGGAATATTTTTTGCCATTCCCTTCTGGCTTGTAGTGTTTCTGTTGAGAAATCGGTTGCTAGCCTTATCGGAGCTCCCTTGTATATTATTTGGTGTTTTTCTCTTGTTGCTCTTAGGATTCTCGCTTTGTCTTTGAATGTTGCCATTTTAATTATGATGTGCCTTGGAGTGGGCCTTTTTGGGTTCATCTTCATTGGGACCCTCTGTGCTTCCTGAACTTGCATGACTTTTTCTCTCATCAGGTTAGGAAAATTGTCTGTCATTATTTTTTCTCAGGTTGTCTATCCCTTGCTCCTCCTCTTCTCCTTTTTGTATCCCTATGATTTTAATGCTCTTTAGTCCCATGTTGTCTTGCAGTTCGCTTCAACCCTCTTTATTCTTTTTGAATCTTTTTTCATTTTGTTGTATTGTCTGGGAATTTTTTTCTACATTGTACTCTAACTCACCGATCTGATCCTCTGCTTCATTTAGCATGCTTTTGATGGATTCTACTGTGTTCTTCAGTTCAGAAATTGTATTCTTCATTTATTTCTGGTTCTTATTAATAGTTTCTATGTCCTTTTTTATGCTGTTGTAGTTCTCTGTAAGTTCCTTGTAGCTTCCCTGAGATTCTTTGTAGTTTCCTTGGAGTTCCTTGTAATTTCCCTGGAGGTTTTTGTAGTTTTCTTTGAGATTGTCAAGTACATGGAGCTTCTTTATAACCATTCTTTTGAATTCCGTATCTGATAGTTGGCTTATGTCTATTCCATCACTCTCTCTTTTCTGGGGATCCCTCCTTTCCTTTCATTGGGAGGATGTTTCTGTGTCTCCCCATGTTGGAGTCTTCTTGTTTGTTTTTGTTCATTAAAATTGATGGCTTCGATTTCCCGCCTTTGTGGTATGAGATTTTTTATAGGAGTCCTTGGGGATTCAGTGGTATAGTCTCTTCGATCTCCTGAGCCTGACGCTCTTGGGATGCCCAAGTTTCAGGAGTCCATATAGAGTCTGGGTCTGTAAGGCAGCGTCCTTGGTGGCTTCGGAGTGAGCTGGAGGGGGCACGTTCAAAGCAGCAGCATGCCTGCATCCTTACTAGTTCAGGTCACATGGCTGATTCCTGACTGCACACTGCACAGCTGCTTCTTGTCACATGGCTCCTACAACCTGCTCCACCACGTCATGGGGCACTCCTTTACACTTCTCTTCCATGCTCCTTCTTACTCCAGCTCTTAGCCCAAAACCGCATGGCCCCTTCTTTCACACCAGACCTCATGGTCAATGGAGGGGCCCTTCTACATCTTTTCAAACAGCATGCCCCCCTTCCTGACGGCTCCCCCAATTTTCAATGCTGACCCTATCCACCATAAATCATTGCTATGAAAAGTATCTTAAGCCTTATCATCTGCCCTTTCACCCAGGCAGCAGCACAGCTATTATCTAGCTCCCAGCCTGCCATTGGCATGCAAAGTACCTTAAAAGTACTTCCCCAACCTCCAACCATGGGCTGTGGGGACTTTCGGGATGTCTCCCCTGCCTTGCTACATCTTGCATCTTGGTGTGGTCCTCTTTGGGACCAACTTGTTTGTGACTCTGTGTGCTTCCTGGACTTGTATATCTAGTTCCTTCACCAAATTAGGGAAGTTTTCCTTCATCATTTTTTCAAATAAGCTTTCGATTTCTTGCTCTTCCTCTTCTCCTTCTGGCACCTCTGTGATTCAGATGTTGATATGCTTAAAGTTGACCCAGAGGTTCCTAAGCCTCTCCTCATTTTTTTTTTTTAATATTCTTGTTTCTTCATTCTGTACTGGTTGATTGGTTATTTCTTCCTATGTTTCAATACATTGATTTTAACCCTGGCTTCCTTCCCTTCACTATTGGTTTCATGTGGCTTTTTCTTCATTCCACATAGTGTAGCCTTCGCTTCTTCCCTTATGCACTTGCCATACTCAGTTGTTTCTCTGAGCATCCTTATTAGTAGTGTTTTGAACTCTGTGTCAATTAGGTTGGCTCTGTCTTCCTCGCTTAGTTATCCCTCTGGAGCCTTGATCTACTCTTTCTTTGGGGCCATACTCCTGTTTGCTCAACTTGCCAGCCTCCTTTGTTTGCCTCTGCGCTTTAGGTAGAATTGTTGTACTTGTTACTTTTAAGGGGCGGAGCCTTAGGTTTTCGTCAGTGCTGCGCGACCTGTTTCAACGCCTTGTGATGCTGTATGTGGGGGAGGAGTCAGAGGGGGAACAATGGTGCTTGCCCAGCACCTGCCACTTTTCCAGTCATTTCACCTGCTTCCCATATGTGACCGGCACCCTTGTAGCCGTGGCTCTGGTGATGGTTCCCAGAGTGGGTGGGTTTGCACACATTCTAGCACTGTGGGGGCCCTCTGAACTCTCCTGAGAGACAAGCAGTTTCTTCTGCCACACCAATCCCTCTGGTTTTCACAGTAGAAACAGAAAGGCTTTATTTTCCCGGTGCTGGAGACATGAGCTTTGCGGTCTGAACTGGGAGTGGGGTCGCTCCCCAGGTGTCCCTCTCAGTTTCTATAATGTATGACCACTGGTTCGCCAGCTGCAGCCACTGCTTTGCCGCCCCCGCTGCAGCTACACCTCATCCTCTCGCCCCAGCTCCTAGTCTCCGCCCCTCCCACCATCTGGATGAGTATTAATTCTTTATAGATTTGTTTGTTGGGCTTCTATGTGGTTCAATTCTCTTGCAGTTCTAGGTGGTTCTTTGTCTTGAGGTAGATGTAATCCTTACGGTTGTGCAAGGAGGTATGATGTGTCCACCTACACCTCCACTTTTGCCCTGGCGTTACTTTAAATGTTAGTTTGTGTTGTTCAGAGTTCTGGTTTTAACACATTGTGACTGGTGTGCAAAAGAGGATCGAGATTTACATACTATTCTATCTGTCTATCTATCTACCAATCATGTATCCACTACCCAACACACCTTTAGAGAGAGAATTGAGTTGCAATCTTAGTACAAAATAGGAGAGGAAAATTATCTGCAACATTATGTACCAACCCTTAATGGAAGATGTTTGAACCATGGATCAAAGCATACGATGGCAGGACAATTTACTGTTTTCATTCAACACCCTTCCATTTGGTGATTGTCTCACTTAAGGAGGTGTTGTTTTACTAGTTGGAAAGTTAACTGTGGCTGATATTTTGGTTGTCTCCTGAAAGTGGTCCACTAAAGGGTTTGACACTTGAAAAGATGTACACACATGTGAATATGAGAGAATATTCAAAATGTTTCTACAATTTCAAAAGTGGTTTTCTATGTTATATAATATATGTATAAACAGAATAAAATGTCTCGAGTCCATGCATTACACATTTGCAGTAAGCATTCCTAGGTGTTAGATTAGATTATTGACGCTTAGTATTTGTCCCACTCTCTAATTTGAAACATCATTTTGGGTTTTCCATGTGCGTTTTTGAAATAAGGAACTAAAAGAAACTGCAAATAACATCTATACTAGAAGCAGAAACATGTGCATGCGTGTGTGGAGGCAGAGAGCAAGGATTACGTGTATCAATATCAGGCATCTGTGTCTCTAATGTGATTCTGGGTGATTGCGCGCGCGCGCTTGCTTGTGTGTGTGTGTGTGTGTGTGTGTGTGTGTGTGTGTGTGTATGTACATGTGCCTTGGGATGCTGGCTGCTCTCTGGTTGGAGTTGAGGTCACCCAGGCACTCCTGCTTTGTGTGACAGGCTGGCAAGTCTTGTTGCAGAGAGGCTGCAAGGACTGAGTTACCTGTTTTTCCTTCCTCCTTTCTTTCTGTGCTCAGAGCAGGTACACTAAGTTCTCTAAGGCAGAGAACCTGAAACCTGCATGACCATGTTATGTCCAAATTATACACATTAAGTCACGGTATAGTTCATATATCTATGAGTGTGTGTGAACAAAGCTGCACATGCAGGCATTTACTACCGAAATCATATTCCATCTTCTAAAGAGCATCATTGGAGACTGATAACGGATGAGCTAAAATCTATAAGTGAATTATAATGCCTATCTGTACGGTGAATACAGAAAAGTAGAACCTATGAACATGGTACTTCTGGGTGGGAAGAGGAGGATTAAGAAAAGGATTGCATGTGCATCCCATACAACTAAATGTCTGAAATTTACTTCAAGTTCTTAAATTTCGGAAGGTCCACATTGTCAAGAGATTCACAAGAATGGTGTGAAAGTAGGCACTCACATGAAACGGTGATCAAGATGTTCTTGAGTGAGGAAATGCAATGGTAGGTCATAGGTGCAGGTATGTGCATACGAGTGCACGGGAGATGTGTGGGAAGCCCATTCGCCATCATACTGAGAGCGAGCATCTACAATGTGTCATCTCCTGCATACATTGCTCTGCACGTTTTACATTCTCCACAAGCCCATGTGATGTGTCTTTAGATGGACAAAACAACACACACTAGCATTACAGACCCAATGTTTGTGTCACACACACACCACGCACACACATGCTGCTACTCTGAAAGACTCTATGAGTCCAAGGAAAAGGAGGACTGTCATGAAAGCAGTAGTGCCCACTCCTGTGGAGTAGGAGGGACTGGCATCAATGGAGTAGCTTCAGTTGGAAATAGATTGAAATGCAAAAAAGGAAGAAAAGAAGCATGGCATCTACATTATAAATAAGATTTAACTAACATTTCTGTTTAAGAATGGCATGCGTTCCAAGGTTGGGGAAGGGAAAATGATGACTCTATCCCCATTTATTCTTTTAAATATATATTTTTAATTATACTGTCATAGTTGTGCCAATTATTTTTCCCCTTGCTCCCCTCCACCCAGTACCCCCTTTCCCTCCAGCTATCCCACCCCCCTTACTTCATGTCCATGGGTCGTGCATGTAAGTTCTTTGGCTTCACCCTTTCCTATATTATACTTAACTTCCCCCTGTCTATTTTGTACCAATCAGTTATGCTTCTTAATCCCTGCACCTTTTCCACCATTCTCCTTCTTCCCCCTCCCAGCTCATAACCCTCCAACTAATCCCCAGACCGACGATTATGCTCCTATTCTGGTTATTTGCTTAGCTTGCTTTTGTTCTTAGCTTTTAGATTCTGTGTTGATAGGTATGAGTTTGTTGTCATTTGAATATTCATAGTCTGGATCTCCTTGTTCTTAAATAAGTCCCTTTAACATTTCATATAATAATGGCTTGATGATGATGAACTCCTTTAGCTTTACCTTGTCTGGGAAGCACTGTATCTCCCCTTCCGTTCTAAATGATAGCTTTGCTGGATAGAGTAATCTTGGTTGTAGGTCCTTGCTCTGCATCACTTTGAATACTTCTTGCCAGTTCCTTCCTGCCTGAAAAGTTTCTTTTGGAAAATCGGCTGACAGTTTTATAGGAACTCATTTGTGGAAGACTCATCTCTTCTCTTGCTGCTTTTAAGAGTCTCTCTGTCTTTCACCTTTGGCATTTAAACTACTACGTGTCTTGGTGTGGAACTCTTTGGATCCAGCTTGTTTGGGACTCTCTGTGCTTCCTGGACTTGTATGTCTGTTTCCTTTGTCATATTAAGAAAGTTTTTCTTCACCATTTTTTCACTACATTTTCAATTTCTGGCTCTTCTTCTTCTTCTTCTTCTTCTTCTTCTTCTTCTTCTTCTTCTTCTTCTACTTCTTCTGGCACCCCTATGATTCAGATGTTGACACGTTCAAAGTTGTCCCAGAGGTTCCTAAGCCTCTCCTCGTTTTCTTCTATTCTTTTTCTTCATTTTGCACTGGTTGACTGTTAATTTCAGCCTTATGTTCCAAACCATTGATTTGAACCCTGGTTTCCTTCCCTCCACCATTGGTTTTGTGTGGATTTTCCTGCATTTCACTTTGTATAGTCTTCACTTCTTCCCTTAAGAGTTTGTCATACTCAAGCATGTCTTTCCAGTCTGTGAGCATCGTTATTACCAGTATCTAACTCTGCATCTCTTAGGTTGGCTATCTCCTCATCTCTTAGTTTTCCCACTGGACCCTTGATCCCTTCCCTCTTTTGGGCCATATTTCTGTCTCCCCAACTTGACCTGCTCCTGTGTTTGCCTCTGTGTCTTAGGTAGAGCTGTTGTACCTGTTACATGGTAAGGGGCAGAGCCTTAGGTGTTTCTCAGTACAGGGCAACCTGTTTCACCACATTGTGGCACTGTATATGGGGGAGGCGTCTGAGAGGGAACAATGCTGCTTGCTCAGCACTCATCCCTTTTCCAGGAGCTTCTCCCACTTCCTGTATGGGACTGGCACACCTCTAACTGTTTCCCTGGCCGTCGTTCCCAGGGTGGGTGGATTTGTGGATGTTCTAGGACTGCTGAGAGACTGGCGGCTTCTTCCTCCACCCCAATCCCCACTGGTTCTCACGGTCAGAAGCAACAAGGCTTTATTTTCCCGAGCCCTGGAACCGTAAGCTGTGTGGTCTGGTCTGGAGCTGGGATATATTCCCCAGTTGTCCTCTAGACTTTCATAATGTGTGACTGCACTTTCTGCTGGCCGTCCACTGCCACTGCCTTGCTGCCACTGCCATCGCTGCCTCTGCCACCGCCACCACACCACCTGCTCTCCACCCCAGTTCTGCCCCTCCTACCTGTGTGGATGAGTATTACTTCCGTGTATCTGTTCGTTGGACTTCCATGCCGTGCAATGTTCTGGTAGTTCTGGGTGTTTTTAGTTCTGAGGTAGCTGTATTCCTTCTTATGGTTGTGGAGGGAGGGGAAGCATGTGTACCTGTGCTGCCATCTTGGCTGGAAGTACACCCTCTTCTCTCATTCCCCATTTAACTAACTCGCTTGGATTTCCTAGATTAATATAGAGGTGCATTTGGTACCATTTTATCCCTGGAAGAGCAGTGCACTTCAGAAGCCCAGAGAAGGGTAAAGGACCTGTCCCACAAGCAGTTGGAGTTCAACAGATCCTGCTCACAGAACCTCGCCTACCACAGTCCACCTGGCATTCGGTAAGACTTTCCCATTGTACTACACATCTCATCTGCAATCATTTGTTTCATGTTGACATTTGGCATGTGTTTTATTTTTGCTCCTCACTGCACAGTCACTACTTCACACTGATTTGGTGCTTGAGGGTGGGAGTCGGGATCCATTTAAACCACCATGGAGAAGCAAAGAGGTGTGTGTCCCAGCCAGTGGCCTGTGCCTGCAGCGATCCTTATGAACGGGAATACCTCTAACACCCACAAGAACTTCATGAACCCCTGGCTTCTATGTTCCCACTCTTGGACATGCTATCATGCTGATACCCATGTCTGTAGATCGGAGGTCATCTCTGACTTCCTTGGGTGCACAGGGCCATGCTCGCACACCAGAAAAGAGACCCTGAAGCATTCCCCTAGGATGAGCCCCGAGGAGCACAAAAGGCACTGGATGTCCAATGGCACAAATGAGATCCTGGACATGACGCCAACCTCCACACACAAGTGATCTTTATTATGCAGTAGTGACAACAGGACACAAAGTGGGTTCAGAGGGCTGTGGAATTCTTCTGGTATCTTTCATATTTTTTCCCAAATAGTTGCCTTGTACTCGGCCTCCCCCAACTCTGCCTGTTACACACCAAAACAGTTCTTTCTGACACTCTTCTTCTTTTCCTTTTCCATATTCCAGTATTCTTCAGTTCAGTCTATCAAAACACAAGTTCCAGCATTTCTGGGAGATTCAGGTGGAGAAGAACAGGTCACACAAGCAATAATCCCTCTCAAGTCCTAGGCAAAAACATGTGGTGAAACACATTGCCTGAGGACAATCCTGCTGTAGCTGTGGGACAGCTGCACCCCTAGACTTCTGTTAATTACCTTTCAATACCCAAGACCAGTCATAATGGACTCCAAATATGTCTTGTGCAGTTGGAAAGGCCAGTTCTGGCCAGCAAGGGTTTTGTCCAGATCCGGACGCTCACCAAAAAATAAGAAGAAAAAGCCATGTTATCTACAAGTTGAAATACTCTCAGTAGGTAAAAATATTCAAGTGAAACGCAGGGAAGTAAAGATCCTAAATGAGTCTCAAGTTGAATCCATCTTCTCTTCGATAGTGGCCCAGCCAAAGGCCAGCGTCCCACCAGGAGAGCGAGCAGCCTACAGGAGAGCTTTGACATTGGCACAGAAGATTCTGAAAAAGAGAGCAAAGTTGGGTCCATCCAGAGCATCAGATGATCCAGAGACCATTACAATGTCTCCAAAGGGGCCACGGATACAGTCTCATAAAAAATCTCGGAAGCTCAAAGGGCATTCACTGAGATGTCTTAGCCAAAGGAAAACCCCCAGATCACTGTTGGTACATTCAGGGGATGAAGACACCCCTGATGGTGACAAATCACAGGTACACACATGTGTCGCTCCTGTTCCAAGAAAAAAGCAAACAAAGTCCTCAGAGAGTTTCAGCATGTGCTCAAACTCCCCATTGCTTTCAGAAGACAACCATGAGAAAGCGGGCAAGGAAAAGACAAACACCTCAAAAGCTAGGTCCCGGAATTGCACAGTCAGGAAGAACGGTGCAGGTGCTAAAAGGGGAGGCGTGCTTCCATGTCGGCCACCCAGTTTCATCGTCACTGTGCCCAAGGCTCTGAAAAGAAAGGCACCATGCAGAAGCTGCCCAAAGACCTCGGCTGTCTCCTCTGACTGCTCCGGGAACATCGAGGACCCTGGAGAGGGTGCCTGGAAGCCAGGCTCCAAAGGTGTGGCAGCACCCTCCAGTGCCTCTAACCCAGGGCTGCGGTATTCACGCCGTTGGGCATGCAAACAAAGGAAGCGGTGGGCACCAGAGTTTCAAAGAACACAGCAGGAACCTCAACCTCTTGTTGACTCAAAGGCTATGAACCCCACCACCGCCATGAAGAAGGATGTTGCCGAGGATGTGGGACAACCGATAGTCAGGAAGAACGGTGCAGGTGCTAAAAGGGGAGGCGTACTTCCATGTCGGCCACCCAGTTTCATCGTCACTGTGCCCAAGGCTCTGAAAAGAAAGGCACCATGCAGAAGCTGCCCAAACACCTCGGCTGTCTCCTCTGACTGCTCCGGGAACATCGAGGACCCTGGAGAGGGTGCCTGGAAGCCAGGCTCCAAAGGTGTGGCAGCACCCTCCAGTGCCTCTAACCCAGGGCTGCGGTATTCACGCCGTTTGGCATGCAAACAAAGGAAGCGGTGGGCACCAGAGTTTCAGAGAACACGGCAGGAACCTCAACCATTTGTTGACTCAAAAGCTGTGAACCCCACCACCGCTATGAAGAAGGTTGCTGCTGAGGATGTGGGACAACCGATCGTCAGGAAGAACAGTGCAGGGGCTGAAAGGGGAGCCATCCTTCCATCTCTGCCACACAGTTCCATAGTCACTGTGCCCAAGGCTCCGAAAAGAAAGGCATCACGTAGCACCTGCCCCAAGACCCCAACTGTCTCCTCTGACTGTTCCGTGAACATCAAGGACCCTGCACAGGGTGCCTGGAAGCCAGGCTCTGAAGGTGCAGCAGCACCCTCCAGTGCCCCTAACCCAGAGCTGCGGTGTTCACGCCGTTTGGCATGCAAACCAAGGAAGCGGTGGGCACCAGAGTTTCAGAGAACACGGCAGGAACCTCAACCTTTTGTTGACTCAAAGGCTCTGAACCCCACCACCGCTATGAGGAAGCATGGCGCCAAGGATGTGCCACAACTGATAAGCAAGGCTGTCCCACAGGAGCTCGGCCCCATTGAAAGAGGAATGGTGGTCTGGTTTAAATTTCAAAACCACCCGTTTTGGCCAGCAGTGGTGAAGACTGTCAGCCACCCAGAGAAGACTGCAAGGGTGCTTCTGATTGATGCAAACATGTGCGCAGCATGGAGCGGCATTCGAGTGCCTCTTCGCAGGTTAAAGCATCTGCATTGTAAGGAGAAGGAGAAACTAATGGAGAGAGCCAAGAAAGTGTACGAGCATGGTGTGAACTGGTGCTTCTCCCTGATTTCCCACTACAGAGAACAGCTCAGTCACGGGTCTTTTGTGGGTTCTTTCCTGGACTACTATGCCGCCGACATCAGCTACCCAATTAGGAAAGCCATCCAAGAGGCGCATCTTGAGGTTGATTTCCCGAAGGTGAATTACGCCGACCTGGAAGATTCCGAGGAGGAGAGCTCCCCAGGCGGGAAGGGGCCCTGCAAGAAAACGCTCCCTGACCAGATGAGGGCTGCTTGGGACCGAGAAAACCAGAAGCTCGTGGACTTCATCGTGAGGAGAAAGGGAGCCGACTCCCATCTTCTGGACATCCTCAAAGGCAGGAAACAGTCCAGGTGGCTGGTGTCATTTATGAAATCAGCCAGATATGTGATCTGCGTTGAGACATACCTGGAGGATGAAGACCAGTTGGATGACGTGGTAGGGCATTTACAAGAGCTCTACAAGCAAATAGACAAGAAGGCGCTGTCTCTGACAAGGGATGACAAAGTAAGTTTTGTTCTGGAAGTCCTTCTGCCAGAAGCCATAATTTGTTCAATTGCTGCCCTTGATGGGCTAGATTACAAGGAGGCAGAAGTAAAGTACCTGCAAGGGCCACCTGTGCATTACCGGGAAAAAGAACTATTTGATAAAAATATCTTAAGGGAAATAAAAAAGAGATCGGCAATCGTGAGCAAGGCGAAATAACTCTCCCCCTGCACCCACACCTTAGCCAAGAGACCTCTCACTCGTAGCATTAGTAAGAAACCCCGACTGCACGAAACGTGTGATCCCTCCATCCTTTACCACACATAAAGACATTCTGGAAATTCGAGAATGTGATAAGTTTGTTTTAGATCTTTCTCTGGCAGTTGTGGGTGGCACGGTCCTCATCATTTTTTGTTCACAAATTAATTTGTTAAAATATCACTGACACCTGTACTTGCCTCTGCTTGCTCAGATGTGTGACTCTCCAGGTCATTTAATAAAGTTGCTTTTGACCGTATATAGTTTGTATTTTCTTATAAGACACACACTCTGTCACTACCTGAAAGAGCCCTGGTAACAGGTACTAAGCAACAATTGCTTTCAAACTCTGAGACGTATTTTACAGAAACGTCACATGAGCTGCTCGTTCTTTTCGTGATACATTCATATAAACGATTGAATTCCTTCCCAATATAATTCCTGAGTTTCCCCTGCTATGTGTATTCCTTTGGGGGAAGGGGGCAGGAACATCCCTGAGATGTGAGACCAATGACAGAGATCTTTTTCTATATATTATCACTACCATCAGATGGTTCTTGGAAAGGCAATCTGAAATCCAGACCAAGTGAAGGGATCATCTGCATATAGCCCACCTGTGAGTAAATGAGATCTCAGCATGCAGTAAACACTTGATCAGCCCGTGCTGGTAGAGCTGCTCCTACTGGGCCTCAGGGTTCTCAGCCCTCCTAGGGGGTCTGACGAGTCTTCCAGGGCCAGGACAGTGAAAGACCAGGTCCTCAGCGGGCGCCCCGTGTACATCCTCCAGGATCTGCTCCACCGTGGGGGCCGCTGGGCGAGTGGGCAGCACCACGTGCTTTTTGGCCTTCGGGCCCGTCATCCCTCACCCCTTCAGTGTCCGGGGCCGGTGGCGGTCCACCTCTGCCTCTGTTTCCCCGCTGAAGTCACCTCACCTCACCTGGGCACGCGCCCAGGGCTGCTGGCACCAGAGGGAAGTCTAGTTTGACTCTTATGAACACATTTCACAACCTGTAGAAACATAGTTTCTTCTATTGGCAAATACACTCGCTTTCAAGAATCACACCTCTAACAAAGACATTTATCAGCAAGGCACTCATTAACAGCTCCAAATCCATTCTACAGCCTCTGCAACAAAAGCCAAAGCAGGCAAACCCAAGACTTGTCTAGCAATCAACGTTTTAGCATTTCAAAATATCTAGATATCCAATAACTTTCACCAAAATTCACTAATTTAGAGAGGAATAGGTGCAGTAAATTAAATCAAGGTGATCAGGTGTGGCTCAGAGTTTTTTTTTTTTTCAACACTTTTCATAAGATTTACCTTCCAGAAATTTGCACATTAAGATAGTCCAGATAAGAGTTATTGGACACCAGGCATTTGCATTTCAAAGGCAAACTTTGGTTTTGGAGTTGTGGGCGCGAGGTGAGGGGATGGCATTTATTAGCTTTAGAAGTCTTCTTTAGCTCAGAGATAGTCTCTAAATTTTCTTGTTAACCTTTGAAAAGGTTATCTGTGCTCCTCCTAGAGGCTTTTAATTTCTAAATCAATAAGCTTCTCATTCATTCAGTTTAGTTTTAGAGCCAGTATTTTCTAATTTTGCATGCAAAAAAAAATTAGGCTCCAAAAGAAAACTGTAGTTTGGCCATTTTAAGTTGGTAACACTTCTGGTTAAACCCTCCCCTTTCTTTAATGCACGTACAAGTCAAGGCTTTCTACCAGGAGTATTAATGAGGGCTGGGGGGTGGGAGTTTCTCTGGCTTTGGAGGCACAGTTTACCATGTTAATTTTAGTTTGATTTTGAGATCTGTACAGTCTGTACTTCACATTCACAGAAAGCAATACGAATTGAAAAGCAAAATTAAAAAACCACCCACTCATTTTTTCCCCTCCAGCCCTGCCTTAACCTGGGTTCTGTCAACCTTTAATCTTAGTTCCACTTTGAAGATTTAAAAAGACAACTCAGATAAAGTCAGGGTCTCATACCTTAAAACAGGGAGGTCTGGAATTCCAGTTGAAACTCACCCGAGTTCACCCTTTGGAAAACGAAGAGCCAGTGAGGCACAATGGGCCTCTGCTGATACATAGCATGAGTCTGGGTCTGCAACGTGGTCCGGGGTAAGATTCTTCGGAATCCTGCTGACTCTGTCAAGTTGTTATCGATGTAAGAAACATTTGAAAATACAGAGAATTTTTGGAGAGTTTATTTGAGCCAAATTGATGGCCAGGAAGCAATATCTCAATGGATTCAGAAATGCTCCCACATTTGAATTCACGTGAATCAGAAACCTCTTAGCACTGAAAAGAAAGATATTAAGGTTTCTAAATTTATAACCCTCGGTTTAAGTCTGTTTACTTAACAGATTTATTGTAGTTTATTTGTAAAAACAGAGAACAATGATTGTAGTTTTAATAGTATTATTCTGAAGGTGATATGTAATAATGATAATGAAATGTTTAGGCATATAATGTTGAATGTATGTTAAGTTATTAGCTTTTATTCTCCTCATTATTATTATTATTATTATTTTTTTTTACACCATGAACTTGTAATTTTGAGTCACTTAGTCAGGATTGTGGTTTGGGAGGTGATGATATAATAGTTCGTTTCTTCATAAGATTTCTTCCTATGTAACGATTGGACTTATGATAGTGGCCTCCTATGAACCAGCTTTTATCAATATATTGAGTTCACCAATAACAAAGAAAATAAAATAACTCTTAATGTGGGGCTCTTCACTTCACAGTGGTTTATAAAAATGCAAATTAGTAACACTTTCTAATATGATGGACAATTTTGAATTATGAAATGTTCTATTGAATTTATTTATTTTAATACTTAATGTATGAGATAAATTTTGGCTTGTAATAGGTAGTATAACTAGTATATTTCATTGTGGGCTCAGAATGCTTGGTTTAGATTTAAAAGTTGAGCTATGAGCATTGTTTTCTCTACTGAATTACACAAAGTCCTAGCTATATGGAAATGGATATAGTATAAAAAAGGCATGCCTTCTCTTCCATAACAATCATTAGTACAGGGGCAATCGATACTGTAGCCCTATAAATCTAACTGAGCCAGGGGCGATACTAAATATGTGTGATTGATTAGCTAAAAACAATCTTTAAGTAATAGCTCAAGTGATGGTTAAAAGTAGTTATAAATAGGGACTTCTGGCCAAGGTGGAGACCTAGACCAACACGCTGCATCTCCCTCCACCACTAAGAAGGAATACAGCTACCTCAAAACTAAACACAATGAGAAGTTTCAGAAAATCAAGCTGCATAGAAGTCCAACAAAGATATAAAGAAGAAATACTCATCCAGACAGGAGGGGCAGAGCCAGGGTGGAGAGGATGCGGTGTCGTGGCAGCGGCGGCGGCGGCGGTGGCGGCAGCAGCAGGCCAGCAGAAAGCACAGTCACACATTTTTTAAAGTCGGGAGGGGCACCTGGGGAGCGTTCCCAGCACCAGACCAGACCACACAGCTCACAGTCCCAGCACTGGGGAAAATAAAGCCTCACTGCTTCTGACTCTGCAAACCAGTGAGGATTGAGGCAGAGGAAGAAACTGCCAGTGTCTCAGCAGAGTACACTTGTTGAAAGGGTCCCCACAATCCTAGAACGTCCACAGACCCACCTACTCTGGGAACAATGGCCAGGGCAACAGCTAGAGAGGCGCCGGTCCCATACAAAGTGGGAGAAGTGCCTGGAAAAGGGGCGAGTGCTGAGCAAGTGGCATTGTTCCCTCTCAGACCCCTCCCCCACAAACAGCACCACAACGTGGTGAAACGGGTAGCCCTGTACTGACAAATACCTAAGGCTCTGCCCCTTATAACATAACAGCAGTGACAGCACTACCTAAGACACAGAGGCAAACAAACTCAGGAGCCTGCCAAGATGAGGAGACAGAGAAGTATGGCCCAGAAGAGGGAATGGATCAAGGTTCTAGTGGGAGAACTAAGTGACGAGGAGATAGCCAACCTAATGGAATCAGAGTTCAGAACAGTGGTGATAAAGATACTCACTGGTTTGACAGATATACTTAAGTATGGCAAGCAAGTGCAAAAGGGAAGAAGTGAAGGCTATGCTAAATGAAGTGAAGGAAAATCCACACAAAACTAATGGTGAAGGGAAGGAAACCAAAGTTCAAATCAATGACTTGGAACATAAGGGAAAAACGGTGAACTAGTACAGAATGAGGAAACAATTAAGAAAAAAAATGAGGAGAGGCTTAGGAACCTCTGGGACAACTTTAAACATGTGAAAATCCAGACCGTAGGGGTACTGGAGGGAGAAGAGGAAGAGCAAAAACTTTAAAACTTATGTGAGAAAATAATGAAGGAAAACTCTCCAAATTTGGCAAAGGAAACAGACATACAAGTCCAGGAAGCATACAGAGTCCCAAACAAACTAGTCCCAAAGAGGACCACACTAAGACACATCATAATTTAAATGCCAAAGGTTAAAGATAAAGAGAGAATCTTGAAAGCAGCAAGAGAAAAGCAAAGAGTTTCCTACAAGGGGGTGCCTATAGGACTATAGGCTGATTTCTCAAAAGGAACTTTGCAGGCAAGAAGGGACTGGCAAAAAGTATTCAAGGTGATAAAAGCAAGGACTTACAACCAAGATTACTCTATCCAGCAAAGCTATCATTTAGAATGAAAGGGCAGATAAAGTGCTTCCCAGACAAGTTAAAGCTAAAGGAGTTCATCACCACCATGCTCTTATTAGATGAAATATCAAAGGGACTTACTTAAGAAAAGGGTCAAAATTATGAACGTTAAAATGACACAAACTCACAACTGTTAACAGCTGAATCTAAAAAGTAAAAACAAAATCCAACTAAGCAAACCAGAATAGGAACAGAATCAAAGATATGGGGATTATTTGGAGGGTTATTAGCTGGGAGTGGGGAGGGGGATAAATGGGGAAATGGTGGAAGGATTAAGAAGAATACTTGTTTGGTACAAAATAGACAGGGGGAAGTTAAGAACAATATGGAAAAGGGTGAAGACAATGAACTTATATGTATGACACATGGACATGAACTAAGGGGGTGGGATTGCTGGAGGGAAAGGGGTACTGGGCAGAGGGGAGCAAAGGGAAAAAATTGGGACCACTGGAACAACATAATCAATAAAATATACTTAAAAATAATTTTAAAAGAAAAAAAGAGTAGTTATAAATAAATGTTTCGGGACTTCCAGCCAAGATGGAGGTGTAGGTAGACAGACACGCTGCGTCTCCCTCCACAACTGAGAAGCAATACAACTACCTCAAAACTGTAGACAACCAGAAGTTCCAGAAATCCGAGCTGCATGGAAGTCCAACAAACAAAGATATAAAGAAGAAATACTCATTCAGACAGGCAGGAGGGGCAGAGCTGGGGTGGAGAGAATGTGGTGTGTTGGCAGCAGTGACAGCAGCTGTGACTGGCCGACAGAAAGCACAGTCACACATTAAGAAAAAAGTAGGGAGGGACATCTGGGGAACGGTCCGAGCCCCAGACAAGGCTGCACAGCTCACAGTTCTGGTTCCAGGGAAAACAAAGCCTCATTGCTTCTGACTGTGCAAAGCAGTGGGGGGTGGGGTGGCAGAAGAAACTGCTGGTCTCTCAGCAGACTCCATTTCTTTAGAAGGCCTCCATGGTCCTAGAATATCCACAAACCTACCCACTCTGGGAACCACAACCAGAGCAACAGCTAGAAGGGTGCCAGTCCCATACAGGAAGTAGGGCAAGTGCCTGGAAAAGGGGCAAGTGCTGAGCAAGTGGCATTGTTACCACGCAGACACCTCCCCCACGTACACCACAATGCGGTGAAACAAGTCGCCTGTCACTGACAAATACCTAAAGCTCCACTTCTTACAATGTGACAGGTGCAACAGCTCCACCTAAAACACAGAAGCAAACACAGGAAGATGTGAATTGAGAACACAGAGGTATCGCCCAAAAGAGGGAGCAGATCAAGGTTCTAGCGGGAGAACTAAGTGATGAGGAGATCGCCAACCTAACAGACGCAGAGATGAAAACACTGGTGATAAAGGTGCTCACATTGAGCATTGGCCTGCGGACCAAGTGTCGCTGGTTTGATTCCCATTCAGGGCACATGACTAGGTTGCATGCCAGATCCCCAGCTGGGGCTGCGTGAGAGGCAACCGCACATTGATGTTTCTCTCCCTCTCTTTCTCCTTTCCCCTCTCTCTCAAACAGATAAATAAAATAAATAAAGT
Organism: Furipterus horrens; assembly: GCF_987537825.1. NCBI lineage: Eukaryota > Metazoa > Chordata > Mammalia > Chiroptera > Furipteridae > Furipterus > Furipterus horrens. Next base: position 282,229 of record NW_028327210.1, read on the forward strand.
CACCCTTGTGAAAAATTAATTCATTAATTAATATTATAAAAAATAAATAAAGTTCTAAAAAAGAAAAGGTGCTCACAGACTTGACAAATACGCTTGACTATTGCAAATGCAGAAGGAAAGAAGTGAGGACTAGGCTAAGTGAAATGAATTAAAATATGCATGAAATCAATGGTGAAGGGAAGGAAACCAGGGTTCAAAGCAACAATCTGGAACATAAGGAAGAAATAAATAGTCAACCAGTAGAGAATGAAGAAACAATTTTTGAAAATGAGGAGGGGCTTAGGAACCTCTGGGACAACTTCAAACGTGCCAACATCCAAATCATAGGAGGGCCAGCAGCAGAAGAGGAAGAGCAAGAAATTGGAAACTTATGTGAAAAAAAAATAATCAAGGAAAACTTTCCTCATTTGGTGAAGGAAATGGACATACAAGTCCAGGAAGCATACAGAGTCCCAAGCAAGCTAGACCCAAAGAGGACCACACCAAGACGCATCATAATTAAAATGTCAAAGGTTAAAGATAAAGAGAGAATCTTAAAAGCAGCAAGAGAAAAGGACATAGTTACCTACAAAGGGGTCCCTATACACTATCAGGTGTTTTCTCCAAAGAAACTTTGTGAGCAATAATGGACTGGCAAGAAGTATCCAAAGTGATGAAAAGCAAGGACCTACAACCAAGATTATCCAGCAAAGCTGTCATTTAGAATGGAAGGGCAGATACAGTACTTTCCAGACAAGGTAAAGCTAAAGAAGTTCATCATCATCAAGCCATTATTATAGTAAATGTTAAAGAGACTTATTTAAGAAAAAGAAGAAGATCAAAACTATGAACATTAAAATGGCAACAAACTCACAACTATCAACAACAGGATCTGAGAAATAAGAACAAAAACAAGCTAAGCAAACAACCAGAATAGGAACATAATCGAAGATATGGGAATCAGTTGGAGGGTTATCAGCTGGGAAGGGGGAGGGGGAGAAATGGGGAAATGGTGCCGGGATTAAGAAGCATAATTGGTTGGTACAAAATAGGCCAGGGGATGTTAAGAGTCGTATAGGAAAGGCAATAGACAAAGAACATACAAGCATGACCCATGGACATGAACTAAGAGCGTTGGGACTGCTGGAGGGAAGGGGGGTACTGGGCAGAGGGGAGCAAAGGGAAAAGAAATGGGGACAACTGTAACAGCCTCATTAACGAGATGTAATTTTTTTTTTAATTGTGAATCATGATTTTGGTATCATGTTTAAGAAAACTGTTAAACCCAAGTTTTGAAGATTTTATTTTATTCTAAAAGTTATATATTGAGTTAATTTTTGTTTAAAGTATAAGATATTAAGGTCAAGATTCATTAATTTATGTATGGAGTTCCAATTTCTGAACATCATTCGTAGAAATGAGTATCCTTTCTTCATTAAACTACTTTTCCACCTTTGTCAAAAGTTGTTGGCTATACTTGTTTGAGACATATTCTAAACTTTCCACTATGGTTCATTGAGCTAGGTTTTTGTTCCTATGCCAATATACACGATCTTGACAGTGAGTCTCATATCTATAACTATTAACTGTAAGTGTTAATGTAACTATATAATAAGTCCTAAAACCAGGTGGTACAAAAGAAGAGCTGTTGTGCACGGGCTGATCTATAGTGCAAGACTATTTTTAGTGATCCTCTGGTGCCATTGATGCCACCCTTCAGGCGTGTTGGTTTCAGAACTGGTTGATTAAAGCTCTGCTGCAGTCTGAAAGTGGTCATCTGTGTGTTGGGCCTGGAGACTCTTTGGAGCATCTCCAGTGCGGGTCAAACTTAGCTGGCACTTTGGCAGGCTTCGACCACTTTGTACAAGTTAAAAGGTGATCTGTGTTTGCTTGCTACTCATGTTGGACTTGGAGGTACTTGGAAGAGGCTATACACTAAAAGCTGAGGCCAGCTGCCACTTTCCCTAGTCTTGTGGTTGCTTAGTACAAGCTGTTAAAGGACAAGACCGGTTGCCACTTATGCCAAGCTTGGGGCCACTTGGTGGGATTCACAATGCAAATCAAGCTTGGTCGCTGCTTGTGCTGGGCTTGAGGTCACTTGGCTGGAGCTACAATGTACATCGAGGCTGACTACTATTTGTGTGGAAGTTTTGTGGAACTTTGCTATTTGTGTGGGGGGTTTGTGGAACTTTGAGAGATTCTTTAGCATGAGTTGAGGGCAGCCACTCTTTGTCTGTGGCTTTTGGACTTCTCAGAGAGTCTGAAATGTGAGCCAAATGCAGCTGCCACTTGTGTGAGGTTTGCCGACCTTCAAGAGAGTCTGAGGCACTAGCTGATGGCAGCCACCAGTTATGCCAAACTTCAGAGCCACTTGGGAGATGCTACAAAGTAATCTTCAGTTGGTTGCCACTTAGGCTAGGTTTGGAAGTTCTTGGGAGAAGCTGCAGCGTGAACCGAGACGGGCTGGCATTTGTGCCAGGCTTGAGAGTCTTCAGTGGACACTACCATGCGAGAAGACTCCAGCTGCCAGTCGTGATGTGCTCAGATATGCTTGGTTAGAACTATACTCCAGGCCACGACTGGCTGCCTCTTACAACAAGCTGTGAGCTACTTGATGGGATTTACAATACAGGTTAAAACTGGTAGTTGGCTGTTCTGGGCTTTGGGACACTTGGCAGGAGCTAAAATACCTGCAATGGCTACTGCTTGTGTGGCATTTGTGGATCTTTGAGAGACTGTAGCATGAGCCCAGGGTAGCTATCATCTGTGCGAGGTTTGCAAACTTCTGAGAAAGTCTGCAGTGCAAACTGTAGGCAGCCACCACTTGTGTGAGGTTTGTAAATTTGGGAGAAAGTCCGCCTCATGGGCTAGGCAGGTTGCTTGTTTGGAGAAGTTGCCATGAAATGTTTGGCCAGGGGAGCAAGGAGGGTGGTGCAGAATCACAGGGAGTCGCCAGGGCAGGGAGAAGTGTTAACCAGGTTAGTGGAGAGAACACGTTTGGTACCCACCTGTGCAGGGCCAGCTGAGTGGCAAGAGAATTCAACCAAGTAACAATGACACATGCCAGAACTTCCTTCCTCGGAGATTTGCCCCAACCCCTGCCTTTTAAGTCCTCCCCTTGACATTCAATTAAGGTCTACCTCCTATGTTCCTGGCACTTTCTGAGCTGCACTGGAACTTAGAAGGAGTGAGTTTGTGCTTGGATCCTTTAAGAGCAGCGTATCTATCTCCCACAGCTTTTGTCTCTCAAATGCAATCTCTGCTGGTTTTCACAGACAGATATTATGGGGATTCCTCTTCATGTCACTGGTTACCTGGACTGGCGAGCTGGGTGTGGGCCTGGGATCCCCCACTTCTCAGTGTGGGTGGGGGATTCACTATTGAGCTTCCTCTCCTGTTTTATAATCACCACCCTGTGGGTGTGGACCTGCAGGGTCCACATATTTGCCTCTACTACCAGTTTCAACATGGCTTCTTCTTAATATTCTTAGTTACAGGAGTTCTGTTCAGCTCCTCTTCAAGTAGCTCTCAATGTCTGTTTTTCCATAATTTAGTTGCAATTTCAATGTGCTTATTGGAAGAGGTGAGCTCATAGTATACCTACTCTGCCGTCTTGTCCAAAATCAGGCTTATTCTTCTTAGTTTGCATGGAATTCTTTTTTCTACTATTTTATTTTTTTACATATCTACATCATTATTTATGAAGTAAATTTCTCATAGAATATAGATGGGATGATTTTGGTTGGTATTAATTTGACAGTCTCTGTTAGATGGGCCATTTATATTAAATACAACTATTTATAACTTAAGATTTAATTATGCCACTTTACTATTACCTTTCTTTTAGTTGGCTCCTTTTTTGTTCTGTTAAATCTCCTCTGCTTACCTGTGTGTTAGTTGAATTTTTAAAATATTTTCGTTTGAGATTGGCTCAAGAGAAATTAGCCATCTGAATACTACACCAAAAATATTCTAGAAATCGAACAGATTTTTAGGGACCTGGAAGACTGTAATAAAAGATCTAATGTTTTTGCACTTGGCTTATTTCTTCAAAGGGAGAGTAATGGAGAGTATCTGGGAAAGCATTCAAAAAATATTTTTTGAAAATTCTCCAAATTTGTTAAAAGACTGAAGTCTACGGACTAAAGAAGTTTAGGGAAATCCAAACAAGATAAACTTAATAAATCTCTGATAAGTTACATCATAGGCAAAATTTTAAAAATTGAGGAGTGATGTCACCAAGATGGCAGAATAGCAGATCACCAGCCCGCATCCCCCAAAGAAACAAATATTTCTCAGCCATCCATAGACCAAAATGACTTTGTGGTAGCTTTAAAATCTATGCAGAAGGTTGTGAAATCCCAGCGGAACCCAAGACTAAGGATGACTGCTTTCTGAAGGGAAAAACACACAGCAATGGTAGGCCGAACCATGGACTCTGCTATGGACAGAAAGAAGTCCTACCCTTCTCTTAACTCAGGTGTAGTTTTTCCCTTATGCGATCCCTTTGCCAACCAGGAGGAGCCATGACCATCTGTACCATCGGTAATAGGCTTGAGAATCGTGGACCCAACTATGTTCATTAAAGCAGTTCATAACTTGAGTGTAATAGCACTCTCTCAGAATCACAAGTCAATACTGTATGCACAGTGGACCACCCAAGAGACCCAGTAGAAATCACAACTATAGGTGTTCCCATAACAGGGATGTAGACCTCAGACAGGGTTGTACATGAAGCAATCCTGTGAACAGGCTTCAGTCCTCTGGGACAGCAATTATGGAGGCAATCACTTCAGTTTTGAGCAAGAGAGGTGTTCGCCAGCTACAATCATTCTGCGCAGACTGGATGATGTTTCAGTTCTTTCAAAGTTACATCAGCATAAGGCTCCCTGGATCTCAAACATCAGGCAACCATAATGCCCCAAGAATATTAATAAAGCTCCTGTAATCAATACTAAAATAAAATGGAGACCCATGAACTGCTTCAATAATAAAACAATACTTATAAAGGAGCTCAGTGAGCAGCAAAAGAACACAGGTAGATAACTAAAACTCAGGAAAACAAGATACACAAAATGAGAAATTTTCAAAAGAAACAGAAAATGTAAGATAGAATCAAAAATAAATCCTGGAGGGGAGCTGAACTAAAAATATACAATAGAGACCCACCTTGAGCATCTGTCTCACCGAGGAGGGGTGTCAATAGAGGGGCCTGAAGCTAGAGCCCCAACTCCCCACCTCACAGCTCATCCCACACCCCACCACCCTAGGAGTGCAGGACCCTGAGGAGCTTCATGTCCATGAACAAAATTTTAACAGGTTTGCAGGTCGTGCCAGTTTATCTCTTAAAAAAGATGTGGGAGAGACAAGAGAAAGATGGTGGCAGAGTAAATAGCAGTGTGGTCTGCCTGCTCCCATCGCGGAAGGACTTGGAGTATACACATGGAGCAGAGAGTGAGTGAGAGCAGCTTTCAGAGAGGGAGAACAGGGATGGGAGTGTGGGAACAGCGTGGGAGAGGCCAGTAACCATGGCCTGCACTCTCCAAGCAGAGTCACTGGGCTTCGTAGCCCAGCACCTCTGATGTACCAAAAGGGGCAGCTGCTGACCGGCTCATTAGCCGGGAGCTGCTTGGAAACTGCACTACCACCGTAGGCGTCCTGACCAGCGACATCCGGGAATGGAGTCAGCCAGAAGGTTTGGTGAAACAGTCGGAGGCACAGGAACACAGAGGCCAGCCCTGACTGCAAGGAACTGTGTGGATTAAGACTTGGTAGGGACCCCCGGGGCGGGCAGCCCTGCGCCCATGGGCGCATGCGCACAGAGGCTCTGCCAGACACAAATGCAGAACTGAGCTACAGAGAGGGATGCACATGGGGGAAACCTGAGGGACAACCTGGGATTTGGTAGGGACCATGGTCTGGCAGCCCTGTACCCACGAGCATGCACACACAAAGGTTCTGCCAGAAAAAACACAGACAGACCAGTGCTGCACTTTGGAAGCCACACAGAGACTTTTTTGGAAAAGGAGAGGAAAAAAGGCCCAAGACTGGGCAAGGACTATGGGCATGCACACCAGCTCATCGGCAGAGTAGAGTTGCTAAACAAAAATGAAGAGCACTACAGGGTACCACAGAACCAGTGGAGGGGGAGACCCCAACTCAGTGCAGGTCATAGCAGAGAGCTGTGGCAGACTCACGAGCGAGAGAATAGCAGCCCTAGAATTTAGCTATATCTCCTCACAGACAGAGAGCCGGAAAGGAAGATATGAAACCCATGGAACTCTGACCAGGGCCAGATCCAGAAAGAGATGAAAGCAGTAAAAACCAGATATTACTGGGGAAAATTCCACCATGGTATTTTTCGTGAGTTATTTTTTGTCCTCTCAGTTTATGCATTTTAAGTCACTATATCAGTTGTTATATTATAGTTTATTCCAAACATCATATGTTGCTCCCCCCTTGTATTACCCCACCTTAACCTCCGATCTCCTCTTCTTACTTTGGTCTTAAATTCTATCTTCTCTCCTATTTCTCTCATTCTGTAAGCTTAAATATGAAAAAAAAAAATTTTCCTCTCTTAGCATGGTTTTCACTCCTCATTCTTAGTATATCATCTCAGATTCACTTCCCTCACCTTTGGGCATCTCTTAAACTTTTCTTTCTTTCTTTTTACCCTCTTAGTCCCATCCCACTTATATCAACCATAGCCCAAAGGTTGTACTGGGGGAAAGCTCTTTCTTTGGTCTGTTTCCTACCTTCTCTCCCTCTTATTCTTATTCTTCCTTATGGTTTTTGTTTGCCTTGTTCATGCTCCCTCTTGCACTAAATATATAACATATAACTTCTGTATAAACGTAATACTATACACTTCCACTCTCTCACTTCATTCTACCCTCTCTGTCCCTTTTTCAACATACAATGTAAATATTACTTACTGTCTCACATTGCCGTGTCCCTACTCACTACTATTATTACTCCTCCACTTTCCCTCTCAAAAGTCATCTTCCTTTCAGTTAGCCAACTCTTATCTGCTTTTCCTTTAGTATAATAGTCTTAATCTCTTTACATCTATGTTAATGCTACCTCATTTGCTGCTGCTACAGTGATTATGGGTGGGGGATCTTTTGAGGGCATGGGTTTCTTGCCAGGGTTGTTTGTTTGTGTTTTAACATCATCTCCACAAAAGAATTGAACATGTGGTGGGAAGAGTGACTCTCAACTAGTGAGAGGAAAGGTTCCCCAAAAGAGCAATAGAACAACAACAAAAACTTAAATACCACCAGACAGCCTAAACACACAGCATAAAGGGAATTCCAAGAGCATCAAGCTCAGGAGATCGAAGAGACTGCAACACTGAATCCCCCAGGTCTCCTATTACAGAAGGTCATACCATGAAGGCAGGAAGTCAAAGCAGACAAATCTAAGAAATAAAAACAAACAAGAAGAGGCACCTAAAATGGGGAGACAAAGAAACAAACCCCCAATGGGAACAAATAAAGGAGGAATAGCCAGAAAAAGAGCTAGATGAAACAGAGGCGAGCAAACTATCAGACATGGAATTCAAAAGAATGGTTATAAGGAAGCTCAATAAACTTGACAAACTCAGAGAAAACTACAACGAACTCCAAGGGAATTGCAGAAAAACTCCAGGGAAACTATAAAGAACTCCAGGGAAGCTATAAGGAACTTACTGAGAACTACGCCAGCATTAAAAAGGACATAGAAACTAGTTATAAGAGCCAGGAGGAAATGAAGAATACAAGTTATGAACTGAAGAACACAGTAGAAGGAATCAAAAGCAGGCTAGAAGAAGTAGAGGATTGGATCAGCGAGCTGGAGGACAAGGTAGAAAAAAATTCCCAGACAGTGCAACGGCAACAACAACAACAACAACAACAAAACACTGAAAAAGAATGAAGAAGGTATAAGAGAGCTTCAGGACAACATGAAACATAACACTATCCATATCATAGGGATACCAGAGGGAGAAGAAGGGGAGCAAGGGATAGAAAGCGTGTTTAAAAAGGGAATGACAGAAAACTTCCCTGACTTGAGGAGAGGAAGACATCATGCAAGTCCAAGAAGCACAGATGGTCCGAATGAAGATTAACCCAAAGAGGCTCACGCCAAGACTCATCGTAATTAAAATGGCAACATTCAAAGGCAAAGAGAGAATCCTAAAGGCAGCAAGAGAGAAACAGTCAATAACACACAAAGGAGCTCCAATAAGACTATCAGTGGAATTCTCAACAGAAACACTACAAGCCAGAAAGGGATGGCAAAACATATTTCAAGCAATGAAAAACAAAGGCCTACAACCAAGACTGCTCTACCCAGCGAGGCTCTCAGTCAAGATGGAAGGTCAAATAAGGAGTTTCCCAGGCAAAAGAAAACTAAAAGAATAAACTTCCACCAAACTGGCATTGCAAGAGATGCTAAAGTGACTGGTTTAAGAAGGTGAAGGAAAAGAGAAAGAGAGAAGAAGAAAGGTACAAAGGGGGGGGGAGCACAATGAATAAGTAACTATCTATAATAACCTTAAAAGTAAATAGATTAAATGTTCCAATAAAAAGGCATAGGGTAGCTGAGTGGATAAGAAAACATGACCCACATATATACTGTCTACAAGAGACCCACCTCAGAACAAAAGATCTACACAGACTAAAAATGAAGGGATGGAAAAAAGTATTTCAAGAAAACAGACATAAAAAAAAAAAGCGGGGATAGCAATACTTATATCAGACAAAATAGATTTCACAACAAAGGCCATAAAGAGAGACAGAGAAGGACATTTCATAATACTTAAAGGAACAACACATCAAGGAGATATAACCCTGGTAAACATATATGCACCAACATAGGACCACCCAAATATATAAAGAAAATCTTGCAAGACTATGAGGAGAGTATCAACAGCAACACAGTCATAGTAGAGAATTTTAACACCTTGTTATCACCAGTGGACAGATCTTCAAGCAAAGAAGCACCAAGGATATTGAGGCATTGAACAACACTCTAGGTCAAATGAACTTAGTTGATATATATAGAGCCTTTCACACCAGAGAAGCAAAATATACATTCTTGTCAAGTGCACATGGAACATTTTCAAAGAGAGACCACATGGTAGGACACAAAACAAGCCTCAACAAATTCAAGAAAATTGAAATTATATCAAGCATCTTCTCAGATCACAATGGCTTAAAATTGGAAATCAACCTCAAGGGAAAAACTCAAAAACACTTAAACACGTGGCGAATGAATAACATGATATTAAGTAATGAATGGGTTAACAATGACATCAAGGAAGAAATCAAGAAGTTTCTGGAAACAAATGATGATGAATACACAACAGCCCCAAACCTATGGGACACAGCAAAATCAGTCCTGAGAGGGAAGTTCATAGCAATACAGGCTTACCGAAAAAGGACAGAGGAATCCCCAATAAAAAATCTAACCCTACACCTACAAGAACTAGAGGAACAACAACAAACAAAGCCCAGAGTGAGAAGAAGGAAGGAAAACATCAAGACCAGAGCAGAATTAAATGACATAAAGACTCAACAAACAATTCAAAACATCAATAAAACCAGGAGCTGGTTCTTTGAAAAGACAAACAAAATTGACAAACCTTTAACCAGGCTCATCAAGAAAAAAAGAGAGAGAACCCAAATGAACAAAATCAAAACTGAAAGAGGAAAAATCACAACTGATACCACAGAAATACAAAAGATTATAAGAAATTACTACAAACAACTATGTGAAAAGAGATAGGAATGATATGAAACCTGGATGAAATGGACAAATGTCCGGAAACATATCATCTTCCAAAACTGAATCAAGAAGAAACAGGAAGCCTAAGTAGACCAATAACCAAGTGTGAAATTGAAGCAGTAATCCAAAAACTCCCGGCACACAAAAGCCTTGGACTGGATGGCTTTACAGGTAAGTTTTACAACACATTCAGGGGAGAACTAACTCCTATCCTTCTCAAACTACTCCCAAAAATCCAAGAAGAGGGAAGACTCCCAAAATCTTTCTATGAAGCCAGTACTACCCCAATTCCAAAACCAGGTCAAGACACAACAAAGGAAGAAAACTACAGGCCAATATCGCTGATGTACATCGATGCTAAAATCCTCAACAAAATATTGACAAACCGGATCCAGCAGCACATTAAAAAGGTCGTCCACCACGAGCAAGTGGGATTCATCCCAGGCATGCAAGGATAGTTTAATATTCACAAATCAATAAACATAATGCACCACATAAACAAAACGAAAGACAAAAAAAAAAAAATCACATGATCATATCCATAGATGCTGACAAAGCATTTGATAAAGTAAAACACCCATTTTGATGAAGACACTCAGAAAAATGGGAATTGAGGGAGCATACCTCGACATAAATAAAGGCCGTATACGAGAAACCTGAAGCCAACATCGTATTCAATGGGCAAAAACTGAAACATTCCCCCTAAGATCAGGAACAAGACAAGGATGTCCACTTTCTCCTCTCTTATTCAACATAGTTTTGGAAGTCCAAGTTACAGCAATCAGAGAAGAAAAATAAATAAAAGGCATCCAAACTGGAAAAGAGGAAGTAAAGCTATCATTATTTGCAGATGACATGATAGTGTACATAGAAAGCCTTATAGATTCCACCAAAAAACTACTCTGCCTAATAAGTGAATTTGGCAAAATAGCAGGGTACAAAGTCAATATTCAGAAATCAAAGGCATTTCTGTACACCAACAATAAAATGTTAGAAATAGAAACTAGAAAAAAACCCATTTGCTATAGCAACAAGGAAAATAAAGTACTTAGGAATAAACTTAACCAAGAAGGTAAAAGACCTGTACTCGGGAAACTACAGAACACTGAAGAAAGAAATTAAGGAAGATACTGATAAATGGAAGCATATACCATGTTCACGGATGGGAAGAATCAACATCATTAAAATGTCCATACTACCCAAAGCAATTTATAGATTTAACACAATCCCTATTAAAATATCAACGACATATTTCACACACCTAGAATAACTACTTCTAAAATTTATAGGGAACCAAAAAAGACCACGAATAGTTGCAGCAATCTTGAGGAAGAAGAACACAGTAGGAGGACTCACAATGCCTGATATCAAACTGTACTACAAAGCCACGGTGATCACGACAGTCTGGTACTGGCATAAGAACAGAAATATAAATCAGTGGCACATAGAGAGCCCAGAAATAAACCCACGTCTCTATGGTCAACTAATATTTGACATATGGGGAAGAAACATAAAATGGAGTGAAAAGAGCCTCTCCAACAAATGGTGCTGGGAGAACTGGACAGGGACATACAAAAATATGAAACTAGACCACCAACTTACACCACACACGAGAATAAACTCAGGATGGATCAAAGACTTAAATGTAAGCCGTGACACCATAAAAGTCCTAGAGGAAAACATAGGCAGGGAAATCTCAGATACTCAATGTAGCAACATTTTCACCAACATATTTCCTAGAGCAAAGAGGAAACAAATGGGAGCACATCAAACTAAAGAGTTTCTGCTCGGCAAAAGAAAACATCAGCAAGATGAAAAGTGAACCAACCATATGGGAAAACATACTTGCCAATGTTACCTCAGACAAGGGTTTGATCTCCAAAATATATAAAGAACTTATAAGGGTTGGTGAAATATGGGGTGGTCTTCGGGCTTCACTTTAAAACTGGATTCTCTTTTCTATCCTAATGGCTTGGACATAAAGGGCCCAGAGGTGTGTGTGTGTGGGGGGGACTAAAATACTCCCCTCAGCCCAAAATTAGTACAGTGGACAAAAGGGCTCCGGACAGGTGTGATGTGTCTTGCACACCCTCTGTGAAAAAAGCCTTTTTCTTTTTCCTAAAGTGGCACATGGAAAAATTGTCTTCGGTAAAGATTTATTTCATTTACTTACAGCACATGGGCATGAGGACTAAGGGAGTAGGAGGTGAGCAGATTGGAAAGGTGCCTGGCAAGCACACAGTAGGTCTGCAATAAATATTAGCCAAGCAGGATTTCTTGGGCTGTATCCTGAGCCCCATTCTCTCTCCTCCCTAAACCCTTCCTCTCACTTCTATTCTCTCCCAGAACTTTGACTTCTTCTGTAATGATTCCCAAATGTATTTGCAGCATGGAACTCTTTCCTGAGTTTCACATTCCTGTAGCCATATGTCCCTTGTTAATAATAAATATAAAGTTTATGAATAAACCATGTTGATTGCTAATAAGCCCTCTTCCCTTAGAAGCAGCACTTACAAGAATGTTCTTGACTTTTTATTTGAGCCAGTCCAAGTTTATTTATTTGAACAGTCCACTTCAACACAGGTGTCCAGCTCTAGTTGTAAACTGGGAGAGGAGCATGAAAGGTTGGGGAAGGAAATTAACAGTGTGTGTAGGACTGCCTCTGAATTTCTGCTTGTTATCCAAAGCAGGTGTATATTCAAAGATAGCTCTACCCTTCAACCCTTATCACCTTCCTACCACAAAGTCATGAACACTGGGATTGTTGAGAGTGTGGTCAAACATGTGATCTCAAGGACCCTGACAACAGGCTATAAATGCTCCAGAACAGGAGACATATTCTGGTGATAAATAGCTACCTGGCACTTTGTTAAGGCTCCACATGCCTTAACCCACTTAAACATCATTATCAACTCCAAGGTGAGTGCTGACAATAGTCACATTTTCAGGTGGGTTCACGCTGGAATAGTAAAAGTTGCTCAAGATTACACAGCTAGAAAGTAGAGGAACAAGAATATGAACACGTACTGTCATACTCCAGAGCCTCACTCTGTTCATCAAGGTTCCTTAACCCCAGCACGAGTGACATTTGGAGCCAGAAACCTGTGCTGTGGAGGACCTCCTGTACACTGTAGGATGTTTAGCAACACCACTGGCCTCTACCCACTAAATGTCAAAAGCAAACCCCAAGTGGTGACAATCAAAAATGTCTCCAACATTGCCCAATGCCTCCTAGGGAGTAAAATTACCTCCCATTGAGAATCCCTGCTATAGATGGGAGTGGGCTAGTTTAGAGATTAAATAAGTTGCCGATCAATGATAACTAGTAAAGAGTCCAACCTGTATTCAAACCTAGCATGACTTGATGCCATATATTATGGCATATTAATCAATATGGCAGAAAAAACAAGAGCCTCCTCCACCACCACCCCCCAAAAAAAGAAAGAAAGGAGGAATAAAAGAAAATAAATAAGATGATTCTTTTCAAATGATTTGCTTTTGTTTAAAGCAAAAGAAAGAGAACAGAAGTAGTCCCTAAAGACTGTTAAAGAAACAGACTGTCAAAGATTGTTTTAAGAAAAAGAGTCTCTAATGTACTTAAACTTAACTAAGAGTACGCAGGAACATTCTATGAAGCAGTGTTTCCCAGACTCAGCTGTGTATTATAACGTCCCAGGGAGCTTTAAAAATACTGATATGAGTCCCAGCCCCAGGAGATTCTCATTTAATTGGTCTAGGATGTGGCCAGTGTTTAGGGATTTTTAAAGCTCTCCATGTGTTGCCCGCATGAATCCAAAGCTAAGAACCACTGCTATAAACAATTAAACTAACCTTATCAATTATGCATATTAAATTGATTATATTTCTTTAGCTTAATAGAAAACCAAATGGTTACTTAATAAACTGACTATGTACACTATTCTCAACATCCATTGAGCTACTGATCATCAAATTTGTAGACATCCATAGCATTCTATAGCCAGAAGGGAAGTATTCTCTAGTTCCTAACCTTTGGGCCATCTAGCCTCCCATCATTATTTGCAATAGAAAATGAGCAAAAAAACTTGGAAAGGATATTTGTTATTTCATAATTTTTACAACATCGTAAAAACAAATTTTAGTTATTGGATAAAATCTGGTTTAGAATGGTTTTGAGGCTCTAAACATTCTTTTTATTATTCCAATATGTTTGACTGAGTGGTTTTTTCTAAAAGTTAACCTTGTCTCTACTATCATGAATAATCTAGAACTCAGTAGATGCATCAGTTTCTAATATGTGATTTATTCAGATGACAATAGGGCCTTATAGGTTTTCGTTAAGATAGTCTTCAAACTATGGAAATGATAACCATTTTTCTCAGCGAGCTTTCTGTCACAAAGACCAGGGAATCTTGTCTAATATGAACATAACCCTGCTGTTCACTCCAAGTATACTTCTTTTCCTTCCCTGGGCAATCTACACCTGCACATAAGCAATAAAACAGTGTGTGCGTTCTGATCATTTCTCCAATACCGATGACCTTTTCTAATCACACTGGACAAAAACTTGTCTAGCAATTTGCATTGATTCTTAGAAGACGGTCATTTCTCAAACACGCATCTAAATGTAGGTCATTTCTCACATACTGATCCATGGAATCTGCAAGGTTCTTCAGAATTAAACAAAAGAAACCAAAAATTATGTCCCGTTACAAGTTATCTTTCAATCACTACTCTGAAGATTAAGGGGTGGGTTTGCTTATTCTGTTTTGTGGTTTTTGCCCATTTTGTTGGGGCTTTTTTGGAGTAAGAAGAAGGCTGGGAAGTATAAAAACCTTTCCCCAGCCCTGTAAGTTTATAAATACCTTTCAAGAGTTGGATGGAGCTCAATAAGCTATGGTAGAAATGCTCTTCAAAAGAGTCTATACTTCCGTAATGGCTACCATTACATTGGAGCCTTACTTTAGACACCAGAACTCAAAATAGCACTGACTCTGGGTAGCAGCAATATCTGAATTTATCTAACACCTAGATTCCCAGAGAGTTATGTGTAACTTAATTACATTTAATTCTGTTTTACTTATACAAACGGTCCACTATATCCTGCAGTTAACTCTTTCATTTAAAACAGATGAGGGCAGAGAGCACAAATGCTTACTTCTTTTGAGTCTCCATTGCATCTATTAACCTGGTCTATGTTTAAAATATGCTTTTGTGTTCAAAATACGTGCTATTTCTTGGTTGTCAGAGGTAAATGATTCTTGCATCACAAATGATTATTCTCTAATTTCTGCTTTTCCTTGTTCCATTGCTCCTTCTAAACTAGAGAGAAATTTAGACCAGGATAAAGCCTATGAATGGAAAGGATGAAGTGACAAGGAAAAAGAATGGTGCAGATGTGAGCGTGGGTTTTTTGATGACTGTTGATTACTTGACTCTGGCTTTCAGTTTCCATCGATTGGTTGGGGTCGACTGGATTGACTACCATTATGCTTTGTTTCTGAGAGTGAGCATTTTATTTTCCGTGCAGCAGCATGCCCCTCGTGCATAGGTCATTTCCCTGAGACCTCAAGTATCCAGGAAACAGTCAAGAGCTAGGAAATAAGTCTGAACACTTCTGAGCATCCAAAATAGATATGGCCATTTCCCCACTGTCCAAAACCTTACATAAAGTGGTAAGCCCTTTAGAGCTCCCTGCACGTAATTCTCGTAAACTGAACTGTGTGAGTTTCTAACGAGGCATGTTAGAAGCAGCACATTTCTTAGGAGGTTCGCAAGAATAAGGCTGCCAAAGCCTGAGACACTGGCAACCACGAAATGGCACCTGAGAGACAGCAAGAGAGAAAAAGACCAAACAACAGCAACAAGATAGAAAACCTGACAAAACAAGAATCAAGGAATCAAAACTCAGATATCTGATCATGCCTTGTAGAGGCAAATAACCCTATAGTTGGACTGCATGTAAGGGCAACATTGTATTCTAATGGGGAGAGATTGAGTCATGGTGACAAAACTGAGAAAGCCAAGAGTAAGATACACCCAGGAAACTGTTGGAGGGGGCAGAAAAGTATGCAATATGCTTTAGATCTATAGCCAACATCGTTTTGCAGTTGTTTTTGTGTTTAAGTGAGCGAAGATCATGGGGGGAAATGATATCTTAATTCTTAACCAGTTAACAGTTTTTAACGAAAAACCCATTCTTATTTAAATGATTTAAATAAGTCATTTAAATATGCCACATCCTCCGTAACATGCTGGATACATTAGGCATTACTGTATTTCGAGCAAAGCATGAAAATCTCTTTAGAAGTGTCGTGTTCTACGAAGTGTCACCATTACAGCAATGGAAGGAGAGACAGAGAGAGGAAGAGATACAGAGAGACAGAGATTCCAAGTTCTGTCAGGGTTATTACAGTTCCATCTTCCTTGCGTTTCTTTTCCAGCCACATGTGCTTTCCATTTTGACATAGTTACTAACACAATATTTAATTCATTCTGCTTTTATTTTATTTACTATCCACCAGACTTATCTTTCCATGTACCTCCATAATAGTCACAATTTTCATTTTGATGGCTGCCATGTTCCTAAATTGCTTCCAACTTCACTAATTATCCATAAGAACTAGTGTAATAAATAAACATCTATACATATATAGCTATTATGTGCTTTTGTAGTTCTGAATTACAAATGTACCTAAGGTAGAGTAAGAAACGTACCTGAAGAGTGACCAGCTTTACAAGACTGTGGTAAAAATAAGGTCAAAACACTAATCAAAGCCCTCCTCCTAAGATTAGCAGTAATCTAACCCCTGGAGATCTGTTCTCCCACTGCTCTGCATTGCCCAAGATCCTGGGGATTCATTCAAATTCTTCACTGAGAGAAAACTAGGTACTTACACCATCTGGCGGACACTTCGTGACACTGCTTCAGTTAGTCCTGTACCGTGGCCCCGACGACCCCATGCACCTCATGGGCAACATGCACGGCTCTTATACTGGGAACACTCCTTGCCCACCTGTGAAGGGGGCCCGGTGGGCATTAGCATTCCTCTACTAACAGAAGAACACAGAGAAGCTCTGAGAAGTGGTTCCCTGACCAAGGCGTCACAACCAGTAAGGGACAAAGGCAAACGTTTCATCCCCTAAAACAAACCGTTGTCCATTTCATCACATGATCTCATCATGCCAAGCAAAATCTGAAAATATTGGTGGGGGGGCACTATTCACCTGATTTTTTAACTGTGAGGGACACACTGTACCATATATATAGGTCTGCTTCTGTATCATAACTTTTAAAATATCTTGTGAAAACAGAAAACATACCATATGTGAAATGATGCTCCAAAACACCCTTACACATTATTGGGCTCAAATAATTTTAGTCAGTTGAAATTAACAGTGTTATTCTTTTCCTTTTCATTGAATATATTGGGGTGACACTGGTTAACAAAATTATACAGGTCTCAGGCGCACGGTTCTACAGCACATCATCTGTACACTGTATTGTGTGTTCACCACCCCAAGTCAAGTCTCCTTCCATCACCAGGTACCCTCTTTGCCCTCCTCCACCTCCCTAGACCTTCTCCCCCTTGGAAATCACACTGTTGTTGGTGTCCATGAGGTTTTTTCCTCTCTCCTATTTGCTCAGTCCCTCTACCCAGCCACCCAACCACCCCCAGACAGCTGTCATCCTGCTCTCCATCTATGAGTCTGTCTCTATTTTGCTTGTTAGTTCAGTTTGTTCATTACATTCCACATAAGAGTGAAATCGTATGGTAATACTTAGAGATTAACATAAAAAACAACGTGAAAGAATCGAGTTGGAAATGCAGTCTCCAAACAACACATTATGGAACTTCAGATGTGTAGTTACACTCATTTCCATGTGATGATATGTCACTGCAGCCTATGGCTGTGAGATGAATTCACTTCCTATTTGCTTTTGAAAGTGTTTCTCCAGCAATAACTCTGTATAGCTGAGCCCTCTGCTGGATGGAAATGGGTACCACTTTGTGGAGCTGTGCAGAGATGTGGTGTGTTATAATTCCATCTATTTAGGCAGAAATTTTCATTACTTGAAGTCTGAGTAATATTTCATAAATTAGTTGGCTCCATCCCACGCCATTCCTCACTCATCTTTATAAGTTACCGGTAAAGAATCTCATCTACTGAAGATTCAAAATACTGTTAACGATTAGGTCAGTACTGTTTATCTGCTGATACTGACTTGTTACTTCCAAAAAAAGTACTCATGAATTAATATAATAACATAAATACAGATTAATCTTTTTGGAGTCTCCCGTGGTTCAAGAAAATGCATCATGAAGCCTCTCATTAGAGTATTTAAGTTTGCAAATATCCAAAGAACCACAAGTATCATCCCATTTAATTTCATTGGGCCATTAAGCAAGTGTTCATTCCCAGGTGGTATGCTATGTTTCAAAGACACAGAACCAAATAAGGCATAGCCCCAGTTCTCAGGAGTTTTACCATGGAACAGAAGATGCTGAGAAGGAAATGGACAATTGTGGAGTAACACACGTCATGAACACTGGGCATAGCTCAGATGCCCCTTCATTGAAGGACTTGCTTCAGCCTCAGAAAGCCACCTCACCCAACACCATGCCCCCTTCCCGGGGCTCCTGTCCAGTGACTGCTGCCTATGAGAGAACAAAGGCCCTGACATCTCAGTCTAACTTGGACAACTGAGAAAGGCCATTTTAGCTCCTGAGATGCCTGCGGGTTCCACAGAGGCTGTTGTTAGGCCACATCCAAGTTCAACTCTTCTCTCTAGCCCAGTGCTTCTCAACTGGGGGTGATTTTGCAGCCCCCCTCCCCCAGCCGCATACTTGGCAATGTGGAAACAGTTCTGGTTGTCACAACTTGGGGAAGGAGAGTGGTGTGTGGGTGCTACTGACATCCAGAGGGTAGAGGACAGGGATGCTGCTAAACGTCCACAATTAGCAGCCCCACCGTAAAGCATTACCCATCTAGGTCAATATGCCAGCAGTTGAGAAATCCTGTCTACCCAGTCCTGCTTCTTTCATTTCCCTTTCATAGGTGTTGGCCCCGAGGTCATTCCTTAATAAACATCCTGCACACTAAATTCCGTTGTTGAGTCAGCGTTTGGAGGAACGGTTACAAAAGGATCTATAACAAGAACCCATTTTGGTTTTATATGTGTGTATATAAGCAAGAGAGTGGCATGTATGTGTTGAAATGTATTAGTATAACACAAACCTGGAAGGACATACTCTAAAGATGAAGAGCCGGTATTTTACAGTAATGGGACCGTGTCTTGTTTCCTTTTGTGCTTAAGTGCCTGGTTTCTGAGATTTGTGTATTTCTTCTTGTGATCTGTTCTGTGCAGAGAGCACATGTTACTTTTGCAACTTGGGGAGGGAAAGTGGGGTAATTGCAAAGAAAGAGGGCATGGCCAATAGTATCAAACATTGCAGAGAGGCCAAATAATGCCAGATAATAGCTAGGAAGAAGCCAGCAGAGAGCCTCGGGGAGGTGGCTGTAGAAGGCGAGGGAATCAAAGTAGGTCGTTTTCTACAGCAGTAGGACCACAAAGAGAAGTTGAAGAATAGAAGAGTAAGGTGCAGGAGATGAAAAGTCGACCAAACCGATTGCCAAGATCAGAGCCTGGACGAGATTGATGCAGACGCAAAAGGAGCTGGGGAGAAGACATGTGCTGATGTAAGACAGAGGTGTGTAATTGGGCAAGGTGCGTGTGAGGGCGTGGGTTTGGATGCCAAGAACACAAGAATGGATTGGCCCAGGCAGAAGCCAAGAGCCCTCTTCTTCTAAAACAAGACGCACGGTCATTACGGAGTTCAGATGGCAACACATTTTGAAGTGATAAATTCTGCAACTGGTCATCTTCAATTTTTCAGTAGGAGGTGAGGTCGTCCACTGAAAGAGCGTCTGGGTGGCGGGACAGGAGTTTGCCAGGAAGGTGAAACGGAAGGGAAACGAGCGACCCAAAGCCCTGCCTGAGAGGGCATGCTCCTAGGAAACTTACCTTTCCTTTACCCAGTTTCAAAGTAAAATCTCAGGAGTGTTAGCACTACCGACATCACCGAGGCCAGGGAACGGGCTCCCAACCAGCGCTTCTCTACAACACTCAGGTGGCAGAGGGCTCCCGGAGGGCTCTAAAAGGCCCACCTGGCAGGATCAGCCACACCTGTACATCTCCACGGGGCTTTTGGGCACTCAGTATCACAGTCTGGGATTATTCTGTGCTACTTCCTGCTTTAGGGAACGGTGTCTGAAGATTTCCTTGCCTTGCCGTGGGGTTTCAAGAAGCTGTACAACCTCTCGCCGGGTCTTCTGGCATATCTCAATCTGATCTCCAGCTGCTGGGACTTCTCCAGAGTATAAAAAAGAGGGCATGTCATGCTGCAGCTGGAGCCTCGTTTTCTCCTAGCTCTCCCGGACACACCTGTCCACCCCCAGGACACGCTGATATGAGATCATTGTTAGCATATGGTCTTAATAGAGCGTGGAATTTTTAGGTGCTTTGTTAAAAGAAATGGTTCTCAACTGGGAGTAATTTTGCCTCCATGCCAAGGGGAGATTCGGCCATTTTGCTGAACATCCTACAATGCACAGGGCAGCTTCCACAACGAAGAATGATCTGTCCCCAAATGTCAATAGTGCTGAGGGTGAGAAACCCTGCTTTAAAGAGTTCCTTATCTGCAAGGACCTTTTCTTTTTTAAAATCCTCACTCCAGGATATGTTTTTAGTGATGAGAGAGGGAGACGGAGAAGGAGAGGGAGAGGGAGAGAAGGAGAGAGATTGATTGGTTGCCTCCTGTATGCACCCCGACCAGGAATCAAATCTGCAACCTATTGGTGCAGGGGAGACACTCCATCAACTGGGCCACCCAGCCAGGGCTGCAAGGACCTTTTTAAAGTCTTCCTAAAACCCATATAAGGGTTATTTTTAATTTGAAATTAGTGTCTAAAATAAATCAAAGAAAATGCCAGATGAGAGTGACGAATGGTAGGATTTATAAATGTCCACAAGATGGCACTGAAACACAGACGAAAATTCAATCTTCTCCAGCCTCCATTTCAGAATGCAGTTTCTCACTCACCCTGGTCAGCTTTCTAGGGTAACAAAAGCCCATCCTTTTTCTAAAGGGCTTGTCACTTTTTTGTGCCTAGTGTTCCCTACCACCAGTATTTTCATGCAAGTGAATTAAAATGATTAATGACTAAAACTTAGCCTGGAACATAAAAAGAACAGGGCCACCTACTCGATCAGCTACAGAATTTGCGGGAGAATCTGCTAGCTTCTTGCCTTCTTTTTAGCTTAACATTTAGCTGGACACCTGGCTAGCAGACATTTCCAAGACTCCAGTACCCTTAGGATGGTCAAGTGACAAAGCTCTGGCCACAAGTGGGATTTAAGCAGAAGTGTTGTTGGAGACTTCTGGGTAATACCCTTAAAGAAGTGGTTCTCAACGGGGGGGGGGTGACTTTGCCCCTAGGGGACATTTGGCCATGCCTGGGACATCTTTAATGGTCACAACTGGAGGATGCTAGTAACCTGTAGTGGGTAGAGCCCAGGGATGCTGCTAAATATCCTACAATGCACAGGACAGCCCCCCAAACACAGAATTACCCAGCTTCCAATGTAAATTGTGCCCCGGTGGGAAAATGCTACCTCAGAGGAACAGGGCATGCCACGGCTTCCCATACCTCTCTTCCCACTGGCTGTGACGGTACAGTGGTGCACCATCTTGGTCCATGTGGGCCAAGGCAACAAATCAGGGAGCATGAAGCTACAAGATAGGTGGCATCTGAGTCCCTGAGCCAGTGAATCTACCTTACCACTCTGAACACCTTCCACCCAGAGACAGAATATATACACACACACTCATGGCACTATAGTCCACATACTCGTAGTACTCCAGTAACTGCTCTACCTCAAACATATCTACTCTAGACCTGTCTGTTCTGCCTTACCCAGGAGGCCCTTGGCATTTTCTCCCTCCTACTTACCCCTATTTTTCTCATGGTCCTTCTCCCCTGATGTGGCCTCTTCCCTAAGGCAGATATTTCAACAGCCCCCAACTGATTTATCAGCCTCACTCCATACCTGACCTTTCCCAGAAGATACTACACTCCTAACCACTCCCCATACACCCCCACCTCCACCCCCATTCTATCCATAGATATTTCATTTTACCCCACATTCATTTCTTAAACAGAGCAAAACTACTAAAAAATGTCAGTATCATGAAAGAGCAATAAAAAAATCTGGGGAACTGTTCTAGATTGCAGGAGACTAAAAGATGGCAAAACGAAATATATGGATTGTGGATAGGGTAGAAACGAGTGGCAGTAGAGGCCATTATGGGATAGTTAAGGAAAATTGAATATGAATTGCATGTGGAAGAATGTCCTTGTTCCTAGGAGATGCATACTGAAGTATTTAAGATTGAATATCATGGTGTCTGCAACCAACTTCCGAATGGTTCAGCAAAATAAGGATTATTTTATATAATAACTACATATTCATAAGTTTAGTCAGTTGGGTGCTAGATAGATTTTAGATAAAGCAAGATGGCAAAACATTAATAATGGGTAAAACTGGATAAAGGGTCTATGAGTACTCATTGTACTGATTTTCCTTTGGGTTTTATTTTTTCCCAAAATATAAAGGGCTAATAGAACATCACTTGAAGAATGTTTTTCATAATACACGTGCTTCTGCTGTAGTCCAAAACCAAGGAATCAAGACTTTTCCTGGGTGGGACTTGGGAATCTGCATTTTAAAAGTCCTAGCGCCCCAAGTAAGAAACACGCCTGTGAAACTGCATCTCAGACCCGCCTCTGCCTCCTCTGGTCCTGGATTTCCTTCAGAACTTAAACCTTGACACTAGTTATTTTTGACAATGTTGAAAGCAGGTGCAGCTAGGGATTGGGGGTGGTGAGAAGAGCAGTGAACTGAGGATATGTTCGGGAGCACTCCAGTATTTTAAGATGGGCAGACAAGGAGAATTCCATGAGACATCAACAAGGAAGGGCCAGGGAAGTAAGATGGTAGAAATGCCAGGAGTGCACGTATATACTTCAAAAGAGGATAGAGATAGATGACAAGGCATTCTAGGTGCGCCTGCTCTAGAAGTTGCATCAGGATGAGGAAAACTAAGTTGTTACATCAGTTCAGAAATGGGTCATTTGATGCCAGAGTAGATTTTCTTGGCCAGCCCTCTCTTCCTTCCAGTTGCCAGTATGTGCCGTGGGACTGGCTGAGAGAGCCACCTGATATCTCGGACGGGAGAAATTTCTTTTCCAAAAAAAGCAAGGTCTCTGGGAGAGAGATGCTATCAAGCCCCAGAGAGAAAGTTTAGCAGTTAAGGGGGGTTTCCTTTGCTTCTTCCTCCTGCTGAATTCTGGGACGGGATTTATAGTTCTTGGGAGGCAGTGTACAAAACCACCTCAGAGTCACAGAAAATACTCCTGTTTGACATTTGAGAGTGAAGCGGTTGGGGATCATGGAGCCTGGAATCTACGGCTCCTAGAATTGGGTGGTAGTGAGAGTGTTAAATACAAGCTGTGAGACTTGACGAAGGGAAGTAAAAACCTACCACTCCTTCACCAATTGACTCCATCACAGCTGGGGTTTTACAGCCCCAGTCATAAGGGGCACCCTTTCTCGCTCTTACTTGCCCCGCTAAGACGTGTGTGGACCCAGGTATGGATAAATCCTCTTCACTTTCAGTGGAGCTCAGTGAGGCATTTTTAAAAATGTAAAGTGAAAGGAAGGATACAAACAGAAGTTAACAAAGGAAGTGTAGAACAGTTGGTCAGGACAACGGTCCATTTGATCCATTATTCCCATAGCAGACGAGCAACTGCTCCAGAACACAAATCTCACCCTGAAAATGCCAGGCTCAGACCTTTTAAGTGTTTTCCATTGACCTCAGAAAAGAGTCCAAAATTGTAAATGACACACAAGGCCTTTCTGATACTAGCTGACGTTTGGCTTTGTCACCCATCACTTCTCTTCACCCACTCTACACTTCCAGTTACCACTTTTGTATCTGTATGGCCACTGAAATCAAGCACAGTAGTTAAGAGTACAGACTCAGAATCAGGCTACCAGGCCTTAATCTCAGACGTGAGCAAGACTCTGATCCTCTCTGCCTTCATTTCTTCAGTGACAAAACGAGGCTACCAACAGAGGTGCTTTAAGGATCAGATAAGAGGCCTGCCACAAAGTCAGCACACAATACATGTTAGCTGTTCCTCAACAAACAATGATTGGCTGACTGCCTGTCACGTCCATTTATCCCATGCTACTCTCACCTAGAGGAAGGCAGACATGTAAACAGGACATTATCATACGTTGTGATCAAAGTGAGGATAGAGCTGTGTGAGCCAGAGGGAACAACTCGTGGGTTTCCTCCCTCGCACCCTTCCCTCAGCTACATTCATCAAAGGTGTTACTTCAAATTCAACTTTTAGCCAGGCCTGAGGCTTGAGAAAAGTAAATAATTTCCAATTTAATGCTGGCATTAGAACTTTAGGCACTGGCATAGTCCTACTGCCTGTTAAAATATCAAAATACTTTCATATTGCTTAGCAATGCCCTGAGCACCTGAAGTGTTCTGCTCTACGGGAGCACTGACTGGACACCATCAGCGTCCACCCTCGTTCCCCCTATGGCACATGTGTGGCAGCTTGTCCGACACTGTTCTTTTGCTCTCATACCCCACCCCGATGGTAGCAACTCTAGGCACTGTGAGCAAATGGAATTACCAGTTTGTTCAAGCCAGCATTCATTTGGATATCACCTTGGCTTGCACTTGGGATACCGCCCTGCTCTATGAGTCCTAGGAGCTGTCTCTGTTTGCTTGTTGAGACGCCTGTTGTCTTAGGATAGCTTTTGGCCTTCTTTTGGGCCATGGCCTATGCCTGCAATACTCTTGGAAACCTGTGCCTATCCACCAGCCTGGCTTCCTTCTAGCCATCTAATCTACCCCACGTGAGAGGTTTCTGTTGCCTCCTAAAGGCACCCAATCCATTCTGTCGGTATTACCAGCTCTACGTACGCTAGGACTTATCATGACATGTGGCATTAGGAACATGTCCTGGTATCTATGAAAGAATACAAAGTGAGAGATTTGGAACCAGAGCTATCTGTCCTTGAATCCCAGCTCTACCATTTCTTAACTCTCTGAACTTGAGCAGGGTATTCAGCTTCTCTGGGCCTCAGTTGCCTCACCTGCAAAATCAGATAATACTAATATGTACTTCATAGGGCTTTGGGGGAAATTAAAAGACATAGTAGTGAAAAGCACTTAGAAGAATGCCTGGTACATAGGAAAAGCTCAGTAAATGTTATTATTGCTATTGTTACTATTCTTATTATTTTATATCGAAGCTTTAATGGGCACATTGAGCATATTTTCAAATAGTTTTACCTTGCTTGCCTTTTCGAGTGGCTCAACACCTCCACAAATGTAGGTACGAAAGAACATTGATTAGCATGCCAATTTCCAAGGGAAGAAACTGATGCTCAGCTATATTAAGGGATTAAGTGACATTAAGTGGCAGTGGTGAATGACACATTTTTGACTCCCTATTTTCTGTCATTTTCCCCACCTGGGAACACTGAAATAGGTGGATCATTTATTTATTCAATAAAAATTTATTAAATGGCTACTATGTACCAGATATTGCGCTAAGCACCGAGGATACAGTAGTGAGCAAGACTGACATTCTAGTGGAATAAACAGTCAATAACCAAACAAATAAGAATATAAATGACATATCAATTGGTATGATGAAAATAAAACAGGGTGATGTTTAAAGAATAACTGTGAGAGTCGGTGAAGGAAGGAAGGCTTTTCTGAGGAGGAGACTTTCATGACAAGAAGACAAGCTGGAACCCTTTTCTTTCTTTTCTTTTCCTTTTTTTTTTTTTTTTTTTTTTTTTTTTTCTGTGTGGTTGCCTCTCACTCGCGCCCGCAACTGGGGACCTGATGTGCAACCTGGTAATGTTCCCTGACTGGGAATCGAACCAGCGACACTTGATTCTCAGGCCGATGCTCAATCCACTGAGCCACAGCAGCCAGGGCTTGGAACCCCTTTTCACATTTGATATGTGACTGGGATCTGGGAGGGAAGTTCTCACAGAAAGGAACTTCCTGCTCTGGGCCTCCACAGACAAGTGGAAGAAGCAGGAGGGAGGGCTGCAAGTTAAGGGTGGCTCAGGGCCTAAAGTCAGAATTAGAGACTTTCTGGGAGAAGCACAAAAGCAAAGAAACTCGTGAATAGTGCAAGGCATTTTCCTTACAAGTATTTATTAAGTCTATATTTTTCAATTAACTTTACTGAGATATAATTTAGATAGAATAATGTTCAGATAGAATAATGTTTACTAATTTCAAGTGTATAGTTTGCTGAGCCTTGAGAAATGTACACATAAACCTGCACTAACCACCCCTCTGTTATTATCAAGGTGCATAGATGACATTTCCATAACCCTAAAACATTCCCTTGTGAATCTTTGCAGTCAATTATTGTGAGGTATTTTGTATAATGTCCCTCGATTTGAGTTTACCGAATCATTTTCATGATTACGCCGGAGTCATGCTTTTTTTTTTTTGGCAAAATGCCGTAGAGGTAATGTGCCCTTCTCTTGACATCATGTCCTGGAGGTAGGTGGTGTCAATGTCTTTACTGGCAATGTTAACCTTGATCCCTAATTAAAATGTGACTGATGGGGTTTATCTATTGTAGTTACTCCTTTTCCCTTTGTAATTAATAAATATTTTGTGGGAGGAGTGATATCCCATAAAGATTTACACTGGCATTGTATGAGACCTATGTGTTGAATTAGAGAATATTGTTTTGTTTTATTTAGTTATAGTAGAAGCATAGTCTGTTTCTGTATTTATCAGCTTTCCTCTATTTCCTCGTTCATGTTTTATGGCTTTGTTTTTAATAAACACGGGTTCTGAATGAATAGGAAAACAGTGTGAGAAGAATGGAAAGAAACATAGAGAAGCAAACTTGGATTTGAATACCAACTCTCCCACTTACTGATCACATGACCTTGCAAAAGTCTTTAAACCTAAGCCTCTAGTTTCTCATCGGTAAAAATGGCTAATAACAAACCACGTCACAAGGTTTTAGGAAGAATTATAGCACTTAGTAGTGTCTGGCACTCAGTAAGTGCTCTGTAAATGCCATTTCTTGCCTTCCTTAATATGCCAGTGTTTAATATTGTCATTGTCTTTCTCTGACTGGGTGGCTCTAGGATATAGAAACACAATCAATTTTTAGATGTTTTTCATGTTCTGACAGCACAAAGACTTTAGTGCAGGGGTAGTGCTCAACCTTTTACATGTTTCTGAGTCGCTGGGAGAGAAAGAATCTGGAACTGTTTTAGTTGATGGCAAATTCTTACACCTCACTAGTATTTTCTATCTTATACTTCTGCAAAGTTCACTTATTACTTCTGGTATTAGGGGACGTGATTTTCATGGATGTACAAATATATATCATTTGCAAAAGTAGCATTTTTATTTGTCTTTTTTCCGTATTAGAACTATTTTAAAGCAGAATTTTGAAAGGTCGATTTTGTGTTGTCCCTGTTTCAAGCAGAATTAATGCAATATGAGCTTTGTTGGGAAGATGTACTCCTATGTTCAGCAAGAGAGGAAACACTACAGACATCCTTCTCCTTCTCCCTGATATTTGTAAGGTTTCAGTGAACTTTGAATTTCTCTGCTTTTTCCTTGCTCCAAGTTTTATTTCCCCTTTCCTAAACTTGTTTGATTTGTTCCCTACGTTCTTTAAGCAGGAGCCAATGCATTGGCTTCTTTTGTACTGATACACGTTTTTAGGACAAGACGTTCTCTAAGTACTGCTTGGCAATATAATCCC